>NC_132861.1:26918250-27242500 GCF_048164855.1 Canis lupus baileyi
ATGATCACACCCCAGGCTGCAGGTGGCGCCAAACCGCTGCGCCACCGGAGCTGCCCTGTACCACTATTTTCAAGTAAATTACTCATTTATCTATTTTTTAAAGATTTTATTTATTCATAAGAGACACAGAGAGAGGCAGAGGGAGAAGTAGGCTCCCTGCGGGGAGCCTGATGCAGGACTCGATCCCAGGACCCTTGGATCACAACCTGAGCCGAAGGCAGACACTCAACCACTGAACCACCCAAGCGCCCCTCTATTTTTTTTAACTTTAGTTTTACATGCTTTTTTTGCTTTATGTATTTGGAAGTTATATGGAAGATATTTCTATAATTATTATAGGTTATTTACATACTTAAGCATTTCTGTCTTATAATTTTTTTCTATACTTTTTTTCTGATATTGAAATTATCATCCTGGAGTTTTTTAGATACATTTCTCTGATACACATTTTTCTGGCTTTTCTTCCCAAATGTTTTCGAAAAGTGTTTTTTAAAAGTGTTTAGTTGACAAGATATTGTTGAGTCTTAATATTTGTTAATGACTAGGTGGAGAATCTCTTTATTTTGCTATGTTAATATAATTTTCGCATTTATTTTAAGTTTTTTTGTTTTGTTTTGTTTTGTTTTGTTTGAAGTAGGCTCCATGCTTCAATTTGAGGCTTGACCGCATGATCCTGAGATTGAGATCTGAGCTGAGATCAAAAGTAAGATGCTCAATTGACTGAGCCACCCAGGTACCCCACATTTATTGTAATTATGGTAATAGAGAGCTAACCCAGGGTTTTAAGTCCAAGTCACGAATATACACTTTTGGAGGTGTGGGGTCATGGCTAGCTTAGACAAAATATGCTTCTCTGAGTTATTTATTGACTCTTAGCACTATTCTTAGCCTTTTTCACTCTTCCTTTTGTACTAACAGTATCCATTAATATATACTTATCTTTAATGCAAGTCTGCATAAAGAACTTCTCAACTGTCCTCCAAGTTCTTAAAAAGAGGGACTGCTGTGCTTTATGAATTATTAGGTCACCTGAGATATTATGTGGAATATATTAGATACCTGATAGATATTTTTCAATCGATTCTTAGATGAATGAACATTCCTCGGGCCACTGAGAACAGTCTTGACCATTGACAGACATCATGGAACACTCATTGAATTTAAGAAAGTTGGATCGTGACAGGCCATTAAAAGCTTTGCCTTTAAATTATGTGCCTTTTTTGCTTGTTTCTACACCTCTCAACCCAATTTGTTTTCTTTTTCCCCTCTGCAGTCAGAATTTCATCAAAATACTAGGTTCCTTACAGCTCTTGCTTTCTAGTAGGTTAACTTGTTTTCCAGCAGGTTCACTTGTGATTTTAAGCCATTATTTAAAAAAAAAAAAAAAAAAAGTGAGTGATTGCTCTAAAAGAGTTTATGAAAAATATCTTGAAGGATTTGACTTCAGTAGCTTCCACTTTGACAAGATTTTCTTAGCATCTGCTAAAGACGTTTGATAAACAGTATCTCTATTGTGAGCTCAGTTAATTTTTAATAAGAGAGCCGGAAGTATCTAATGCCTGAAATAGTAAAGAGATGTGAGGCAATCTATTCATCCCTGATTCATTCCTGATAAGGAAATAAGAAACAAGAGGGAGGAGGCAGTAGGCTCTGTTTTCCCATGTGGAGATTTTGATTGATTTGGGAATGTTCTGGGAAAAGCAGACACCATGAAAGGTCTTGTTATGTCAGCTTTTTGTCCTGCAAAATAGCTCAGTATGCTTTCCTTATTCTAGAAAAGAAGTCCAGTGACCCAGTTATCCCTCAGGCACTATATTCTTTCCCATCTTTCTTCAGTAACTAACATTCATGGAGTAATAGATTTTACTCACTGCTCCCACTTTCTCATAAAACTCTTAAAATTTTTTTTGGGGGGAGAGAATCCAGATTTGACCCTCATCATTCTAATCACATTTGTCTTTGTTACCAATAATGATGGCTCTTTTTTTCAATCACCTTAAAAAAAAATTTTTTTTGGTAACATTTGATACTGTTAAAGAGATCTCAGATGTTTCTTTTGGAATTGAATGATACTGACGTTAGTTTGCTATCCATGACCATCCCTTGCCTGGAAGTCCTTCCAATAATCTCCAAATGCAGGCATTTCTAAAGGGTCTGCTCCTCTTTGTTTCCCTCTATATTCTCTCCTTCAGAAATGTTATCTAGTTGTTTGAATCACTTTCTTTATGGCTTTCAATAGTGTATCCCCAATTCTAATTTCTCCTTTTTGCTTGATACCTAAATCCCATAACTCAGATATATTAAGATGGAACTTATCAATATTCCCTTCCACAATTACTTCTCATCCTATGTCTTCTTTCTCTGTTAATATTTCAAGTTTGACTCTATTCACCTAAGCTCTGAATTCATCTGCTCCCAGAGACTTCACATGCATTTTGTATTGAAGTAAATGAAAGGTGGTAGATTTTACCATAAAATATGACCCTTTAAAAAAAAAATATGACCCTTTAGCATAAGGATTATTTTGAGCTAAAGGCCCTTGAAAAACAGCAGATGCCAGAAAAGCATCTACTGTTTTGCTTTTTTTTTTTTTCTTTCTGAAAACAGGAGATAACAACTCCTGTGGAAAACAGGAGATAGAAACCCCCTTTCTATAGCAGGAAAAAAGAAACATCTTCAATGGGGAATGGAAGCTGAGAGAATTCGGTACAGACCTTGTTAAAACAATTTTTTAGCTTCCTTTAGCTTCCTTGCATAGTTTAGTTACCTTTTCATATTTGCCTCTCCTTGTTCAATCTGGTATAAAAACATTTAGGTTTTGCCACTTCTCAGAGTCTTCATTTCATTATGAAGAATCTCATGTTATGTAAAACTTACATTAAATAAATTTGTATGCTTTTCTCCTGTTAGCCTGTCTTATGTCTTTAATTTTCAAGCCCAGTTGAAAAAAGGTAAAAAGGTAAAGATAAAATGTTACTTCCTCTATGGTACCAACCTCTATGTTTCTACTTTCCACATCATTCCCCTTTGACCCTACTTCTATTCTTTGTTTTGAAATATTATGAAACCTTAAATAACCTTGGTTCATTTGGCTAAAAGAATCTTTAAAGGCATAATATTGAGCAAATCATTCTCTTGCTCTTATATCTTGAACAGTTGCTCCCTGCCTATTGGATAATATCAGCACATCTGGTTTAGTAATTAGGGTAGCTTTTTGTCTTATACTATTTTGCATATGATTTTTTGCTTGACACCCTTCCATGTACCCAATTTTGCATCCAAGATATAGAATCGGCCTGTCTGCAAAATGCCTTCATGATGTGGCTAAAAAATCTTCACTGTTTGGAATCTTTTGTTGCCTCTCCCCATTTATATTTCTAAATAGCTCCCCCAACTAAAACTACATTATTTTATTTTATTTTCCTTTGCTCAGTACTTTATTCATGTGTGTGCTTAACATTTAGGAACTACTATAAAAGTAATGCATTTAAATTTAACAAGAAGGAGTTATTGTGAGAGACATATTTCCACTTCCTTATCTTAAGAGAAACCAGAGGCATGGCCGCATTCCCCCATGAAGTAGGCTCGCCATCTAGTGACAGCTCCATCTCACTACAAACTTTGCCTCTGAGGCCTGCAAATCTGAAGACCTACCTTTAAATTTTCCTCAAGGGATATGTCAACAGACTTTTTTTTTCCCCTGATAGAACACTGTACCACAAGAAAAAGACTGCCCAGTGCTTACTTTTTTTATGCCACTAAACATTTAAAAACAATTAACTTTGGGTTGATTCTATAGATAAGTTCAAAGAAACAGAAAGACCTGAAATGTTTGTGTTAATGTTAATCGGTGATACACACGGATCCACTTTGAAAGATGAAATTTAAAAGAATGCTTCAAAGCTTGGAAAGATCTCTGATAAAGTGTGAGAAGTTTCTCTTCTCCTGAGATAACATGCACAACATACCCAGCAGAGTACACTCTGAATAAACATTAGCAAAATGGTTCAAAGTAAGCATAAGTTTTGGAACCAGATGAGCTGTTGTCACCGCCTCCATAAGTTGGATCACAGTATCCAGGTATTCAAAATGACCGTTTTGACATGTAGAAACATGAGGACAATAATATCTTTTTTTGAGTATTGAAAATAACATGTAAAATGGTTGGTCTATAGCCAGCACTCTAAAAAAATGATGGTTTGTTTTTAATGATTATTATCTTTTTTTAGCTTCAGTAATTTGTATAGAGATATATAGCTGTTTGTCAAGCTTAAAAACTGTTATTCCTAGGTCTTCAATTTATTTATCATGGTATAGACTATAAGTGTTGCCTAGGTTCTCAATTTATTTATCATAGTATAGACTATATGTGTTGATAGAGATTACTTTCATTACACGATGAAAGATAACATGCCTATTTAGTAAATATCTGACAGAAAGAGATCACAAATTATCTACATTTATCTACAGATAAATTATAAATTATCTACATAATCCATTAAAATTTATATTGACTACACTTTTTAAAGTATTCAGAAAAAGTAAGTTGTCTGTACTTACAACTTTCCAGTTGCATTATACATGTTTGTACATCCATTGGAAAATTCTTGAGATCCATTGGACAAGAAAGTGTTAATGTCAATCTGAAAGAATTCAAAGTAATTATTTTTAAAAATAATTTATGATATCATACTAATATTCTATTGTTCAGGGTACAACTGGAAAACAAGCTTTGATTAGTGACTAACAACTCTTCAAATAAAATTTACTTCGGCTTGGATATGTTTTTAACTATGAAACAGCTGTATCTTTATACATAAATTTTCAGGGAGGAGAAAAGCTGTATATTTAAACATCCAATAACATTTATTTATTTTACTCAACTTTTCATTCCTTTATGGAGGGCTGTAGATGTCTACAAGAGGTCTATATTTCCAGAAAAGACCCTCAGAAAGAAATTTGTGAGTAGGTCTATAAAATTAATGCCAAATGCTAAAGGGCACAGTTCTCCAAGATCACATGTACATCATGTTTGAGGAGGTATGTATATCCAGGGAACTGGGAGAGCAGGGTACAGGAATCAATCCTGCATGACAATGTTCAGTAATCTTGAAACATTGAAGAAGTCAGTGAATCAGAGGGGAAAAAAAATGGAATCTGAGGGACTTGAAAATTATAGCTGTTAGAGTGAGGTCCTCCGCTATAGGACTAGGGCATTTCACCAGATTTTACCAGGGTTAAGAAAGAGCCCTCTGGAATATATGTAACATAATCCTATGCTCACCAAACTTCTAATTTAGCTCTACACAAAATAGAATGACCTGGATGGTATGCACCAGCATTATGTCCATTTTTCACTTTCCAGGAAGTATTTGTATGTTGGCATTCCAAATAATTCATAACCCAAATTCATTACTTCATTACTCATAATGCATAACTCATGAAAAAATATTTTTCATTGGAGAAGTATATTACTACCTTGAAAGAGTGGCAAGAATTCGTAGTTCTTGAACCTGAGAAAAAGAGGCACACATCCAAACAAACCCAAGTTTATTAAAATAAATTTCTTATCTTAGAACTCTCCAGCCAGCCCCTCTATTTAAAATATTCCTATTGAAATTCAGCATATCAGTGAGCACCTTAGGTGGGTTTGTTTACCTAGGCTTTGTGACCATAGGTAAATTACTTCACTTCAGTATATTTCAGGTTTCTCATCTCCAAAATGAATACAATAATAGTACTTGCTCCAGAGAACTGTGGTGAACAATATGGGTTAATACATGTAAAGTGCTTAGACAAGTGTCTGACACATGGTAAACACTCAATAAATATTACTTATTAAGGATTACTAGCATCCTACCCCCCATCTTCCCCATGCCAGAATTACATGGGATGGGCACAAAGATGACAGAACCAGATCACATACAAAGCTGAAGCACCTGGGAGGCTCAGTTGGTTAAGCATCAGATTCTTGGTTTCGGTTCAGGTCATAATCTTACGGGTCATGGGATTAAGCTCTGCGTTGAGCTCCCAACTCAGTGGGGAGACTACTTGAAGATTCTCTTCCTCTGGGCAGCCCGGGTGGCTCAGCGGTTTAGTGCCGCCCTCAGCCCAGGGCATGATCCTGGAGACCTGGGATTGAGTCCCACGTCAGGCTCCCTGCATGGAGCCTGCTTCTCCCTTTGCCTGTGTCTCTGTCTCTCTCTCCTCTCTGTTTCTCATGACTAAATAAATAAAATCTCAAAAAAAAAAAAAAAAAAGATTCTCTCCCTCTGCCCCACTCATGCTCTCTCTCTCTCTCTCTCTCTCTCTCTCTTCCTCTCTCTCAAAAATCAATAAATAAATCTTTAAAAATATTTTTAAAAAATCACATACAAAGCCTATTTAGTGTTAACAAAAAATAATCAGCACTGCTAAATGTAATCACATTCTCTAAAATAACATTTTTGTGTAGGCCATAGTCATAAAGTTATAATAATTCCTGTTTTACAGTGAATACTCTTGGTGAGGTCCAATTAACATAATTTGAGAGATATAAATGGACAGACATGTGAAGCTGCTGTGTTTTTTAGAGTCCCAGGAGGATCACTTGACAATTCCTTCAATTCAGAGTCCATAACACACTAAAATAATTCATATAGTTCATTCTTCAAGAGCAATTTTCTCTTGGCTCAGCTAGCTCATAGATTCTGTGAGTATGATCTTGTAGATTTACAAAGTTCTCTCTTAAAAAGGCAACTGTAAAATCAGGTGGACACAATGTTCTCTGTCTTGTGAAAGGGTTTTTTAGAAGTGTATGCACAAGTATATTTTGAACATACGCACATTAATTTTCCAAACATCCAAGGCTCTTGGGACAGCCAGTTTCAAATATTGGCTTGGAGAATTAATTCTGTGACCTTTTGTATGGAAGTGAATAGCATTCTCAGAATCTTTTCCAAGCTCTCACCATGCATGTGATGTCAAATTCATATCCCGGCTATTTTTTTGGCATTAAATGAGAGGCATTACATAATTCTTTTAAAAAGAAGGGCTTGAAAGGAATTATTTGGCAAAGAAAAACACTGTTTGTAGAACTTCTGTCATAAATCATATCCTGAAAAACATCTGTTTATTGACATTCTTTCTTTTGTTTAAAGTACTATACAATTACCTCTTTAACAACATATGGATGAAAAAATACTGTCAACCTGGTGGGTGTGATACTGAATTTCTTCATCAAAACATTACATACAAATTAAAGATATGTTTTGACCACATCAAAAGGAAACTAAATCAAAAGACAATTAATCACATTCTACTGTTTTGGAAATGAATATCTTCTTGTGTAAGAGAGGACACTAAGTTCTCTTTCTGAGACAAGACACATAAACAGGATATGGTGTTTTTTATTTTCTCTTAAAAAGTCTTGGCTCAGTGAAGTAGTAATGTTAAAAAAAAATGACTATAATCCATGACAAACAGTTGACCTGATTAAAATGGAGGTATTGCCCATTTTTGAACAAGCATTGCCTAGAGTACAGTGGCTGTCTCAACCATTAATTAAGTATATTATATATATATATAATATATTTATATAAGTATATATATATATATATATATACACACACACACTTTTCGGACTGCATTTTTGGCTCTTTATGAAACTGGTAAGTATCTTTATTAGTTCCTAATATTTCTGAATTTAATGTCATAAGAACAATTACCCCCTTTTTTTTTTTTTAAGATTCATTTATTTACTTGAGAGAAGGAGCGAGAGCATGAGTGGGAGGGCAGAGAGAATCTCCAGAGGACCTTGAGCTAAGCAGAAGCCCAATGTGAGTCAGGATCCTATGACCCCAAGATTATGACCGAGCCAAAACCAAGAGTCAGATGCTCAATGGACTCTAGCACCCAGGCACTCGGAACAGTGACCACTTGACTAATTATCAGCTTTGCAATATTATCTGTAATATCATAATTGGGGTAATACATCCATTGTACTTGTTATGTAGTAGATGCCATTTTAAAACCTTACATATTTCTCAACTCATTTATTCCTTACTACAAATTTATAAGACAGGTAAACTGTATTACCCTATTTTAGAGATGAGGAAACTAAGAGGTCAACTCACCTGGCATTACAAAGCAGAGATTGGTAGAGCTTAATTTGCAATTCTGGGAGTCCAGTTCTAGATTACATACCTTAACCTGTAAGTATACTGCCTTTCAAAGGCATTAAAACATTTTTCATGAAAATGGGTTTTTTAATTAATATGACTTTTCAAATTTTGTATTTATATAATGTAAGAAATGATATATTTCATTCAGTATTATTACATTTAAGATAAAAGATAGATAAGTGATTCTTCCAAAAAAAATCAGAGAAATGTAATTAAATTTTAGAAAATATAAGGAGTTTCTTCATGGATTTTATATATTTTCTCAAGTGATTTGGCATTTTATTAAGATTCTATATTGATCAAAAAACTCAGGAGAGATTAGATTATTGAAGCACTAGAAGGAAGATTGTAACTAATGTTCTCATCTGGAATTTTGTTGTCATCTGGTTTTAGAGATGATTTTAAAGAATATCAACCCATCACTAGTGGAATCTTAGTATTGTTGATGGTTCCTTCAAGAAGCTGATGTAAGCTAAGGACCTCTTCAGAAAAATATGCATAATCACTCACATGCAAAATTCTCCTTATAACATGTACTTTATGATACTGTAAATCGATTGCCCCTGAATGAACAACATTTTAAAAAGCATCTGTTGATAAGCTTGCTTTTCCTATTAAAAATTAACGTTCAAAAAATAAACACATATTGTATAAGTAAGCTTTAATTCTTTTCACAACTGAATTTCAAAGAGTGATTATATTTAGTTTAAATAAAAGTTGAAATTGTTTTATGATCTTTGACAAGTCACTGTGCATAGCATTTCTGATATAAAATTTCTTCCTGTTATTTGGTTTTTAATGCAATAATGCTCCTGTAATATAAATAGTAAAGTTGGATATATTAGTAAGTATTAATAGTAGTAGTAAAGTAAGTAGTAGATAATATTAAGCTGCCTCTGATGTGTTTGCATTATCTTGTGATGAGGATTTTGCCATCCTCACTTTACAAGTGACAAAATGGAGACTTAAGTTGATAACTTGCAAGCATCATACAGTGGTAATTTAAGGATTCTGGAAAATATCAGCACTAATACTTTTTGAGGGATTTTGTTTTCTTTTGAGGAAAATGCAGATAACAACTTTACTGTCTATTATATGCGTGGCACTATGCTGGGTGATTATTATACATTATTTCAGGCTCAAAGTAATTAGCATTTTCACTATCATGCATATAAGAAAAATGAGCCTTTCACAAGTAGAGACTTGCCCAAATCACAGCTGGTAAATTGTAGAGCCTAAATCTGACTTGGAAAACACAGTGGTCCATGGTCCGCTGTGCATTTTGGTACACATCTTGCTGGGCGGTGCCAAGACTGTAAGTCCCAAGCTATTTTTTATCTGAGTCATTTCTCAGAGATGTTTATGGAACTGTTAGTTTTGAGAGATGAGATAATGTTGTTCTTCTGAACAAAAAGAAGGTTTGCTTATAGTTTGCTATAAAGGCAGTGGATTCCCCAAACTCAATGTTCCACAGCTGTGACGCAGATCCCCAGTGTATGTTACATCCATCAGGGCCTGATGCATTGTTCCAATGAAACTGGAGGGCATGGAAGAAGTTAGGCAAATTCACTGATGCTTGTGTTGCTTGTTTACAGTAAGTAATACATTCCTTCATCTCTGACCCAGAGTCTTGTATCTTCTGTTAGCATCCATAAAATAAATGAGGCTGATTTTATAAGTAGAGTAAAATGAAATCCCAACTTAGACAATCTAAAAGTCATGTGTCTAGCTCCAAAGCCATAACTTGAAATAGACTGCACTTAAAAATTATGAATATAATTCAAAATATTTTAAAGGTTATTAATATAATTCTAAGTTCAAACACTACAGAAAGTATTATAAAAAACAGTCGTATTTTTGCCCTACCCATTCTACCTCCAATTCAGTTCTAGCATCTCAGAGGCAGCCTTCTTTAGACACTTGTCTAAGATTTACAGTCATGTATCTCAATTGCTATTATATTATGTTTGATTTTTTAAGTTTGCAAAATTGCCTGTTAATTTCCTACAAGGAAAATGTTTCTTTTATACCACACTCCATGTACTTAACTCTCCTGTAACACTCAAAATTTAGTCACATAAATATTTACAGTTAAATTAATATTCAGCATTTACATGTTACGAATAAGTAATTACTGTTTGTGGTTAAGCATAATAGTTTGCTGTAATTATAACTCTCATGTAGCATTTTGTTTTCACTAATAGTACTAATAATTGTTTCATTTTCAGAGTCAACAAATTCCTACCAGAGCCACAAATTCAACAAACGCCCTTTCAGAGCTACAAAGTCCCTCTCAATGATCAATACAGCAGGTAATCTATCAATTCCTTGTTTTTCATGGACACCTCTTTATTTTTCTGTTCTTTCTTTCTAATAAGATATTAAACCTCTGTTTTGATGTTCTTATTTTCATATTCTTTCTCCTCTATTTCTTTGTATCTTGATTCTGCTTCTTGGGAGATGTCTTTACTTCATCTTCCAAATATTCTACTGATTCTTTTTTTTTTTTCTTACTTTGGTTTACTATTTGCTTCTGTTATGCTCTGAATGATTTCTTTTGTTCTTTTCTTATTTTGCACATGCAGTTGTCTCATCTGTCCAGAGATTTTTTTTTTTATGGTCTCTTCTCTCTGCATTTTCTCAAGTCAATCCTTTTCTCTTTCGTGAATTTTTTCCTCTTTTTTCTTCATTTCTGCTTCTTTTTTGGTTGTTGATATTATAGAATGTTCTTGAATGTCTGATTTTATTTAAGAATGAGGCAAGAAAAACTATTTGGAATGCAGTTAGTAGCAGATGGTTCACTGAGTAATGGTTTTAACTGTAGGATAATAACACTGCTGTCAGATTTTTCCTTGGAGGTTCCTCAATTGTCAGTATCTGTAGATCTTTTCCCAGAGGTATACTCTTCTGACTGCTACTGCTCAATGGAAGAAGTTGAGGACTGGTTTTCTGCAGTTTAGGGAAAACAAGGGTTTCACCACACAGTATGCAAACCTCATGTAATCACCATTTTCTTAGTAAAATGATGCATGACAGATGCCAGCTGTGCCGGGAGCCACTACTCCTGAAGCTTGTGGTACAACCTCTTCCAGATTTTCTGTCCTTTTTTCTGCTCATTTCAGAAGGCAAAAAAAGTACATGGACAAGAAAATCAGGAATAGAAAGCTCAGTCTTGTTTCTATAAATTTTAAATCAATTATTGTCCCTTTCTTTTCCAGCTCCCACTTTCTGAAGTCCTAGCAGCCTTAAATTTCTAAAAGATTGAGGATATTATTTTCTTACTTCTGAGTTCCCCTGCTGTAGCTTGGATTTCAGCTGTGCCTGTTAAATCAGTTTTCACAAGTGCATTCATTTTCCAGCGTCCTAAAATATGTCATCATCACTCATCGGTCACTGTCTTCTTTCCCATTACTTTCATCCCTTGTGTGCTAATGCCATTTTTATTCATTATTCAGCTTATTTCTTTGTTTTAGGAGGTTTAAGAAGGAAATATGGATAAATGGATAGGTTCAATAGTCAGGTTTGCCAGGACAGTCTTTAAACAAGCAGGAAAGCCAGGTCCCTCATGAAACATCACAAATGTTCCTTTGTAAATTGAATGAGATTTTTTTCTAAAACAACTTTTGTTAACAAGAAACTGTTTACCATTTGAAGATTTTAAAGTTCTATGAGATTTCTAAGAACAACTCACAAAAAAATGAATTTAGTTTGATTAAGTGAACCAGACTATAACAAACAAAAGCTAGGAGCTGAGACACATCCTCTGTTTCATCTGAACTCATACTGAAAAACAAAGATGAAATTCAGAATCATTCCATAACTTTTCTCAAAAATATTCAAAGATACATAAGCAATTCATAATGCATGGCACCATTTTCCAAATCCAGTAAGACTTGATATAAACAATGAAATATCCATAATCTATTCATAAACTATTCATAATGTTTTAAGATAATCATTTTATTTTAGAATATTTTTCAGATGTGACACAAATCAATAAATATATCCTCTCAAGTTATTTATTGAATTTACACCTTTTTGATATTTAGTAAACAAAGTTGAATGAGCTCTAAAGTTCAACAGTCAGGAAATTTCAATATTAGTGTTTATATTTTGGTATTATTGTTATGTTTTGGTACTAGTTTTTAAAAGATACATAGTCTTCTTAGAAAAGCATAATATATAACTAAAATGTAAATGGGATCTTTTCTAAAGAATGACCAAAGAAGCCCAAGGAGAGAAAAAAAATAGAAATACCTGAAAAATAACTTATGGAAAATGAATCCCAGACAAGGAAATTCAAATATTCCTCCACTTACAAATATTTAAAGGAAGTATGCATTCATAAAAATATAATCACAGTGTATGAATCAGGTCTCATTCAATTTGTCTTTAAACTGTCCACCAATTTGGCTGATATTTAGAAACTAAGCCATTTGTTTAAAAAAGTGGATTTTCGGGATCCCTGGGTGGCCAGCGGTTTGGCGCCTGCCTTTGGCCCAGGGCGCGGTCCTGGAGACCTGGGATCGAATCCCACGTCGGGCTCTCGGTGCATGGAGCCTGCTTCTCCCTCTGCCTATGTCCCTGCCTCTCTCTCTCTCTCTGTGACTGTCATAAATAAATAAAAATGTTTAAAAAAAATAAAAAATAAAATAAAAAATAAAAATAAATAAATAAATAAATAAGTGGATTTTCAAAAAATTATTCATACAGTTCCTAGATCTGGAACTTGGGTCTATTATTGGTTATTAGACATATTTGGTAAATGGTATATTATAAGAACTCAGGTGGAACAGTAAAAACACTCAAAAATCTCAAAATACTCATTAAAAAAATCACAGTATTTCACTGAAATCAGGAATTTGTCTGTGACTCACCTTATTGAATAAAGAACATTACCATTCTTGAAAATTCTTAACAATTTATTATCTGTAGTAACTTCATGAAAGTTGGCACCCTTTTCGTTGGCAAAGAACAAATCAGGTTTCCAAATGGAGTCCAACATGGAAGGGTCTAGGTCTAAAGAGTCATCAGGATATTCACTATATGCAAGGCGAGGATCATTCCATTTCTGACGCAGAAAGATATTCACTCTGTAATCCTGTGATAAAAGAAAGGGGGAAATCTGCTTTAAAAAGTTTAGAATTTTACGTGCTATTCTCTGGTGCCTTTGAATTTCAGCAAAAGCCACTGACATCTTTATGCTTTTCATACCCTACAATCCTCACTCATTACTACTGACAAGAATCATTTTAGTTACAAGGCTTTGCCCACATTTTTAGTGATATATATGTCTCTAAAGAAAAGGTCACAGAAGAGTACAATTTTATTATGCTTATATTATGCCATTTCATGAAAATTTCACTTTCCTTGTTTGTCAGAATAAAATGTTGGGTTGCTATTAGTTGAAGTAAAATCTCTTCAGCTTTGCATTTATTTCTAGAACCATTTATCTTAGTAGATATCCAACAGAATCCAGAATGCATTTAATGAAATTTTCTTGAAAGCTATCTATTTTATAAAAGTGATTATATATACTTCTTTACAATGAAAACACATTTCCTCATGTTTAATATAGCATGTCAGTTCCATGAAACAGATGACTTAAAAAAATAAAAGGTGATTTTGAAATAATTAAAGACTAATAAAGGAACATTATTACCAGTAATCCTTTAAGAAGATTTAGCTAAAGAGTTTTCCCAATTAGACTATTCATAGTCAAACTAAAAAGGGAAGAGTCAAGATTTCAATCAAATTCTTGCTCACAATTTCTTGACTAACGTATATAATGACATAGATTCATAGTTGGGTGTACGTGTGGGTTTTGTACATAGTATATGAATATAAGCATTACCTATGACTGTATAAATACAATTTTCCCCTTAGATTTTCAAAATGAGTGAATAAATTAAACATGCAGACTTCATTATAAGCATGAATAAAGTGAATATTTTAGGAAGATTTTATTTCTATGGAAAATACTCAAGGCTGGACATACTCAAAGAAACTGAACAACAATTTTCATCTATTTTTTATTCCTTGAAAACCAAATTACCAGTTAACAGAATATAATGACCAACCAATCACAAAGAATGTTTCCATAGTATCAGGTCTGGTAGACTGCTTCTCTTGCAGGGAGGTCAAATTCAGAGCAGTGAATGTTACAAATCTACATGTTGCCTTGATTACTATTTATGCACTGAGATCCTTATCTTTTTTTTAAAGATTTATTTATTTATTTATGATAGACAGAAAGAGGGGGGCGGAGCAGAGACACAGGCAGAGGGAGAAGCAGGCTCCACGCCAGGAGCCCCATGTGGGACTTGACCCTGGGGCTCCAGGATCGTGCCTTGGGCCAAAGGCAGGCACCAAACTGCTGAGCCACCCAGGGATCCCCAGATCCTTATCTTCTAACTGTAACTGAGATTACATACCAGACAACATTTTTTTTCTGCTTGCTTAGGTGCCCCATGTATCTTCCAAAGTGACAATGGAACAGAGTTCACTTCAGCTTTTTACCACAAAGTTCACGATAATGTGGATATCTCACCAGCCACAAGGATCTGCAGAACCTGTAAATGGGGATGTGTGAACAAGCTTCTACCAGCCAGACAGGTCAGCCTCTCTGAGCCTAGAGTTCAGAATGCCAAGAAGCATAGCTCCGTGGTTGGTGGCCAGTTCTTGCATTCCTTACTGATCTGTGCTGTAGGCCTAACTACCACCAAAGGGATAGATGACTCTCTCTACCTTAACTATAGGAGAAGATGGAAGCAACTCCAGTTATAATGATGCCTGCCAGGAAACATAACTGACAAGTAAGGAATTTCCTTTGGATTGATTCTTAAGATATTATGTATATAATTGAGAACATTCTGCAAGTGTTGACCACTGTGAGGTTGAAATAAAAGTACTTTTAAGCTGCAACATATGTAATAAAATTTGGTTGAACCTCCTTATCCTATGCTATTGGTTTAATGTAAACTTTATAGACAGAATGTCAGATCTTCCAGGAATACTTTTTGCTCCAGGAATGAGCTAAAAAACAAAAACAAAAACAAAAACTACCCAGGTACCTTTCAGTTTCTGTTTCTAAATCATACAAGGCAGAAATCAACTATCACCTGTCACCAAGGCCAAATGTTATCTTATATCCATTGAGCTCTTTCTGTGAATAACGAGAATTATCTTTGCTTACTAACACATTTAGGTCTTTGGTTTAGGGCCAAAGTCCAAAGGAAAAATCAAAAATGACCATATCCTAAAAACCTAGACACTTAGGTTTTAACAGTTCTCACAGTTTGGGTTTTGGTCTGCCTGCAAATGAACATTGTGCTGGGAAGTTTCCCTATTAAACAACCAAATTCAGCATTTTGAAAATAAATTTTTAGAGCTAATTCCTCATAGCCAATGTGTCCCATTTACACTAGGCAACCAATATTATTTGTGAGTCCTGATCATTTGTGAAAATGTGCAAAGAAAAGGGTAAATAAAATGACATAGACAATACCACCTAAAAGAAGTCCTTGTAACTTGATTTGAAATAACTTGCCTATACTAAAAGGCCATGAACTAAAGCAGGAAACAGTTTTGTAAAATAGATAATGGATGTGTATGCAGCACATTACAAAAAATATAAAATAGACTTATTAAAGCCAGTTTAAAATGTAATCATTTCTTGACTATACATAAAATAGAGACTAATATTTTTATTAAAGGAAAGTTCCCTATTCACCTGGGCTATGCTCCTATAAGGGTGAAAATTTAGAAAGGTTATATGTAGTAAAAAAAAAAAAAAAAAAAAAAAGACAATAATAAATGTGAGATAAGATATATGAAAATGAAATAAATAATTATATTTCACATTTCTAAAATCTAGACTTGTATTGAACTCATTCATAAGTCTTATAAGGCAACTGAATTGACTTTTATATGGAATCATAAAATTTTAGGACAGAAACATTTAATGATTCTTTTACCCACAAACTCCTTTTGCAGTAAAGCCTTCAAAAGGTAATCTTATTTTTTCATCATTTTTTCACATTACAAAATAAACTGATTTGTAAGTATATGTTATGCCATATATCATATTGTACAGTAACAGTAATGAAATATAGCTATTATTTCATAATATAGAAAGACTAATTTTGACATTTCAGAAGTCAAAATTTATTGTTATTATTAAAACAGAATGATACATTTTATTCTAATTACTTTAAATTAGTTTTGTAAGACAATATTTTGTTGACAGAGTAAAGTTATATATCATGTTTGGTTTTGAAAGTAAGTATCCAAAAAAAAAAAGTAAATATCCATTACTATGTAGTTTAAGTTCCATCTTTTTGGCACACTGTAAATAATAGACCTTATATTTGAAGTTTTTACATTGTGAGTGCAAAAAATAATAATTCAATTAGCCAACTTTCATAATGATTCTAATACTAGACTCAGAAGTAAGTCTTCTTGGGATCAAATCTCAGCTCTTCAAGTGAGACAGCTTTCCAATCTCCCTATGTCTTGTTTTTTTCTTCTGTAAAATAGGGATAGTATAATAGTACTTCCTTTCATGGGGGTACTGTGAACATTGGATTGATCCACACAAAGCACTTAGAACTACACTCATTAAATATTAGCTTTTAGATCCTCAAAATTAAAATTCATATCAAATGGAAATTTGGTTGTACTTTCTGTTTATAAATTCATTTTTTAAATAATGGAGCATTTTGATATGCCATGTAAGAATTTGGGACAGATAATTGTAATGTTGAACCTGATGAATAATATCTTATGGAAAATTTTCAAGCCAGTATGATAAACTTATTATTAACTTTTTGTAATGACTTTTGCGTTTCAACATTTATGTATTTTTGTATTTCTGGTCTTAATCCAACTGCCCCTCTTCCCCTTCTCACTATAGAATGGGTTTGCTTTATAAAGCCCTTTTCCATAATGGTGAAGATAGTTGCTTATATTTCACTTTGTGCCAGATGTTATACTAGTTGCTTCATGGATTATTCCTCATAGCAAATTCATGAGGTAGGTGTTATTATTTACCCAGGTTTACAGATGTGGACTATGGGACGAAGATAGGCCAAGTAACTTCAACATGATTACAAAGCTAATAGGTGGCAGAGTTGTAATCAAGACCCATCAATTCTGGTTTCAGGGTTTTAAAAGATAGATACATTGCTAGTAGATCACCTACTGCCACATATCACCAGTCATTATTGCTTTGTATGCAAAACAAATGTTTGTAAACTAATGCAAAGATTCTAGGTTTATATGGTTTATGTTTGTAAGGTTTTTTTTTTCTTTTTTGTTTTTTGCAAGGAATTTGGGGGTTTACTGATCAACATGCTTACTGACGGGAAATTATACACCTTATGCCTAAATGTTATCCAGTTAAATCTAATAGATGCCAGGTTGCCATTTCTTCATAATAGGTATCCTGGGGAAAGACCAAATTTAGTAAAAATCACAGCCCAATGTAGCTCCTAAAATGACATAGAATATAATATTCATCTTTAGCTATATAGGGAGTATAGGATTGCTAGAATCTAACTAAAATGACTGATTAAGAAAAAACTATGGAAAAACAATCATCTAATGTTAATAAAAGTTGTTAAGTGCTTCTCATCCCTCTAGTCTATAATCTAGTTAAATTTGAAGTTTCCTAGTGCTTTCAGGTCATTTCCAATCCAGCAGACATCTCCCACTTCTTCCTTTTCTCCCTGCCTTCTTACTTGTTTCTGCCCTGTCCTCTCTTTGCTTCTGTTTCTTTCTGTCTCTGTGTCTGTCTCTCTTTCTCTTCCACCCATTCCCCCACTTCAATACATGTGCACATGCACTGCCTCTGTAGAACTAGCTGCCACATTTCAATACCGGTGATGTATGCAAGTGGTTTTCAACTGTGTCATTACAGAGTAAAGGAAGCAGGTCTCTACAACACTATCACTATTGGTATCTTGATGCCTTTTTCTTTTCTTTTTCTTTTCTTTTCTTTTCTTTTCTTTTCTTTTCTTTTCTTTTCTTTTCTTTTCTTTCTTTCTTTTCTTTTCTTTATCCTACACATTTAATGTAGCTGAAATTATATTGCACATGTCTTTTTACATCTTTCATTTTCATTTAATGAATTTTATGCATTTTCTGGTATTCTTAATTATCATTCTATTATATCAATAGCTATCTGATGCATCTTTCTTTCTTCTTTCTTTCTTCTTTCTTTCTTTCTTTCTTTCTCTCTTTCTTTTAGATTTTTATTTAAATTCCAGTTAGTTAGCATAGGTTGTAATATTAGGTGTACAATATAGTGATTCAACACTTCAATACAACACCCAGTGCTCATCATCAGTGCTCTCCTTAATGCCCATCACCTCCTTCATCCATTTCCCACCTACCTCCCCCATGGTAACCATCAGTTTGTTCTCTGTAGTAAGAGTCTGTTTCTCGTTTTGCTTTTCTCTCTTTATTACCCTCCCTTTTCTCCTTTGCTTTGTTGACACATTTTTTCTTATATAAATAATTTATCATTTGGTTTATTAGGGTCTAGCCCATATGGAATCATGCAACTGGCAAAAAAAATGTGATTTGTTTATTATAATTAGAAATATTTTTGCATCATGTCTCAGTAAATTTAAGCAAAAATTAGGCATATAAAGTATTCTTGAAAATGAACATGCTAGGCATATTTTCAGAAGATAATATTTCTAAAAAAATACTTTATTTATGAAAATAATCATCACAAAATAGCACAAAAATAAATATTATCACCAAGTAGAGTATTTTTTCTAAATAACCTGAATGCCAAATGATTATAAACATTTTCATCTAATATTTTTATAGCAGAAACTATCACTGCCTTTCTTATTTATAAAATGACTTAATAAAAATGGTTTTACAAATTCAACATTTAGGATACTAATCTTTTGAGGTTTTTCAGGTTAAATAATTCAGTTTCAATTATTGTTTTTAAAATTGTTGATGATGTTGATGCTGTTATTAGGAAATGGTATTTAACCTTATTAAACTATTAGAAATTTAATTGAAAGTTATGTGATTTTTAATTTGCTATGAATTTTGCCATGTTACATCATTCTTCAATTACTTCCTGTAAAAGTAGAGTATATATGCTTAATGGCACTTGCATATATTTGAGCACAAGATGGATAATTTATTTTTCCTAAAAATTCAATAGAATTTATTTAAATTAAAAATATTAAAAGACCAATGTTAATCACAAATTTATTTAGATTCATGTGACAAATGTTTGTCATATATTGCCAACCTGGAATTTAGTTAAGTGCTGATGATACAATATTGAGAGATGATCTCTGCTGTCAAATTATTCATTATATTGTGGAAGATAGATTGTAAACAGACAGCTATCTTTCCACATTATAAGTGCTGTGTTGGAGGCACACACAGCATGCTATGGAAACATAAGGTTAAGTATAGCTAATAGGGACAAAGGTGGAAGAATCAGAGAAGGTTTTCTGAGGAAAACCTAATTGGGCTTGGTCTTCAAAAGAAAAAAGAAAAAAAACAGTTACGAGGCAAACATTGGGAACATAATAAAATGTGTCCTGTATTTTGACACAAAATCCATAATCACTGTGTTTTTGTATGATTAATACAGGAATTTGGCTGAATTTTAATATTATAATTTATTTTTTTATTCGCTATCTATTGAGCACCTTCTGTGTAGCAGGCAATGTGTGGAGGGTTATAAAGTTGAATTATGCATAATGCCTGTCACCTCCAGGCGAACAGTCTAGAGGAAAGAGAATGGAACACAACATGAATAAAAGCAGAGGATATGGAAGGAATATATCATGAAAATAAGAACTAAGAACTTTACTGATTTTTACCTGGTGTTAGTCTTCTTTAAAAAAAAATAAAATAGAATGAAGAGTATGAGAAAACAAGACTTGATGGATGAGAAATATAGACATAGATATGAATATAGGTGAAAAACTTATTTATAAAGGACTTATATTTCCAATATAATGGTAGACTAGACACATAGAGGGCCTTTCTCCTGCACATTATTTTCTGGATAAAAGAAAAAAATATATATATATTAAAAATTTGCTGTCTTACAAGAAAATGAAGGTATTCTTAAAGACAAAAATGGTAACAAAAATAAGAGTGAGCAAAAGCTAAAGTGAAAGCAGTGGTGGTAAGTAAATACAAATGCCTAGATTGGTAAATCAAGTTTTAAACCACCACAAGATGGAAAAAGTGAACCTGTGACTAAGGATTCCTTAATTAGACCCTCAAGAATATCATAGATAGTTTATAACTACAAAAATAATTTACTACAGACAAAAGAAAGTAGACATGAGCAGATGGGGACTTCAATGGAAATTCCTCGTCAAAAATACAAGATAAACAGGTAAAATGTATTTAAAGAAATAAAAGAAAAATTCTGCAATTGAAGCTGATCATGACCAAGAATATTTGAAAAATAATAAAATAAAAATACAATTGTTGAAATTAATGACTTAATGGATATGTTAAAGCATACAAGAAATATCTGAATAAAGAATTTGATGGGCACTGAGGGGGGTACTTGATGGAAGAGCACTAGGTGTTATACTATATGTTGGCAAATTGAACTCCAATAATATATATATAATATATATAAGCATATATTTAAATATATATATATATATATATATATATATATATATATATAAAGAATTTGACCAAATTATAGAGCTGGAAAAATGTCCCAGGCATAAATAGTGGGAGAAAAGGAAAGAGAAAATGAATGTTTTTTTTTTTTTTTCTAAAGGGTTAAGAGACTTTCAAGATAAAATAGGAAAGTCTAAAGTAATCTACATCTAACTGAGGTCCCAAAAGGATGAAATATAATAGTGAAAGCCAACAGTCAGAGAAAATGACAATAATTTTGCAGAACAGACAAAAGAAGCCAATCCAAAGATAAAGGGAACTCAAACATCCTGATAACGGCAAATAAAAAAGTCAATATGAAGACATTATGTATGAAAACTGTAGAATATCAAAGGCAAAGAAAATGTGTTTAAAAGAATCATCTTTCTACTGACAAACATCACATTTTATTTACCCATGCATCAAAATAAATGGAGTAATAATACATGCTGCAACCTGGATAAGTCTTGCAAATATTATGCTTAAATAGCCAGTCACAAAAGATCCTGTATTGTAGGATTCCATATAAAATGTCCACATTAGACAAACCTATGGGAACAGAAAGTAAATTAGTAGTTGGAGAGAGATGGGGAAGGACTGCTGAAGTATACATGGTTTCTTTTGGGGCGATAAATGTTCAAAAATGGTTGTGGTGATGGTTATAAAGATCATTTAATTATAGACTTAAAAGGATTAATTGTATGATATGCATATAGTACATATATAATTACCTTTAAAAAATATTTATTTATTTAAGTGGGGTGGGGGAGAGGCAGAGGGAGAGAGAGAGAATCTCCAGATTCCCTTGTTAGCGTGGAACCCAATGTGGGGCTTGATGTCATGACCCATGAGACCCCTGAGCCAAAACCAAGAGTTGGATGATTACCCTACTGAGCCACCAGGTGCCCCTATAATTACTTTTATGGGAAAATATTGAGACTGGTGGCAGACTTGGCATCAATAATGAAACCCAGAATATAGTGGGTTAACATGCTCAAAATATTAAGACAATATTATAGTTAATTTGCTTAGTGTACTCAGTAATAATGTTTCCAAGTTGAAAGTTAAAGTCATTAAAGAAAAATAGTTTTCTCTTGAACATTTATAAAATGGACTTTTAATTAATGCACTTCAGAAGGACAGAATTAAAAAAAAACCCACATAATGCTGTTCTTAAATGCAAACAGAAATGAAGAATAAGAAACTGGTGAACTTTGATATAAATTTGATTAGACTTCCATATAAAAAAATGCTATGAATGCATAATTTATGGGGTTGAAATGAACTGAAATACAGAAAAACCAATATATGCTATGACAGATTACATCAGATATGTAGAAATAAATCTTTAAAACTTTGAAAGACTTCTATCTAGAACATTTTTCTAATTTCTCAAAAACTTAAGTAAATAATTAAATAGGGGGAGATGCCATGATTATGCAAAGAAAGAGTAAGTGTTATAAAGGTAACAATTATTTACAAACTAGTTACTAGAGTCAATGTCATTTTTGTGAAACAAAACACTTTTTGGGGGGAAGAAATTGATGAGCTCATTCCATATAACCTCTATAGAATACCACTGAAGATGTAGGGTAGTCAAGGCACTCTTATAGAACAAGAAAAAAGTAGAAGAACTTCCTGTAATAGGTATTTAAAATGATTATCAAGCTGTAAAACATTATGGTTGGTGCAAAGACAAACTAGCTAATGAGACAAAATGAGGAGTCTAAAAACAATTTTATTTAATACATAAAGGAAGTAGCATTTCAGATTAGTGGTGCACACATGGATTACTTAATAAATGATTTTGCTTATTACAAAATGGGTAAATTCTTTCACAACAATAACACTCAAAAAAGCCAGTTTGGATGAATTAAATGCTCAAATAAGATGGGTTAAAAAAATAGAAAAAAACATAACAGAGTATTATAACCTTGAGGTAGGGCATATTTTTTTTTAAAAGACAATAGTAATGATCATAAAATAAAGATGAACACATTCTATGATGCCAAAGTAAGAAATTCTACTCATTAAAAGGTCCCTTAAGGATAATGAAAAGCCAACCCATACTGGAAGTAGATATTTGCCACACAGGTAAAACTGACAACTCGCTGTTGCCAAACTATAAAGGATCTCATACTAACCATCAAGAAAAAGACAAAAAACTGAGTAGAAAAGTAGTCAAAAGACACATTTCACTGGTAAAGAACACAAATGTCCAAGAAATATGTGAAAAACATTTCAGATTCACTGATAAGCAAAGAAGTGCAAAATTAAGACATTATTAAGATACCATTTATACCCATAGGCTTGTTAAAAATAAAACGTTCAATGATATCAGAATTTGACATGAATTTGGAGAAAAGTGATACCATATACATTACCATTGAAAGTATTAAAAAGCAGAAAAGATTGACATTGTACTGTAAATTAGATTTGTAAATACTCGAGAGACCAATATCTTATTCTAAGTATAATTCTTTTTTTTAAAGAATTTATTTATTTATTCATGAGAGACGAGAGAGAGAGAGAGAGAGAGAGGCAGAGACACAGGCAGAGGGAGAAGCGGGCTCCAAGCAGGGAGCCTGATTCGGGACTTGATTCCAGGACTCCAGGGTCACAGCCTGGGCTGAAGGCAGGCACTAAACCACTGAGCAATCCAGGGATCCCCAGTTCTAAATGTAATTCTTAAAGAAACTCTTGCAGGTGCACACCAGAAGACCTAACACAAAAATATTTATAGTAGGACTGTTAGCTATAGTAAAAAACAAAACAAAACTGGGAACCAACCCAAATATCCATTGGCAGGAAAATGGATAATAAATTATGATATGTCAACAAAATTAGATATTACATAGCAGTGACATGAGTTGATGCTATGATTTACAATAATGAGGATAAATCTTAGCAATGTTAAATTTAGTGAAAACAAAGAAAGTGTCATAAATACGCTATGGCATTTTACCATTGTTTTGGTAAAACTCAAAATCAGACAATCTCTTTCTCTCTCTCTCCATCTATTTATCTGTCAAAACTGTGAGGGCAAACAAGGGAAGAATTAGAAACACAAAATTCATGATTGTGATTACCTAGGTAGATACTTGGGGAATGGGTTTAGGGTGGATTATACAGGTATGTTTAATATTGGTAGTGTTTTTGTTCTGAAGTTAGGTGGTGGTTTCAATAGTTTTTGTTTTATTAAACTATATAACTTGTCACTTATATATATTGCTTATGTAATTATATACCAAAATATTGATATCTGAAGATGAAATGAATCATTGGAAATGCTTATTGGAACTGTCTATTCATTTATGGGAAATACACTACACATTGCAATGTTTTGCCATTGATATACTTTTGGTAATATATATTTTAATTTTAGCACATCTTATTAATATATTTTTATTGAACCTCTTATACGTTGTGGCGGGTGGAGTGATTGCCCAAAGATATACACATCATAATCCCCAGAATGTGCTTCTAATTTAGCAAAAGATATTTTGCAGATGTGATTATGAACCTAGAAATGTAGTTGCCTAGGTGGGGCCAATGCCATTACAAGGATCTTTATAAGTGCAAGAGAAGCAGAGTCAGCATCAGAGTAATGTCATATGTGACTGACGTGGGTTACCATAAAGGAAGAGGGCGATGAGCCAAAGAATATGGGCAGCCTCTAGAAGCTGTACAAGGCAAGGAAATGGATTCACTCCTAGAGGTCCCCAAAGGAGCATAGCTCTGCTGACACCCTGATTTTTGCTCTGTAAAACCCTTTTGTACCTCTAACCTTCAGAATTGTAGCAGAATGCATTGGTGTTGCTAATCCACTAATTTGGTAACACTTTCTTAAAACAGCAATAAAAAGCCCTGACATATATTTCCAGATTGATCTGCATGCATTATCATTCTCATGTTTTGAAGAAGTTTCTAGAACAATGGAATTTTTTTAGCCAATCAACTTAAGAAGATAGGCCATTTCAGGAAAAAAAAAAAAAATCACTGAATTCCTAACCAAATGGAAGAATAATCCAGAATTCTTCATCTTCTCAGGAGTTCTAGTGAGAGACCCTGGATAATTTAAAAATGATCAGAAAATAATATTCCTTTCTCAAATAAATGAAGATAAAGTGCAAACTCCCTCACAATGTCTTGCTGGTTTCATTTTATATGATTTTCTAATTCTGAACTACTGCACACAAAGGTTCCCATGCATCACAAAATGTAGAACACGAATACTCAATGGAGGAATAATTGCTGCTAATGTCATCTCCATAATATTCCCCATGTTGCCTGCACCATCTGCTCTATAAAACCCCACCACAGGGAGGGTGATCATCTGGGGCCACTGATTCTGAAAATAGTGGCCCATTGGGAGAGTGCCTTTCTATTGTCAGTTAGTAAACCAACAGGGAAAAAAGCCATTTTCTAAGAACTGTTTAGAGTCTCAGAAAGGTTATTTAAAATCTCCCCTTGACTTCTTCATTATCCATATGTTTAATTATTCTCTAGAAAAGGGTAGAATTGTTTGAGAATTATGAAAACATGTTTTAAGCAACCCTAATTATGTAATGATTCTGGAAGCGTAAAGTTAAGAATTCCCAGGAATTAGACTCAAAAACATGTAGTTGACAGAATAAAACAAAACCAATCCCTATTTTTTTCACAATTGGAGGGTTTTTTTTCTTGTAATGATAGTATTTAAAGGAAATATTAGTTATTGTCATTTAACAGAATCGATCATAAGCATGTGGAGTCCATGAAATAACACCTGTCCCATTCAGTGAACTCTGATTTATCTTAGTCTCTTCAAACTGCTATAACAAAATACCATAAACTGGGTGGCTTATAAACAATGAACATTTATTTTTCAGTTTTGGAAGCTGGAAGTCTGAGATCAGGGTAGCAACATAGGGACCAGGGTTCTCTTCCAGGTTGTGGATTTCTCATTATATCTTCACATGGGGAAGGGGGGTGCGGGGGTGCTGGGCGGCTCTAGGATATCTGTATAAGATCACTAATCCCATTCTTGGGGGTTCCTTCATGATTTACAGACTTTTCCAAGTCCTACCTACTACCTTAATCAGGATTAGGATTTCAGTATACAAATCTTGGAAGGACATAAATGTTCAGACAAAATGACAAAATTGAAAACTAAACCACTGGCAAAACCAAGAAAGAGCTATATTCCACGGCCCAGTGTTTCACACTCCAAGGTAAGAACTTCTGGGGAGGTAAACTTAGTCCATGGGAACATTCTTGCAGAAGTTGATAGACATTTAGTCCACCTAATATTCATTCAGTTTGGACATGCTTGGTTTAAGAGGTAAAGATCTGGAATGAGCCAGAACTTCCAATGGCTGCTTCCTTTCAATGAAAACCAGTAACCTATGTTCCTCTCTGGTAGTAAGGTAACAAATTATTCTGTTTTAATATGCTCATAGCAGTGTTATTTAACTAGGGACATCCTTCTGATTCCAGCACTCGCTTGCATTCCTATTCAATTCCCCTTTGTCTGCAAATTGTATGCCCAGTCCTCAACCTTCTCACAGCCAGGTAGAATGCATTCTTTCCTACACAGCAATCTGCCAACAAATCTAAAAAACAAAAGACAAAAAAAAAAAAAAAAAAAAGCCAAAAAACCCAAACTGGCACAATCTTATTTCCCTCCAAATCAGTGTCTAAACCTCAGTTTACTCCATTTGGTATTATACAAAGTAGGAACAGGAAGCTTGTATGTTTCTCCTGGTTTAAGCAACAAAGACATGGAAATTCTGTGACTGCTACTTCCACTCATGACAGAAAATTTTTATCAAAATTTATATACAAAATAGTACATGCTCACCTGTTTGACTTTATTTCTACTTAATGTTACTCTCATAATCTGTATATTCAAATGAACATAACCATTTACACATAGTGCTTACCAATTTGCAATGTGACATAGCACTTACTAATTTACAATTTGTATATTTAATGACATGTGGGCAGTGATCTGCTTATGATTATTTGTTTTTGGAACTTCCATTAAATAATTGGTGCTCCAGGGGCAGCTGGGTGGCTCAGTCTCTTAAGCCTCTGACTCTTGATTTTGGCTCAGGTCAAGATCTCAGGGTTGTACTCCATGCTTGGAATTCTTTTTCCCTCTTCTTCTCCCTCCCCTATTCTCTTTCTCTCTCTCTGAAATGAATAAATGAAATTGTATATTTATAATAAATAAATAAATAAATAAATAAATAAATTTGTTTCAATATTGGAATATATGACTTGGATCATAAAAGGATAAAAGCCTTTTTGACAGTCAACTATTATTTGGTCTTTAGGACCCCCTACCATCAGTCAACAATATAAAAGCTCTTTAAATCAAACAAGAAATTCTGAGAACTCATTAACAGGAAGAAAACTTTACTGAGGACAGCTAAGAGATACTCCACACTAAAAGGTGGATAGTAAAAAAATAAAAAATTAAAAAATTTAAAAAAAAATAAATAAATAAAAGGTGGATAGTAGTGCTCTAAAATAATGCTTTTTTGAAGATCTTTTACCTAGTATGTTTCCATGAATGTCTGATGTAAACTATATTTTATTATATGTGGTTTTTTTCTTTAAACTGTCATCAGATATATACATATAACGTCCACCATTAGTGGCATTTAGTACATTCACAATATTTTGTAACCATCACTAGTATCTACTTTCCAGATGATTTTCATCACTTCAAAGGAAAATCCTGTGCTTATTGGGCAGTCACTTGTTTCCAGTTTAAATATATTTAGATTTTTAGTTATACACTTACATATTTCTAAAATTTAATCTATTATTTTGGGATTATTCTCACACTTCCCTTCATAGTTTTAATTAACTATTAATACTTAGCAATATGATTTTTGGAAAAAGACATGACTTAATAAAACAAAAACAAAACAAAGGAATAGCTATTATTGGCAAAAGATTTTTGTTTTATTTTTTTACATTTGTCTTCAGTTAGAAAATTGGTCTTATAAATCAATGATTTCAATAAATATTTTCAATATTTTCAAGTTGTTCTCCACATTAAGGTTTGTTATCACAATTTTACATTTTAATTGATATTTAAAAATTCAGTGCTTTTCCTGAAAAATCCCTATGTCTTTTGGGAATCTTTCAGTTCATTAGGGCTTATGTTATATATGATTTTCTATGAAGTGAGAAAGGGTAAATATTAACAGAAGTTAACTTTAGAAAAAGATTTTGTGAGTTATATATTCTATGTTTCAGATGCAATTAAATTTTATTTGGATTGATTCCCTTCTGAGAAATCCAGATACTTCTTATCTAGCTGTTTGTTGATGCGAGGAGAGGCCAAAGAGCTGTGTGGAGGTTATTAACTGCACTTTAGAGCTATAGGGGAATTAATTCTTTTAGGAACAATTATTGAATATTATAGTAATGCTGCCCCTGTCCCTCTGGCCAATCTAGTATTTCTTTAAGCTTTAGCAGTCATTCTTAGCCTGTGTGATTGATTCACTAACTGTTCTTTGTATACCTGTAGATCATATATTCTTACCAAGAAAGAACAGAGCACGTCTGTACATCATGAAACAGGAACTAGATGTCTTTGGATAACTCCCTTGCACAAGCTCCAAGCATCCAAGATAACACCTGTAGCTGGTACCATTGAGTCTGCATGTAATCAAGAAAATGTTTATGAACCAATATACACCCTTTACTGTATGACTGCCTTAAACTCCTGTAGAAACCCCTGAGCCAAGCAGAAACCTCGGAGTTGGCCTTTGGACAAGAGTCCACCTTCTTCCAGGGTGACCAGCCTCTTGAGCAAAACTCATATTCCTTTCCATTCAAAACTCATCTCTTGAGTACTGGTTTGTTGAACAATGGGCAGCCCAACTTGGGTGTCAGTAACAAATTTTGTCAAGCCAGACTGGAGGCAATAATACTGTGGCATCCAGTTCCCCTGGGAACCTCAAGGCAGCCCAGGCTGGTAATTTGGACGGCCACAGGAGTTTAACAGATGGGTATTAGTTGGTCTCATGGAGGGAATCTGGGGGATCTGTCCCTGCAGCTGCCAAGACTATTTTTGTCTCAGGAAAACTCCCTGCTGATTCTCCATTGATGCTAGCTGCCGATTTCACTTTTAGGTTTGATTATAAAGGAAAGGAGCATTTGGGGAAGGTGACCAGCTTCTGGACTGGGTAAACCTATCAGAGTGCATATCTATCCCAGTGTGTCATCTGTGAAGCAACTGCATGCATTCTCTTGTTTGTGCTTTTCTCATTAGAAAGGTTTGACTTTTGGCAGAAACTAAAAGGGACTTGAATAATGGTTACTGGATTTGGAATTTGAAACAGCTCTGTTTTGGTATAGGTGGGGGTTGTGTGGTCTTGTGCCTAATTTGTGTGTAATAAGAGGGTACACTTCTTTGCCACCAAGTAGCCCACCGGGCTGAATCCTCAATCCATAGAAGGAAAGTGGCCAGGAACCTATAAATATATATATATATATATATTTATATATATATATATATTATATTTATTTATATATATATATATCGTAACACACCTTGTCATGCAGACTAGACTCAGAGGAAAGATGGTCACAAAATGGTTCTCTTGAATATCTTCCTTCCTTTGGATTGCTTCAAAACATGGAGTTTCTGTTTGGCTCTCATATCTTGTCTAGGGAGCCATTTGGTTTAGTTAGTGGAACTCTGACTTTTTGGGAAGTAACCAGAAACTAGGAAGCCATTTGGTTTAGTCGGTAAAGCCCCCAACCTTTGGGGGGAAAGTGAATGCCAACAGAAGTGCTCTGAGCTTCATGTAGTCATGGTTTTGTTTCTTCTGTTCCCAAATAAAGTCCATTAGGACATGTTTTCAATAAATCGTGCAGAGGACTAAAAAGAAATCAGAAAAACGAAACAAAACAAACACATAACACAACACCTAGTTTGCAACAGGGACAGGCAGGTGACAGAGAACTGGCTGCACCCTCGAGCCTCTGCCTCTTCTTCCTCCTATTGCACCACCATAGGCCAGACTCACATACCAGACTCCGAGACCCTTTTCGGTACCTTAGGCACCATTCACTCCTGTTCTTCCTATCCTCACTGTCAGGGAATGAAAAGCACCTCAAACTGTGAGGCTGCCTTCTAAAGAGGTCCAAACTGAAGCATCTGCCAAAGCAACAAGAAATGGGAGTTGGGGGGCGGGTGGCAGAGGTTCCCTTGGGACTTAAATGGCCCACTTCAGATCTCCCCACAGGAGAGATCTGGTAAAAAATTGACAGTGTGGAACAAACTGATGGAATTTTAATGGACTCAGGTGCAATGTATTCAGTATTGAAGCTAGTTTAAGTGTATTGAATTAAAACAGACACATTTTTAGAGTTATCCACATTAAATATTATCTCAGTGCTTGGGGTTCATGCAAGGAGGTTGCCTGAAGGGGTCTGGTTCCTGTTTCGTGATGTACAGATGTGCTCTGTTCTTTCTAGGAAAGAATGCAGGATCTACAGATATGTGAAGAAAGGTGAATTAATCACATGGGCTAAGGGTAATTACTAAAGCTTAAAGACTACTAGGTTGGCTGGAGGGGGCAGAGGTGGCTTTGATGCTCTTCTGTCAATTTCATTATTCTGTATCTATGGGATTAGGGCAAAGGACTGTCTTCTGTGTAATTACCTCCTGCTGACTGGAGGCTATGTAAGGGATTTTAGAGTGGAAGATTTTCAGAGAGTGGGAGACTCTGGTTTCTTGCACAAGAATCATAATCATCTTCCTCCATTCAGTCAGTCCCATGTTACTAATTCTTGTACATTTGAAGACAGCTTTTCCATTATTTCTGGAAATTCTTACCCAAGTTAGTTTTATGGTCTTAAAGATCAGAAACCTATACGGTCAAGTCCTTTTCAGCAACCTCCTTAAAGACTTAACACATTTGCAAGAGCATCAGAACAATAACTGTAAATGGCAAATAACCAAAAATGGACATGACTAAAGATCTTGTGAGAGTTCATTATAGTGCAGTTGACAAGGAAAACTAGTTTTTTTTTGACACCAAACATTTCAATAATTAGAATGTCAAATGCTGGCCTTAAGCTAGGATCTCTTAAAACTTCAGGAATTTATGTATTTTCTAGAACAGCTAAAGCATTTACCCATAAAATACCACCTAAAGTTTATCATCATTTGTTTTACAATGCTTCCCAAGAATTGGGACGTACCAAATAAACAAGCTTAAGTAGTCAAAAAGATTGTTTAAGATTATTAAGTAGTCAAAATCCTTCGTTTAGGGTTTCAGTGTTGGGAAATTGTTAAAAAACCTCAGCAAGTTTTAAAGTACATGCTGAAGTAGGATTACAGGTCATTACAAAACTTAATATTTAATTATTCATTTAAGCAAGGTGACAATAAGAGATTTTACACAAGTTATGACAATCATTAGCAAAATTAAACTCCTTTAATATTGAGATGTTTTAGTTTCCTTAAATAATCAAACACCTGAAAAAAAAAATCAAAGACCTGATAAAGGCAAATCAGAAACTTTGGTTCTTTGGGCAAGAATAAACACCTTTGTTTACAATTTCTTATCAAGTGAAAGCCAACAACCCAAGAAACCTTTGTCTTTTTAAAAGAGAGTAAAGCAAAATTTCAGTCTTACATAGCAGTGTAGCTCTATAATCCATTCATTTCAATCTGAGTTAGTCCTGACCGCACACAAAATTATTTTCCAAAGCTTTTCCTTCTCAAACGTTCTACAACTTATTATTTCATTCAGATTTTATTCTAAACGTTCTCTCTCTAAATGACTAGTCTCATTTCAGAACAAATCTATATCCTTTTGCCTCAACAAAAATGAATTCTCCTTTCTTATGCCTTTCTTGCATATCTCCTACTTTCCTACATACTCAGTTACCTTCCTATTATTTCTGTCAGATTTAAATATATTTAGCAGAATTTTAACTCTAGAAAATTCAGTCTTGAGAAAACATCAAATTGTAATCAATTGTGAACTGTTACACCAGAATTCTTTAGATGAGAAATTCATGAATACATTTCATAATTTCTAGGAATATGAGCTTTTCCACAGTATAGTCTTTTAATAAATCATAAAGCACATTTACCCACAGACCAAGTAGACCAAGTATCCTCAGTTTCTCTGTAATAAGAAGCCAAAGTGGACAAACCTATGTTCAGTAATCAATGCTTTACTATTCTATCTCATTTGGAAAAGACCTACCTATCCAATGAATTTAGTCCATTGATCATTTAACCTAGCAAAACTGTAAAGTTCCATATTATCAGTGATTTTGAAAGCTATCTTAGGAATTTGCATGATAAATATTTCTTCATTCCCTCACTGGTGTCTGAGTCTAAATGTGTATTTTGCAGGCAGTATGTGTATGAGTCTTGTATTTTTTATTCATTCTTAATACCGTATGTCTTTTGATTGGAGTGTTTAGTACATTTTCATTCAGAGTGACTATTGGTAGGCATGTATTTAGTGTCATTTTATTACTCGTTTTGTCATTGTTTCTGGAGATTTTCTTCTGTTCCCTTCCTGTGTCACTTTGGTCTTTCCTTTACACTCAGTCCCCTTTCTTTCAGGGCTGGTTTAGTGGTCATGAACTCCTTTTTGTTTTTTGTTTTTCTGGTAAACTCTTTATCTCTTCTTCTGTTCTGAATGATGGACTTGCTGGATAGAGTATTCTTGGCTAAAGATTTTTCCCTTTCAACACTTTGAATATATCATGCCACTCCTTCTGACTTGCCAAGTTTCTGTTGAGAAATCTGCACTAGATGGATGAGTCTTCCCTTGTAAGCTTAGGACTTCTTTTGGTGCTTATGTTTTTTTCTTTATCACTATATTTTGCAAATTTAATTAAAATATGTCTTGGTATTGACCTGCTTTTGTTGATTTTGATGGGAGTTATTTGTGTCTACTGCATCACGGTGTCTGTTTCCTTCTCCAGATTATAAAGTTTTCAGTTATGATTTCCTCAAATACATGTTCTGCCTCCTTTTCTCTCCTTTTTCTTTGACTTTATAATACAAATGTTCTTACTTTTGATGGAGTCATCAAGTTCCTTAAATCTATCTTTGTGTTCCATAATTTGTCTTTCTCTCTCTTGTTCAGCTTTATTATTTTCCATTATTTTGTCTTCTATATCACACATTTGTTTTTCTGATTTTTCAGCCTTACATTCATTGCATGAATCTTGTTTCCAATCTAAGTTATTGCATTTTTCATTTCCACCTGATTCTTTTTTAACTTTTTTTAAAAAGGATTTTATTTATTCATGAGAGACACACACAGAGAGAGAGGCAAAAACATAGGCAGAAGGAGAAGCAGGCTCCCTGTGGAGAACCCAATGTGGAAGTTGATCCCAGGACTCTGGGATCATGATCTGAGCCAAAGGCAGACACTCAACCACTAAGCCACTCAAGGGCCCCTCTTTTTAAACTCTTTTATCTCTGTGGTAAATATCATCATAATAAAGGAGGCAATACAACAAGAAAATCTAACAATTGTAAATATTTATGCGCCCAACCTTGGAGCATACAAATATATAATATGACTAATAACAAACATAAAGGAACTAATTGCTAATAATAAAATAACAGTAGGAGACTCTAATACTCTTTTACATCAATGGATAGATCATATAAACAGAAAATCAACCACAAAACAATAGCTTTGAATAACACACTGGACCAAATGGACTTAGACATATTCAGAACACTCCATCCTAAAGCAGCAGAATACACATTCTTTTCAAGTGTACACAGGGCATTCTCCAGAGTAAAACACATACTAGGTCACAAACCAGTACTCAAAAAATACCAAAAAATGAGGTTATACCACGCATATTTTCTGACCACAATGCTATGAAACTTGAAGGTCAACCACAAGAAGAAATTTGGGAAGACCATAGATCCATGAAAGTTAAACAACTGGCTACTATCTACAGTAGCCAAATTATGGAAAGAGCCCAAATGTCCATTGACTTATGAATGGGTAAATAAATGTGATATATATATATATATATAAACATCAAATATATATATATCAAATATATATATTTCATACACAATGAAATCTCACTCACACATCAAAAAAATGAAATTTTTCCATTTGTAATGATGTGGTGGAGCTAGAGAGTATTATGCTGTGTGAAATAAGTCTGTCAGAGAAAAACAAATATATATGATTTTACTCATATAATTTAAGAAACAAAACAAATAATTATAGGGGAAGAAAAAGAGAGGCAAACCAAGAAATAGACTCTTAATTATAGAGAACAAACTGATAGCTACTATAGTGGAGGTAGGTAGAGGGATGGGTTAAATAGGTGATGGGGATTAAGAAGTGCACTTGTTATGAGCACTAGATGTTGTATAGAAGTGTTGAATCATGGAATTGTACACATGTAACTAATATTAAACTGCATGTTAATTAACTGGAATTTAAATAAAAATTTTTTAAAAAAAGAAAGAAATGTTACAGACCAGTGTATTTCCATTACTGATCAACTGCCCTAAACTCCTTTAAAAATCCCTGGGCCAAGCAGAAACTTTGGAGTTGGCCTTTGGACAAGAGTCCACCTTCTCTGTGGGTGGCCAGCCTTCTGAATAAAGTTCATATTCCTTTCCAGTCAAAACTCATGTCCTGAGTGTTGGCTTTTTGAGTGATGGGCAGCCAATCTTGGGTTTCAGCAACAGCAGCCTCATTTAGGATACTTTTAAGGGAATAGATGAAATATTTGCTTCTTCTACATGAATTGAAATAACCACTTAAAACATCCAAAATTGGGACACCTAAGAATTTCAGTCGGTCAAGCATCTAAGTTTTGGTTTGGATCAGGTCATGATCTTGAGGTTGTAGGATCAAGCTTTTTTGGGCTCTGTGCTGAGTGTGGAGTCTGCTTCAGCTCTCTTTCCCTCTCTTTCTCCCTCACTCTTTCCCTCTCTCTTTTTTTTCTCTTTCCCTCTCAAATAAATAAATGAAATCTTTTTTAAAAAACATAATTTTCTCTTAAAGCAATCACCTAATAATATATGTACAACCCATCAAAAATAGTTCAAAGAAAATATAATCAATAATTAGGTATTTTGTTTGGTAGACTACATCACACACATTTTAATATTTCTACATTTCTAGATGTTTGAAATTTTGCTTACATCCTCAAAAATATTTGGGTATAGGATATAACCTTAAGCAAAAGAAAAATAGCCAAATTTCCATGAGTTTTCACTTTTCATAAAATATTTGACAATCTGAAAGTATGCTCTTTTTATGAATTTGTTAACTTGAGGAGATCATATTTTATCAAATGCAAATTCTAGAGTAGGTTTAGCACAGTGTATTTGCTAAGAGTTTCAAAAGTACTTAAAAATGATTATTTTATTTCCACATTATAGTTTTGTTTTGGCCCATTTCTGAATCTATTGGTATATTATTTTCTCTATGAAATTAGCTTGCTATTTATACTCAAGTACTTTCGTGGCAGGAAAATTATTGTTTTTATTTCAGGAGGTTGAAAAAGTTGCCTCATAAATTTTCTGAGCTAGATTAAAAGGTTTCTAAGAATCTTGAGAGCATTCTCCCACAGCGTCTTGATTCCCAGTCCAAAGTAGGGAAACCTAGGAACCCCACAAAAGTAGTAAGAAAATTCAATGAGTAGAAGTACCATCAGCCTCTATTAAAATGGATAAGTACAGTTCGAAGTGCAGACAGCTTCAAAAATTCTCAAATTTCTATTGGCAGGATGTGGAATGAATGTCTATTTAGCAGCAAACATGGTTCATTTTTTATAGCAAAGAAAGATGACTCAGAAAGCAAAACCAGGAGCCCAAATTGTGAAGTCAAAATCCACAAAGAATCATTTGCAGGGAATAGAGCTGGGTTCCAATCATGTGACTAGAAGAAAGTGCTTGCCTAGACTTAAGAACTGCTATGGGGATTCCTGGGTGGCTCAGCACTTTAGTGCCTGCCTTTGGCCCGGGGCATGATCCTGGAGCACCAGGATCGAGTCCCACATCCGGCTCCCTGCATGGAACCTGCTTCTCCCTCTGCCTGTGTCTCTGCCTCTGTGTGTGTGTGTGTGTGTGTGTGTGTGTGTGTGTGTGTGTGTGACTAATGAATAAATAAATAAAATCTTAAAAAAAAAAAAAAAACTGCCATGAACCAGTGACTAAAGGAGAGTGGTACTCCCCAGCCCTCCCCTACCTTTGAATGAGAGTGTCTATTTCAGTTACCCTATTCCCGTAGCACCTTTGCATGTTGACTAGATGAAATGGAGAACTTCCTCTTGAATCCTTGATCTTTTGATAAAGAGGAAACAGAATCAAGATTGGCCCTTGAGGAGCCTAAAATTTACCCTTGGACCTTATTTAGATGGCAGCATCCCAGACCTTAGGACAATGTCATAATGGGACAAGGAAGTTGGGGTTTTTAGGAAGGCGTGTGTATATTTTACATGTTGGAAGAATGTGAATAATTGTCACTAGAAGGAAGATTGCCTCAGATTAAAGACGGCCAAGAAGCCTTACAGTTTTTACCCTGTCTTTTGAAACTCTGGGGCAAGCCAGATACTTGACTTATACTCCAGATACCCCTAATAAGCCATGTGAGGTGAGCCACATGCAGGTCCTTTTTAATTTTTTTTTAATTCAGAGAGAACTTACAAATACAGTTTTAACAACTGTGCATATTATCAGAATGCAGAACAGATCCTTTACCCACAAGTGTTCCCTTATGCTACCCTTTATAATTAAGCCATTCTGCACCTAACCCTTTAAAACCAGTGACCTAGTCTTCATCCCTGTCATTTTGCTTTTTTTAGAAGGTTATAGAAATGGAATCATACAATATTTAATTTTTTGAGTCTGGCTCTTTAACTTAGTGTAAGTTTTTGCATGTATCAGTTTATTGTTTTCAGTTGCTGAGTAGAATTCCATTGTATGGACAAACCACAGCATTTATTTGCCCACTAATGGACTTTTGGTGTGTTTCCAGTATTTTGTGATTATTGAAAATTTTTCTGTAAGCATTTGTGCACTGTTTTTTTTAATAATAAATTTATTTTTTATTGGTGTTCAATTTGCCAACATACAGAATAACACCCAGTGCTCATCCCGTCAAGTGCCCCCCTCAGTGCCCACCACCAAGTCACCCCCACCCCCCACCCTCCTCCCCTTCCACCACCCCTAGTTCGTTTCCCAGAGTTAGGAGTCTCTCATGTTCTGTCTCCCTTTCTGATATTTCCCACCCATTTCTTCTCCCTTCCCCTCTATTCCCTTTCACTATTATTTATATTCCCCAAATGAATGAGACCATATAATGGTTGTCCTTCTCCGACTGACTTATTTCACTCAGCATAATACCCTCCAGTTTCATCCACATGGAAGCAAATGGTGGGTACTAGTCGTTTCTAATGGCTGAGTAATATTCCATTGTATACATAGAACACATCTTCTTTATCCATTCATCTGTCGATGGACTCCGAAGCTCCTTCCACAGTTTGGCTATTGTGGACATTGCTGCTAGAAATATCGGGGTGCAGGTTGTGCACTGGTTTTTAAATGAACATGAGTTCTTGTCTCTTCAGTCTCACCTAGGAGTAGGATTACTGGCTCATATGCTAAGATATATTTACATTTAAAAGAAAATAAACTGTTTTCTAGATTGGCTGTGTAATTTGCACTCTCACCAATAATACTTGAGATTTACAGCTGTTTCTGTATCCTTACCAATACTTGGTATTCTTGACTTACCTAAAATTTAATTTTAGCTATTCTAATATGTGTGTACTGGTAACTCATTGTAATTTTAATTTGAATTTTGCTAATGACTAATTATGTTAAACAGATTTTTGTGAGCATATTTGCAAATTATACAAATATGAATAAATATATATTATAAATAAATATATATTACATTTATTTAGTGAAGCATCTGTATAAATCATTTTCCCATTAAAATATTTTTCTTAACCATTTTGAGGATTCTTTATATATTTTAAGGTATGTGACCTTTGCCAGATATGAGATTTGCAAACATTTTCTCCACAGCATATAGATTGTCTTCTCCTTCTATTAACAGCATCTTTTACAGAAGTTTTTCATTATGATAAAGTTCACTTTATCAACTTATTTTATAATTTGTGTTTTTGGTTTTATATCTAAGAACTCTGCCTAACCTAAGGTCACCAAAATTTTCTCTCATGTTTTTGTTTTCTTCTAAATGTTTCAGAATATTAGGTTTAATATTTAGGATTATGATTCATCATGGGTTAATTTTTGTATAATGTATGAGTTGCGTTGAAGATAATTGTTTTTATTTTGTATAGTTGACGAATTGCTCTACCACTATTTGTTGAAAAGTCTATACTTTCTTATTGAGTTGCCTGTACAGCTTTTTCAAAACTCTCAGTCATGTATGTGGGGGTCCATTTCTAGGCTCTATTCTATGTCATTGATCTATGTTACTTGCCTTCACTAATACCTGATTCTCTTGACTCATGTCACTCACTATAAGTGAGTTTTAATACTGAGTGATGCAAGTAGTCTAACTTGGTTCATTCTTTTCAAAATTATATTGTCAATTTAAATTTCATTTCTTTATGGATTTGAGAATTAGCTTCTTACACTTGAAAAAATTCCTGTTAGTATTTTAGTTGAAATTGCATTAAAACCATAGATCAGTTTGAAGAGAACTGACATCTAAACCATGTGTTGAGACTTCTGATTTATACACAATGCACATCTATTTCTCTGATTTCTTTTATCAGCATTTTATAGTTTTCAGTCAGCCCATAGATCCAGTATATGTTTTGTTAGATGTACATAATTATTGCACTTTATTTGAAAAATCTATTTCTGTACTAACGTGGGACAAAATTGAGTATGCTTATGATTTTATATTTTCTTAATTTGGAGAAACAAGTAAGTAAATTTTAAGTACAGACAATATATTTGACAAGTTGTGCTGTGAAACTATTTCTCAAATAAAGGCATTAAATGTATATAAGTACAACATCTAAGTATATTTGGGCTGAAATATTTATGCATTTTAATTCAAAGAAATTATAAATTGGAAATATCTTTCATTTAGCAGAATTTTTTTTCACCTTACCAAGTACTATGGAGCAAATATTTTATCAATGAAAAATACTGTTCTATTATGAGTCATTTGAAGGTTTCAATGTTTTCTAATTTAGTGATCATAATTCAATTTTAAAGATTTCAGGTAATTTTATTTAAAAAAACCTTAAAACTAAAAGTAATAAGACTGTATCGGAAAAAGAACTCATTTTTCAGAAAAACATCAGTGATACAGTAATAGAAGCATGCATATTTGAGGAACTAAGAAATATGACTGTTTGCCAAGATACTTATTCTGCCTCTGTTCTATTTTAGTGGTCAGATAATTTACATAAAAAGGTTTGATTTTTTTTGTTTGAATACATACATACATACATATATATAGGCATACATTATTTTTATTATTTATTTTTTTAAAGATTTTATTTATCTATTTGACTGAGAGAGAGAGCACAAGTAGGGGGAGCAGGGAGAGGGTGAGGGAGAAACAGATTTCCTGCTAAGCAAGGAGCCAGATGAGGGGCTCGATCCCAGGACGCTGGGATCAACACCTGAACCAAAGGCAGATGCTTAACCAACTGAGCCACCCAGGCACCCCTATTTTTATTATCTTATAATGAATTTTATTAGTTGAAATAGGTTTGAACAAATATTTTGTAAATTCTCAATATAGTAAAACTAATTTGTTAGGCAATAAATAATTATCAAAAATGAATCTATTTTAGTTCATTTATTCTCAAATTTTTCCTATTTGACAGATATGTTCACCTTAACCTAAAGCATAGTAACAAGCTCATTATATTATAATGACCCTTATAAAGCCAGCTGTCCAAACACCTAAATACCCATAGGATCGATTGTAATTTATGGGTATATATAGACTCTGTTCTAAATGTAAAAGTAGTGTGAATGTCTGCATTCAGAGTTCAAACATTGAATCAATTATCTTTTGCTGTGTAACAAAGCACTCAAAACTTCGTGGCATAACACAGCACTTTTATTTGCTCACAATTCTGTGGATCTGCAAAATGAACTATGATCAGATGGGATAGGGTGGAGTTTATTGGGTCTGCCTGTGATCACTCATGCAACTCTTGTCATTGGGTTGCTTGATTGGGGTGGAATGACCTGAGATGCCTCAATCATATGTCTAACATTTACTTGCTGGCTGTTGACTGAGGCACCATGGTTCTGTATCACATGGTTTCTTATTGCCCATTGGTCTAGAGATGTCTTTACATGTCAGTCTTGGGGTTCTAAGATAGTAAAAGCAGAAACTGCAATGTCTCTCCAGCTTTAGGTTCAGCTCAGCAAATTGTACAGTGTCACTTTTACTACACTGTTGATTTAAATATATATATTTATTCATGAAAGACACAGAGGGAGAGGCAGAGACATAGGTTGAGGGAGAAGTAGGCTTCCTTTGGGGAAGCCGATGCCGGACTGGATCCCAGGACCCCGCGATCACAACCCAAGCAGAAGGCAAACGCTCAGTCACTGAGCCACCCAGGTGCCCTTACCACACTGTTTTTGATTAAACCAAGTACCAAAACTGTCCATGTTCAAAGAGAGGGGAAATAAAATAGATTCCTCCTCCTGATGAGAGGAAGAGAAAATTCACATTTATTTTTTAAGATTTAATTCATTTCTTTGAGGGAAAGGTGAGCAAGTGAGAGAGAGAGAGCATGAGCAGAGGGAGAGAGAGAAGCAGACTCCCCACTGAGCAGGAGGCCTGACGTGGGGCTCCATTCCAGAATCCTGGGAACATGACCTGAGACTAAGGCAGACGCTTAACTGACTGAGCCACCCAGGTGCCCAGAGAAAAGTCACATTTCAAAGAGGTATAGGAGGATATCTTTGCAAATAATTTACCATGAGTCATTAGGACAATGGATGGAAAAGACTGTAAAAGATCAGGAATTGGTGCATTAGAAAAGTTGACCTGTATTTTCCTCCAATAAGCATATCTCCTAGAGATATCATTACTTTGTTATAGCATTTCTTAGTAGTAAAATAATTTTTAAATAGTATTAGAGAAAATTACAAATCAGTCAGACATACTTTAGAAAACAATAGGTTGGCAACTTTCTTCTGACCAGACACCTTGCTCACAAGAAGGATCACAAAGTATTTTAAAAACAAGGACTTCCTGTTTCCATTTATATCCTCAAAATCACAAATACTTTATTATTAAGGACTATATGGGAAAAAAATGAAGGAGGGCAATTTAATAAGGGTATTCTGTATTTTGAATCAGGTAGGTATTATTTTAAAACTACAAGATTGATATCACTTTATGGTGCAGACCAGGAAAAACAGATCTAAAAAATTTTAAAGTAAGAGATTATTTGTTCATCTCTGAGTTTTGTTTAGTTTTGAATCCAAATAAGTAAAATTGTCCAGTTCTCAGTATAAAGCATTATTGGCATTAGCTAGAAATTCCCTTAGCATAGTTTTTGTAAGAGTAAGAAAAAAGAGAAAGTATGACAAAACATAACTCAAAAATTATGTTTTTAAATGAGAGAATTTGGAAGAAAATACCTTCAAGTTTTAACAAATGTTATTCATTACGAAGCTGATAGGCCCCAGATTGAGTCAGTGGCTCAGTATTTGCAAGCATAGTAATCAGGAGCACATCTAAATCATTTGGGGTTAAGAGGATCTATTGTCCAATGTTTTAAATATGAGCTATTTTGAGAAATATGATTTGAAGAATAAGAGCACTAAAGTTTGCTTCAAGTACTGAATTGGTCAGAATGAATTAAGTTTTATAACATATTCCACGGTAACTGTAGTACTAAAAATTGTTGAGGGCAAACAATTTAGCCATAGTGAGTAATAAGAAATAGAAGCCTCAGCAAAGAAAGAGGATTACAAAACATTGCATTCTGAATCTAACGGCCAATAGGCTTTTATAGGGCAAGATACTCCTAAACTCATACAGAAATTTAAGAAAGTAAAATAATCTCCCTCTCCTGTTTGAAATATTTGCTTTTTCCTTTCTGCTCAAGAGTAAAAGGAGTGTAGACAGAAATTCAGATTTGCAATGTAAGTCATTTGCAATTGTGAAGTCTCCATGATCACAGCAGACAAATGACAGCTCTTAAAGCCAGTCTGCTGGCATTTTATCACTTTTCCCAGAAGGACAAAAATTACCAGAAGAGAATTTCTATGAATACATCCCTCCTTTTGTCAAGATACTCTGATCCTTGTGAAACTCAGTTTGCATCCTAAGGAGCAGAGTGGAAGGGAAGGGATGATGCCATATAAAAGAGATGCTAGATTATTGGAAGTTCATTCTTTTGGTTCTTTTGTTTTACCTTACCCTTACCCTTCACAGTGGCAAGAAAGAACAACCTATTTGATTGTATGAAGCCCCATATATGTTGTGGGCCTAAAAATATTTCTTTAGGAAACCCAGGTATATGGTATTTCCTCCATTTTTAATTTAGATTTCAGAAAAGCTGCACAAATAGCACAAATTGTTTCTGTAAACCTTTCACCCACCTTTCCCTGATGTAATATCTAACAATAGCATAATTTTGAAACCAGAAAATTAACATTGATACAATCCTATTAACCTGTCTACAGACTTACTGTGAATTTCATGCATTTTCTCTCTAATGTCCCTTTTTTTTCTTTTCATTTTTCTGGCCTAGGATCCAATCCAAGATCTCACATTGCATTTAGCTGGCCACAGTCTCTTCCAATTTGTGACAGTCTCTCAGCCTTCTTTTTGTCTTTCATGCCCTCAATGCTTTCAAAGCCCGTCATTTTGTAAAATGCCCTTCAGTTTATCTGATGTTTTCTCACAATTAGATAGATATTATTCATTTTTAACAAGAATATCCAGAAAGGACATTCTTCCTTTCTCATTGCATCTTATCAATGGCATTCTATGTTAACATGTCTCATTATGGATGATGTTAAGCTTGATTACTTTGGTAAGGTGGTATTTACCACATTTATTCATGACAAAGTCATAGTGAAATTTATTTGTCACTGTTTGCATTGGATCTTGGGTCTCCCAACCCAAATCCTGGCTGATTTCAATATTTATTTGTTTCCAGTGAGGTGAAAAATTGCCATGCTTCTATAAGTGAGAGCCATACAAAATTATTCTCATAGATGACAAGGGCATTTACATTTTGTCATTTCTGAAATTTGAATGTGACATCAAAGAGATGTTTATACGTAAGTCAGTGTTGCTATAATTTTCAAAAAGCTGTTGTTAAAATAATGGTGTGTCTTAAAAGTGGCAACACCTTAGAATGACATGTCAACCACAGAAAGAACGAAACCTTAAAGTTGAAGAATTTAAGTTCTACCTGAGTTACATTTAGAATTTATATTTTACATAATTGCAACCAAACCTGATGGACCCTGCTGGGATATGTTCTATTATTAGTCATTAAATATTCTGGTTTTCCTCTCCATGGTTCTTTCTTTGAAGATGAAATATAAATTGTATGTTTTTTAAGATGTACAATATAACGATCTGTTACACATATACACAGAGAAATGATTATTACAGTTGAGCCAATTAACATATCTCCTCACAGAGTTATATTTAGTGTGTGTGATAAGAATACCTAAAATCAATTCTCTTAGCATATATCACTGTTCAGTTCAGTACTATTAACTCTAGTCATCATGCTGTACCAGAGATCTTTAGACTTATTCATCCAATATTATTACAACCTTGTGCCCTTTGATGAATAGCTTCCCATTTTTGGGATTATGGTTATATTGAGTTTTTCTGCAGCAGAGTTAGGAATTCCCATTTCCTATCACCAGCTTCATGTTTGTTGAAAGAATAAATATAGAATATTTAGTAAATAATGCATATCTAGCACTTTATGGTGGCCCAATTGCTGTGATGAATTCTTAATTCCTACATTTCAGCAGTGTGTCTTCCTGGAGCCTCCTGCTTTCCCATCCTCCTGAATCAGGCAGGGGATAGCTTTGCTGATAAGCAAACTCTGTAGTATAATTCTTCTTTAGTTTTCTAGTAATTTTATGCATGTCTAATTCCCAATGTTGAGTCCTTTTATTTATGTGTGTGTGTGTGTGTGTGTGTGTGTGTGAAGTGGTTTCTGCTATAGCTGCTGAACACCAACTAGATTAGTATTTGTCACCAGAGGTAAGTTACAGGAATGGAAACCATGGACTATTTATTGGCCTGTTTTTATTTGAAGGCCAGGCATATTTCAACCCCTGTAAGGAGAGAACACATGGAAATCAGTGGTAAAATTAACTGAAATTTTTACCTATGACCATCCAAAATGAAGTGTATGATTTTGCAGACCAAGTGTTAAAAGCCATAGCAAAATATAATGCCTCAGGCCTGAAGGACTCAAGAAATGAGAAGTGGGATGTTTGCTTCTAATTGTGAGTTCAAAGAACAAGTATCCAGCCCAGAAATTTAAATTCTTGGGTTAAGGCATGACTGGAGAACAGGGATTTTTTTCATGGTTTTCCTCAAAGACTATCTTATCTTCTATATCTTTATGGTAAAGGACTCTATGGCTGAGAATCGGATGCAAATGATGAATCTGTGGGTTATTCAACCAGAAAGCACATTATATTCATACTCTTGCAATGTTAGGACTTTGATCAGAAAGAAGGAAACTTCAACTATTAGAATGGTAAAAAATGGGAGGATTTGGAAAGCTCCTGAGCAACAAAACTCTACTGCCCCTGTGTTTGCAGAGCAGTTCCTCATCTCCAGTGTGACGAGGGATATGCTTATTCTCATTTTATTCCATCTCTAGCAAGCATCATCGCTCTTGCACCTGTACCTAAGATTAGATCTCTAACAGCAGCCAGGAAGTCAATTATATCTAGTTTATATGTGCATAAATACTTACATGGGGTAATAGATTCTGAGAGTATTAGACCATGGAGTGTTGAAATAAACTTTTAGGAGAGACTAAATTTATTGATAAGGGTGTATCAATAGAGATTCTGGATTCAGTGTGTTAGAGAGCTAAGAGTGGTTCTAATTATTTGCTCATTTGGTTAACAGAAGGCTGGAGACAGCAGTGACCTATGCTGATAAAGTTGATATACTCATACATGTGTTAGTCAATTATAGAAGAAGATATTCAAAGACTTAGGAAATAAGAGATATAGAAATGGATTTTAAATGTGTGACTAATTCATTCATTCCCCACAGCTATGTACCCCAAGAGGACCCATTTATCAGGGCTTTGAAAAATATGCTGGTGGGCAGCCCTGGTGGCGCGGTTTAGTGCTGCCTGCAGCCCAGGGTGTGATCCTGGAGACCCGGGATTGAGTCCCACATCGGGCTCCCTGCGTGGAGCCTGTTTCTCCCTCTGCCTGTGTCTCTGCCTCTGACTCTCTCTCTCTCTCTCTTTCTCTGTGTGTGTCTCCATGAATTAAAAAAAAAAAAAGAAAAGAAAAATACGCTGGTAAAGGAAGGGACATTTTTAAAACAGCACTATGATAGCTGTCCTCTTAAGCTAGAAATATTGCCACTGAAATGTGCTCCCAGATTTCAATAAGTAATGAAAATTGTCAGAGTGACAGATATCACTTAGCATTATTTACTTAATCCCCAAGGCAAAATAGACATGATTGCAAAACTGGAGGAGAGTTGAAGTGGGTATTCAGAACATGTGAATATCCTAGTGATCTTTGATTATAAATGGTTGATTAATAAGACTTGAAATATAGAGGTAGTTCATTAAGGAAGATTCTACTTGTTCTGAATAAATAACTTGAGCACTGACAAACAGGATTTATTTGAGTTACCAGGAAAGGCACAAAACTTCATTAAATTAGAAAACATGAATGAGTTCACAGATTCAAACTCCTCTGGAGTTGAACATCACAAATGCGTGCCATGATTCTTCCTACAGAGACCCACAGCAATTTATTTTGACTGTATGTTGAGGAACAGGAGCTATGAGGAACAATGTTTCTGAGAACACTGGACCATTGTTCTGAGTTAATTCCAGTTCCTAGGCATACAAAATTCTACTCTTGTCAACTGGTCAGAGTAACAGGGTATGAGAGGCAGATAATAATGGAATTTTGATAAGAGTTTATCTGACATTGGTTCCAATGTTTCTGTAAATCCATTGTTTTATTTTCTCCTTTCCTAAGTGAATGGCATATATATAGGTATATATATAGCCAACTGCAGAATTCTTATATAATCTCTTGGACCTGTGGAGCAAGAATTTTGTAGGTGGAAAGACCCACATGGAATTCGCTAAAGCCTTTTTCTTCCCAATAGAGTTAGTGATGAGCAGTGGTGGATCCTGAGGGAGCCAAAGAAATTAATGACTCTTTCAAGTGACTTACATGATATGGAGTAGTGATTTCTTTAATACTCCCATTTAACTTTCCTTTTTTGGCCTACGCAGAAGATACTTTAATCTTGGGAAACTACAATGGATTTTCTTAACTTTATCCAGCTGATTACTACAATTTGAGCTGTTGTTTCCATGTATATACTCTCTTTGTTGGAGTAAACCAATAGAACCATTGGCACCTGGTTTATAACTAATGTGTTAAATACACTTCTAAATTTTTAAGCAGAGGACATCAGAAGCATTAGCTTTTATCTGGTAGAAATATCTTTGCTGTTTTGCAAAGAAGGGGTAGATCCATCTCTGCAGCCCAGTTGCCATCAAGTCTAGGAGGAACACTGATCATCCCACATCACAAGACATCCCGATGGTGTACTATATTGACAATATCATGCTGCTAGAGTAAATAGGTGAGTAGAAAATAACAGATATCCTTATAAGAGCCAGAGAATAGGAGATAAACCCTAAGAAATTTTAACAATGTTTTAGAGCATCAAGGTGGACAAATTAAGGAGGGAGAGAGAAAGTGGGAGATGCATCATAGGTGAGAAAAGAATGCCCCAGAATGTTTTACTTCAAGTGCTATGCAGGAAAATACAATGGTATGTGAAACATGACATCTGCAACCAGCAATAAGTTTTTGAAAAAATAACTCCCAAAGCACATCCTGGTTAATGGACGTGGGAGGAAGAGCAGGATAGAGGCCTGGTATCTGGGGTCTGGGCATCGCTCTGTTGGAAGCTTAACTAATAGAGGAATTGACCTTCAAGTACTTACGGAAATTTTCAGGCAATTCTTTAAAAATGCCTCATGAAGAACTTTCCCCTCAGAAGTCTAAGACAGTTTCTTCTATTTTTGAGTAAATTATACCTTAATAAAAACTTCTTCTGCCATAGCCATGACAGTAATATCATATGTACCTTGGGTATCTTGCAAAGATTTGTTGCCACTGGAACAGAGCTTGAGGAATGCACTATGTGGGAAATATTTTCAGATCAATTTTATTAAATAGTGAGAGATATGATGCAATGACAGTTATATGAGTAAAAGCAAAACATAAAAAGGAAACAAATCTGGCCCTCATGTCAGACATGGAAAATAAATCTGAAACAAATCTGAATGTATTTACAATTAGTCTAGGGATGTGTGTGTGTGTGTGTGTGTGTGCGTGTGTGTGTGTGTGTGTGTTTATATGGAGGCATGCCTATAAAGTTTGAAAATAACATCTAAAAAAGAAATGAACACATTAATAAGACAAAGAATATAGCTTGGACTCCAGTTCATATGAATTACGAGTTTTGCAAATAGCTAAGGGCATAAAAATGTATCCCTTCCCCCTCAGAATGCACAGCGCTTTTGTCCCATTTTCTCCTGTTGTTATGTATGCTACCAAGCAACGAGGATAAAAATATTAGCCTTGCACAACTGGACTCCTGAATACCCCTGTAAATATATACTTTGAAGTACACATTCTCAGCAACAATAGTCATCTCGAGGGAGTAAAACTTGGTTCTTGGTAAATTACAAAAGAATATTACTCCTTTTACACATAATTCAGAGATATGCATAGAGTATATAAACAGATACATGGTATATCTGAAGTATGAAAATTTCATAAGGAGGGCAATTAGGGAAATCAGTGCCTAAAAAGGCTCATTTGGGAGGCATATGGGGGGAAAAATGGCTGAGGAACATTACCTTACAGAAAACTAAAGAAAAAAATGTGAAGCAGAGCTTATTCATTTCTTTTTTGATCAGCTGTCATATTTTGATTCATCATATTTAATTTTATAGCACATGAGTGAGGAATAAAATTATCTTTAAAGCAAGTTAAAATATGATAAAGAGTAAAATATACCTAGAATCAGAATTTTTAACCATTTTAGTAGCTAAATTTAGTGGGGTTAAATTTCATCCCATTAGCTCAGAGGGATCAACCCTTTTCTTACTACCTCGGAGGAAGAGTCATGTGCCAGGCCAGAGGCTTCCTGGAGGTCTGGAAGTGATACATAACCTCCTAACACCATTAAGGTATGGAGGCAACTCTCCCTCAGTGGGAGAGAGCAAGATGAGAGTTCAGATAGGGAAATGTAGAGAGGATTCTTCACTAATTCCAAAAATCTGTAGAAAGAAGAGTCCTAGTAGGGCTGGAAACGTAATGGAGGAGAAAGCACTCCCAAACTTACCCTAAGGGGAAAAATAAGACTTCATTATCATCTAAGAGATAATTGATTGGGTTTTAGATGAAGGTTGCCCAAGACTAATCCGTGAATATTTGCAGTCTATCTACTTCATGTTGATATATGTTACAAGCTCATTTTTGTTAATTAAGCTTCTTAATGTACCTTTATGAAAGGATTATTTGTCCTATGCTTTAGCTAGTTTCTAGAGTATTGGCAACATTCCAAGAAACTACTAAGGAGAATTTTTAAAAGATGATACAGATCATAGATTTATTACGAACATATATATATTCAAATATATATGAATATATATTATATAAAATATATAATATTTATTTTAATATATATATAATATATATATAATAAATCTATATGCCTTCATGCTCTCCCATTGAACAAATAGTTTGTTATTTCAGGTCTTCTTTTTTGAGATGGAGGATAAAATTACTTTCCTTATATATTTAAAACCAAATCTTGAACTATTAAACTCATTTGATACACACACACACACCGTCATTGTTATGTAGAAGTTTTCCATTTCCCAACTGACTCCCTAAACAACTCAAACTGCTTAACTAGATGCCTACATCTGTTCTATTTGACAGGGCACTTGTGGCACAGCCCCAGGTCCCTGTCGTCTGGCTTGTTTGAGCCCTTGTGAGGCATAGTTGGCTTGTTTTGTAGATAGGCTGCTAGTTTCATCACAGCAATTGAAACGTGTCATCTAACTGGTCTAGAGAGTGTCAGTGCTAACTTTAACTCATTCATCTGTCAGAGATTCAGCATCACAGCTGAAAAGCTATTTGCAATTTAAATTGATTGCCAAGTACTTAACATTAATTGACATGCTAAATTCATGACTAAGTAACAAATTATGACTAGTGCCAATCATCTTAGAGAACACAATTCCCTATCTCGATGCCCATTTTATCTTTAGAGGTTGAAATGACATTTTGGAGTGTATTCTTTTAGAAAATCAAATTCTCTTAGAAAAAGGTACATGATAATAAATACCTTGAAGATGAATACCATTGCTGTGAACTGTTCATGAGAATCAGATCTTTTCTATGCCATGTGAGGTGGCCAACAAGTGCCTAACTGCTCTGGTAGCAGGTGAATTCTATACAACATTGTACTCTAGAGAGGACCACGTGCAGATAATAGTCACTTTCCATTATAAATTAGCTTTACTAGGCTGAGAGGAGACTTAAATTAAGTGACACTATATTTACCCCTATAATCTTCCTCATTTTTACTTAACCCAAATATTTAAAATGCAGAAACAAAATACAATTAACCTTTCAATATGCTAGCCAGAGTAACAGAAAATTCTACAAAATTCTACAAAAATGTGTGGTCCAATAAAAGAAAGAAATTGAAGTGTGTGCCTGACAACTCCCTTCACGTAAGCTTTCTTTCTGTGGTTATTAGTTTCTTTGGCACTTCCCCCCATAGAATTGGAAATATACTTGTAAATATCATGTTTGTTTTAACAACAGTGCAGCATAATTAGGCAATTGTATTCTTTGTGATATTCTTTATGAGAAACTTTACCTGTGTGAACAGGATCAGCAAACAGGATCAGCAAATCACATTGCTGTGAATGTAAGGATGGTCCTGTGAATGACTACATCGGGCAGAGATTTATTTGAATTTCAGATGGGGTCACCAGGATGTGTAACCTTCATGCATACTTCTCTTTCTGCAATGTTTTCTATAAATATGCCCTATTTCCAATTCATTCTTATAAATGATGGTTCAGAACACATTCATGCTGCCACTCACTGGTTACTCATGCTTGAAATTAAAAATCTTTCAGACTAATGCCATTGCTATATTTGGTTAGGCTTTACCCATTACTCAAAGTAGGAAAAATAAGATAGGATAAGATGTTAACAGACATAATATTAATGTTAAATGGATAGCAGGATGCTTTCAGGCTATCCTAAAAGGAAATGAAATAGCGTCCATCTAATCATATGCTACATTAATATTATTAAATCTAGAAATATGATTTACATAGGAATAGTCATTGAATACTATTATGACATTCATTAAATGAATCTTTACAAGAACTTTAGTCTTTGACAATAGATACAAAGGACCAATAACTCAGTTTTGGAAAAGTTTACCAAAAGAAAAAATGGACTTTCCTTCAAATTACACACATTGCCTTCTAATTGTCATTTTAAAAATATTGTTAAACCTAGTTGATATCTGAAATATTTGCATCTTGATGTTTTAAATTTTTAAAAATTATTCTTGATTACCATAAGCACAAATGGTAGGAGCTCTAATTTATCATAGAAAACTCTCCATACAATTTTTTTTTTAATTGAGCAAAAGAGAGAGTGCATGTGTATGTCCGTATCTGTGCTCTTCAGTGAGGTAAGGGTAAGGGCAGAGGTAGAGGAGAGAGAATCTTAAGCAGGCTCCGGGCTCATCACAGGGAGCATCATGGGACTTGATCTCACAAAGTTGAAATCATGACCTGAGCCAAAATCAAGTCATATGCTTAATAACTGAGCCACTCAGGCTCCCCCATATAAAATTTTAATGTTTTAATGAAATTGTTTCTTTTCTGAAAAAGCAAATGCTTTTTGAGGAAAGATAAAATTGCAAGGAAATTTTTTTAATAAAAAAGCTAGGGATCCCTGGGTGGCGCAGCGGTTTGGCGCCTGCCTTTGGCCCAGGGCGCAATCCTGGAGACCCGGGATCGAATCCCACATCGGGCTCCCGGTGCATGGAGCCTGCTTCTCCCTCTGCCTGTGTCTCTGCCTCATTCTCTCTCTCTGTGACTATCACAAATAAATAAAAATTAAAAAAAAATTTTAAAAAGCTACATTTATTTTAGCAAAATTAGCGAACAGTAGCTTCATTGTACACTTAATCACTTAGCTCATATTTAAGAGACTGTAGCACCAATTTAAAACAGTGACCAGGACCAGAACTGCAAAAATAGGTTATATTGGGGAGCCTGGATGGCTCCATCAGCTTAGCATCTGATTTCTGCTCAGGTCATGATTGCAGGGTCCTCAGATCAAGCCCCATGTCTGGTTCTGTGGGGAGTCTGCTTCTCCCTCTCCCTCTCTCTCTGCCCCTCCCCTCACTCCTGTGCACTTGTAGGCAAGCATTTGTGCATGCACACACACACACACACACACACTCTCTCTATATATATATCAAATAAATACAAATCTTAAAAAAAGAGATCATATTGCAAAGCAGTATAAATAACAAAGTGTTTATATGCTATGACAAGGACATAGTAGCAAAGTTTTCTTTTTGGAAAAAAATATTCTCTGTTAGCTAGAATACATGTATAAATATATTCAACAATAGATATTCAAGAGTTACTTTGTGCTAAGAATTATCCTAGTTGTTAATGGCATAATAATGAATATTGCAGAGTAGACTGATGTTCTATGGAGCCTATAATAAAAAAATTCTTTAAAAAATGTCTGTGGATTTAAACAAAATATTAAAAAGATAAAGAGCTGGGCAGCCTGGGTGGCTCAGCGGTTTAGTGCCTCTTTCAGCCCAGGGTCTGACCCTGGAGACCCGGGATGGAGTCCCACTTCAGGCTCCCTGCATGGAGCCTGCTTCTCCCTCTGCCTGTATCTCTCTCTCTCTCTCTCTCTCTCTCTCTCTCTGTCTCTCATGAATAAATAAATAAAGAAAATCTTTTAAAAAAATAAAAGGATAAAGAGCACTTTAAATTGAATAAAACAATAGGATGTAAATGAAGTCTAAATTGAATCAACACAAGGAATTAAATGCCATCCTTAAAGTCAAATAAAGCAGTATAAGAAAAATTTGCCACCATCATAGTGCATGAATGAATTGAGGTATTTGCTATGAAGGAGTCTAAAATGGACTGATAGGAAAGTGCAGCTTTGGGGGGATTTTTGTGGATTTCCAATAATTTACCAATGATAATTCCTAAATATAAGGAATGTACATCACAGAAACGGAAAGAGATAGAAATTCTGATGGAGAGAATGAGGTGCTGAATATTCAGTGTAATAGATTTTACAGAAAGAACAGATGGAAAGATAAAATTTGAGTATTATTATTCTTAAAAGATTAACATTAATTATAGGTTCAGAAAGCAGCAAAAATTCCTAGCAGATAAAGGAAATCCATATATAAACTAAGAAGAAAGGGAGCTAAAACAAAATTTTTAATGAAAGGATTGAAAATGGAGGCATTAATAAGATCCCCTCAGATGAAGTGCTATGGTATTATAAATAACTTTATGTCAATAATTTGAAATGTTTAGGGAAATGGACAAATTTCATAAAAAACAAAAACTTTTGCTAAGTGTACACTACAGAAAAAGTGACTAGTCTTCTATCTGTTCAAGAATGGAATCTATAATTTTAATCATTCCCCAAGTAGAATGGCCAGCATAGATGGCATTACTACAAAATTTTATCATACTTATTTAAGAAATGATGACAATTTTACACAAATTATCTTACAGAGTAGAGGAAGAATGAATATTTCCCAACTAATTTTTTGAAAATAGTATAATACTAATACCAGACACTGCTCTTGACAATGCAAGAAGAGAAAATTATAGTTAAATAATCCAAAATGAACATAGAAACAAAAATCCTAAACCATATCAGATAATTAAATAATCAGCAATATATAAAAAGATGAATATATTATGATCAATTGGAGTTTATACCAGAACTGCAAAGATGATTTTATATTTGAAAATCAATATATACTTGATTGATTAAATATAATCCATAATACTAACAGAATGATGGAGAAGTCAATCATTTCCATGAATGCTGAGATAGCATTGAGTAAAATTTAATGCCTATTCATGATTTAAAAAAAAAACCTCAGTGTACAAGTAATGGAAAAAACTTCCTCAATCTGATAAAGAGCACTTAAGAGAAATCTACAGTTAACACCATTCTTAATTGCAAAATATTGCATGCTTTCTCACAGACATCAGAAAAAAAGACAAAGGTGGTAATTCTCCATCCATTTTATTTATCATTGTACAGGACTTGTGAACCAGTACAATAAAATAAGAGGGAAAAAGGGAAGAAAAGAAAGAGAGATTTAAAGCATGAATACTGGAAAAGAAGATGTACAAATGTCTTAACCGTTTGTATGGACATCTTCATAGAAAATACAAAGAAATTGGCAAACTACTACTAGAACTACCTAAGTTATCAAGTTCTTAGGATGTATGTTAATATTCCAAGATATAATTGTCTGTCTACATGTTCATAGAAACAATTGGGAAATATAATTTAAATTATAACATTTGCACACACACACATTTCCAAGCTCTGTCTGCTGGGAGGGCACAGAAACAATGACACTGTGTTAGCAATGACCATACCTAGTAACCAGATCTGGGTTTCTAATACTGTTCTCCAATAAAAGGGACCAGGGATCCTTGGAGAAATTGCTGATTCTAGGGCTGGAGCAGGGAATATACAAGATGAGTCTGGAACATCTTTAAGTGGCAGGATGCAAGAAAGTGCTCCAAAAACAGAACTATGGGAATATGTGGAAAGGACACAGGACTCAACTGAATGGGCACCCAATGGCCAAAACTGTAATGACTTGAACATCATAGATAATATAGTACTGAATTACAACCCAAAGTGTAAAATAAATATCTATGAATCCATACTGGTATAAATAAATCATCGGACAAATATTTAAATGGGGAAGAGTAGATAAATGTTCTATATAGAAGAATGCCAAATAATATGCAGACATGATCCTTGCAAGGGCATGGAGAATAATCCTCCCCTATCCTTAAGTAAGGTCTGTACACTGCTTTTCAACAGAGGTGAAAAAAGGATTAATATTACAGTGGTGAAGTCTGACAAGTCATTATTAATGAGAGTGCATACTGTCCTAAGTGATAGTACATACCCTTGATATAAAGTAAGGAGAATGGCACTTTACCTCCATGGTCTTCCTTCCCAAATTACATGATTCCAGTCTACTCATTAAAAAAAGTCAATTGAGAGACATTCTACAAAGTACCTGACCCATATTCAAAATTGTTAAGGCCATAAAATACAAGGAAAGTATAAGGAGATAGGACACCTAAATATAATGTAGTATCCTGGATCAGTCCTGGGACAGTAAAAGACATTAGAAGTAATAAGTAAATACTAAAAATATATATATATTTCAGTTAATAATAATGTGTCAAACACTTGTTCATTAGCTGTGACAAATATATTAATTCAAGATGTTAATAATAGAGGACACTGGGAAGGAGGTATGGGGGAACTCTATGCTATCTCTGCAATTCGTCTGTAGATCTGAAACTACTCTAAGATAAAACTATTTTTAAAAATTAAAAAATGTAATATTTATGACCATACATCAACACTTGGGAACAAATAAAATATATGACAAGCTCTGAAAAATGTAACTGAGAATAACGGAAGAAGATAAATAAATTGATATACTAGCTCATGGATTAGAAGACTTACTACTTGTTTTGGGGATTGTTTTGTATTTAATGATTTCTGTGTTCTGTAGAAAGAGGGCCCTAACTCTGGTAAAGGAGATCTATACCAAACTGAAGCAAACATTTATTTTAGAAATACTATAAATTTCCCCTTTAAAGCCAGGAACAATATATATTTCACTCAATACTGTTTTTGCTAAAACAGCAAGATGAGTAAAACATGGACAGTATATAAGGACCAGGAGGAATAAATTAATATATTATTCACAGATAAAATGATTGCATGAAGGAACTAGAAAATCTTAGGACTAAAATGAAAGCATATTAAAACAATGTATAAAACAATCATATTCCAACATACCAGCAATAAAGATTTAGAAAATATGACTAAAATGTTGCAATTTAAAAATATATATTTTTAAAATAAAGGAGAAATTAACATTAAAATATATGCAAGAAATTCATGAGAGATTGTGTGTCTGTTGAATAATAGTAAACAATATTTCAATAAAGAAGAGATATATTCATGGATGGGAAACTCAATATTTTAAGGTGACCATTCTCTCAACACTCGTCCATATATTCAAGTTTATTTTGTGGAACTTGACAAGATAATACAAAAATGATACGAAAAAACAAACTTCCAAGAAGAGTCAAGAATACTTTGAAAAAGAATAAACTGTGTATTAGGAAAGATGTCCTATTAAATATCAAATCCAATTTAAAACTACATTAAATAAAACTATAATATTGGTGCAGGCATAGAAAGATTGACCATTGGCACAAAATTAAGAATTTTGAAACAGATTCATTTAATATATATAATATAATATATATTATATAATATATAGGTATATATGTATATAATTACATATGAAAGAGGTACAATTGCAGATTTGTAGAAGTAATTATTCTATTGTGAAATAAATAAAAGTAAATGCCTACTGCGCATCATATATAAATATACCACAACACAAAATTCCAGGTGAACTAAAACCTAAATAGGAAAATCAAAAATGCTTTTAGAAGAAAATGTCTTTATGAACTTAGATGAGAGAAGGATTTCTTCAGACAATGAAGCACAAACCAATGAGTAAAACAAGGGTAGATTTTGTAAATTAAAATGAAATAATTTATACATCAAAAGACATCATGAATACACTGAAAAAAAAGCAAAATTGGTATTTCAAATGCATGTAACTGAGCATTCATCTTCAGAATAATATATGTGTGTGTGTAGTGTATGTTGGTGTATACATTATAAAAACAAACAAGCATAAATGTACAAAAGATATAAAAGTCATTTTGCACCAAGGACACCAGAATGACAAAAAAAAAAAAAAAAAAAGAAATCAAGAAAAACACGTAACCACACTATTTAATCAAGGAAGTAGGTAATAACAGAAATTATATCCAAAGTGAGTAAACATTAGCTGTGGGAGATGTAAAACAATAAAAAATCTCATAAAATTAATAGCAGGTGTTTAAGACAGAATGGCCACTTTGGAGCACAATTTAGTAATATTTGAGCCAAATAATTTCACTTCTGAGAATACAGCCTTTGACCAAATAATTCCACTCCTGGGTATATATCCTATAGAATATTCTGCATATGCATAGTAGAAGAAAATGTGCAACAATTTTCAATCCAGGGTTTTCATAGTGGTAAAAACATTAAAAACAATCAAAATGTCCATCAAATGTAGAATGGATAAATACAATACAAATACAATATGGAATACTTCCTGAAATGAAAATGAATGGAAGAGCCTAAGGCTTATCTCAAAAAACATAAATTTGAGCCCAAAAATCAAATTACATGTGGACACTACAGTATGACCATTTTATTCATGTTTTCATGATTGTAGAATGGAATTTATGTCTTAATATCAAATTCAGGGAAAAAGCTTCTTTTGGAAAGTAGGGAAACAGTGTCTGGGGCAAGAGTATATGGTCAGCTTCAATTTATTTTTGATGTTTACTTTGTTAAGATGATAGGCACATTAGTGTTACTTTTCTATGCAAAGTGTATTTTGCATAGGTAATAACTCTATTTGATTAAAACAACTAAGATATACTTCAAAAAAAAGAATGTGTAGGATTTTCCATTAAGAATCTGTAATGGACACTGTAAATCTTTTATGGTATACTAGTTTTGGATTTCTTCGGAGATTATAATCATCCAATGATTCAAAGTAGCATCTACATATGCATGATTATTGTGCAACTAAAATGTGAACCCATCATTTATGTGAAAAATAAAGAAAATGTACAGTTTGACAATTCTGTGAGATCACAGCAGATCTTCAGATGCTCTTACCCAAACCTCCCATATATTTCTGTCTACAAACACCTGAAAACCTATTATATCAAAACTATCCAACCTTTTTTGTTTTTATTTTGTAAGAACAATTTATTCTTTCAGCACTAGTGAAAAGTAATGGTTCAATGAGTAAATATTGACTTAAGGCAGATAGCCGAGTACTTCTCTAACTCTAACATATGTGTAACAAGATGGAGAGCCATCTGTTTTCTGAAGATAGGAGGTTAAGCTAGTATATTCAGTTTGAGAAAGTGCTATACATACACACCCAAATTACTACATTCAGATATGTTTGTTTTTTTTTTTAAAGTCCAACTTACAAATGCTTTCATCCTAGCATTTAAGCCTTATCCACAACTCATAACAGGTTTTTCAAGAGTCACGTTAATGTGATCTTGAGCTTCCTTCATAGAAGCAATAAAAACAATCATGAACCTCTTTCATTACCACATGTTTAGAAGGTAGGACAGACATACCTCCCTTACCAAGGTCATATCACAAAAGGAGAACAAGAATGACTCTAATGATGGTAAACCACTTTTATCTTTAATTAAAAAAATTTTTTTAAAGAACTGTGGCTTCCAATAGTTGTTAAATCACTGCCTAAGAATGTGAACTTGGAATAATGGAGGCTGAACATGTCCTTAGAGAATCTCATTATATATGACACATAACTCAAATGTAAAACAAATAGGGAAGTTTAAAAATTTCAGGATATTTATAGAAAAGCATTCACCATTATGTGTCAAGAATAATAAAATTGTACTCAAATGAGAATGGTTGGAACTATATTAGGTTAATTAGACAAATAAATATTGGGGAATAACAAGTTCCACAGTTAAAAATAAATTAGAATTTATGTTATTGGAAAGATGCACATATAATTTTTTTAAAAGATTTATTTATTTATGTGAGAGAGGAGGGGAGAAAGAGCACAAATGGAGGAGTGGCAGAAAGAGAAAGAATTCCAAGCACACTCCCTGCTAAGCATGGAGCCTGATGATGCCAGGAGCTTGATCCCAGGACCCTGAGATCATGATTTGAGCTGAAATCAAAAGTTAAACTCTTAACCAACCAAGAGACCCAGGTGCCCCAACACACAAAAATATTAAAAAAAAAAAAAAAAAATTCGTGCAAGAAGAAAATGCAAAATACATTAAAATTTTGAATAACTTATTTTTTAAAACAAATGGGTAAATATATAGAATATCTACTAGAGAGATTTTCTCAAGAATCAAATAATTATCTCAAATGGAACTAAAGATGAATTTAAAAAAGAGGAGAGATACAATGGTGAGAAACTAGACCAGCAGTGGGAGCTTAATTATTTGGTCAGTAAACAGACATTGAAGACAGTTAAGGTCTTTGTTAAGCAAAGATTGGGAGAATTATTTGGATTTATTTTAGATATGAGATCTCAGGTGCAACAACATCCATTAATGATTATAGGTAATTTGAAATTCCATCCTCACAATTTTAATACATTGTCATAGTTGAATTAGGCTATTTGTGTTGTAAAAAAAACAAAAATAAACTATATTAGTATAAGAAGTGTAAATATTTTTAAATATATATAAATGGTTTTATATAAATAAATTAATTTGAACAATATTATAGCAACTACAATAACAAGACAAAGTTTAGTTGCAGAGCTGTGATGGCAGAAACTGAATAAAATATACCAATCTAAACAAGTTGTAGGAAAATATTCTATGAATCTTAAGATATAAATATAACAGTAAGTCTTAATTCTCTCCATTCCTATGCACATGGACACCATATTGCAGCTCTTCTATATGATATCATTAAAATTCTTTTAAATATTAAATCTGACTATATGCATAGAAATAATATCACCTGTTTAAAAGTTTAGAAGACTAAAAAGAAAGATAACCAACATAGACATAGTAAATTTTATAATACTTAACCTCTGAGATGCCTGATTAATGTTCATTGATGTTGCCTGATTCTGAAGAGGAAGATGATAGATGCTAAAAATGATTTCCAGAAAAATACATTATGATAGAATATATATAGATGGAAAGAATTCCTATGTTAGAGAAGGGAAATTAAACCAAGAAGAGTCACTGCAAGAGTATATTTGCAATATTCTGCAATCTTTTTGTGTAAGATTATTTTAATAATATTAATGTTACACAAAATAAAGGGAATCTAAAATTATTAAAGGTAAGAAATTTAATTTTTTAAAAAGATTTTATTTTATTTATTCATGAAAGACACACACAGAGAGGCAAAGACACAGGCAGAGGGAGAGGCAGGCTCCATCCAGAGAACCCAATAGGGAGTTCCCTCCATCCAGAGAACTCAATCTGGGGACCGGGATCACACCCTGAGCCTAAGGCAGAGGCTCAACCACTGAGTCATCCAGGCATTCCATAAAGGTAAGAAATTTTAGCTGGTGAAGTCATCCTCTATATAGTGCGCCACAACCATTTAGCAGTAGACTGATGAATTACATTATAAAAAGCAAAGACCTTCCGGAACCTGACAATCTTTCTGGTTTTAATGAGAAGGAAATTTGGTGACGTCTTCTCTTTTTTCCCAAGACTCTTCCTTCACCCCAGAAAGATAAGTAAGGCTGTAAATCTTTCCAACTATTGCTGCCCAAAGTATTTTGTGAAAGAGATCTTGCTAAAGAGAAAGTATAAACATATTTTTAGGTTTTCAAGATTTTACAGTGTGTATAGCAGCTATTCAAATGAGAAAGTTACCAGAGCTCGAAATACAATTTGAAAAGTCTAAGTAGAAAAAAGCCAACAGAGATTCTTTCATCTTTAAACACAATTCGGACTAGGAATGTATGGTAGAGGAAAAAATTTTCCACCCCAAAATGTGTCTCTTTGGCATATGGATTGTTTTAGGTTGATTATTTTTAAGAAACAGAAAACTCAAGAAGTTTTTCTTTTACTAACTGCTTAAAAGGATTTAGATAGAGGACCTGTTCCAGGAAGGGAGCTAGCACCATAGTTAACTATAGTTATAATATGAAGTAGGACGGGTAGATAGGTAGGAACCAGCAAGGCCTGTTTGATCAAAGTCCTCTCAATATCCCACTGTTTCTGAGTTGGCCAGCAAACATTTGTTTACCAAACATTTACTCTTTTTCATCTTCCTGTAAATTGCTTTCCTTAGTTTGAGGTCCCAGACTTCTCTCCCCTTCTGTTCAGCATGACCTATGTACCGCATCTTGCCTGTCTTTGGAATCTTTTCTGTTTATGTGAATTCTTCTGATGTATGTTATTAAATTTGATTTTCTTCTGTTACCTGTCTCATGTCAATTTAATTCTTAAACCAGCCAAGAGAATCTTGAGGGTAGAAGAAAATTTTTCTCCCCAATAGTACAAATGCAGGATATAAATCACAGCCAGATATTCAATGAGAATCTAGAATACATCAGAGTCTAAAACAGCATTATAGTCATTTTGGAATCAGAATTGCACCAGAACAACACTATGCTTATGTAAGCAAATTATTTGCATTTTCTCTGTGTTTACACAAACACACACATTCATATTATTTTTTTAAGGATTTTTCTAAAATTTACTTATTAATGAGAGATAGGTAGGAAGAGAGAGAGAGAGAGAGAGAGGTAGAGACACAGGCAGAGGGAGAAGCAGGCTCCAGGCAGGGAGCCCCACGCGGAACTCGATCCCGGGACTCCAGGATCACGCCCTGGGCTGAATGTGGCGCCAAACCGCCGAGCCACAAGGGCTGCCCACACATTCATATTAATTTATACACTGTATTTAAGATAATTCTATATAATGCAAATATGTGAGCTCAGTTCTTCTTCACTGATGTTTTTACTATAATTGTATTATATTGAGTTTGATAAAACCACAAAGATGCCACTAAGTGACTAAATATTGCATACATGAGAAAAAGAGAATTAAAAAAAAAAGATGCCTAAGTCTCTTCCTATTGAGATAGATCCTGTACGCACATGCACATCTCTACATCCACCCATAATAATTTACATATTAGATTATTTTTTCCTTAGAAAATTTTCTATCAAGTCGTTCTGAGGTATGTACAATAACATAGCTCTCTACTTAATAATGGTTTTGGAAGCTAATAAATCTTTAAGTATTTTACATCCTATTTTAGCTAAAATCAACTTTGAAAATTAATGCAAATTATACTCGCTAAATTTAGGAATGGAGTATAATTCTAGGTAATTTAAGAACCACCATACAGTTTCAATTTAAAAAAAAAAAAAGTTGCCTGCTAGCTGATTTTACAGATATCCAGTGATTCATGAGTCTATCTCTGCATTTTATTTCAGCTAAAATGCACAATAAAGGCTGCAGTGCAAAGTAGAGACACAACATGATCTTTAGAGAAAGCTATAAAATTCAAATTAGAATAAATTTGCTCTGTAATGATAATTTTTCGGCCTTAATAACTTCATTATATAAAATGTTCTCGATTACATAGTAATGAAGTCTCTGTTCAATGAATTTCAGTAAAGTAAGGCATATACCACAATTCACAAAATACTTATGATATTTTAGCAAATATTATATTCATTTGGAAAAGAAACAAAATAAAATACTTAAAATAATATTATAAACATATTATAAATATACAGAATTATTGAACATGAAATTATTTACTCCTATGTTTATGTCTGGTTATTAAAAAGCATAGAAAAGAAATAAGTTATATGGTAAAATTTTAGTTTTAATTTGAGGTAATATTTAAATACCAAAATGGGAAAAATCAATCTTGTTTTCACTTATATTTATTTCTCTAATATACCATCACCAAATGAAACATTATTATTCGCAGTTGATTATAATTTAATTATACCATTAATTTTATTTTTAAAAATCTCATTATATTAATTTTGGCTTTAAATTACATAACACAGCAGAAAATTTGTCATTCATGTAATTACAAATGACTTTAGTGTGAAACTTGTTACAAAGTAAACATGCCTACCATTGTTGTCTCAGCGATGGAGCCAAAGCTGTTTATGAATATGTTGCATGTGACATTAACAGGAGGACCTGAAAGAGAGATGAAAACATAAGGGCTCTTTATTTTCAAATAATTCCATGCTTTTCATTATTAATTTTTTATTTTAATTATTTTTTAAAAAAGAAAATATGTATGTTTATATTTGTATATGCCCCGATTCTGTGAATAATCTGAATTGGAAATCACAAATTCATAGTCTCCTTTGAACACTGATGCTGGCCCTTATGCAAGTCATTAATCTCATTTAGTCTCAGTTTCCTTGATTTGATATCTCTAGTAACTTTGTAAATGCCTGATTTGGTAAATCTAACATCTGAACACCTTCAGGCTGTTTCTATTTTTTTCCCCCCCTTATTTATGGGCCCTATTTTGCTGCATATTTTTTGTCACATAATTTTTGTGAGGTTAAAAACTGGATACATTAGATAATACAATGTGGCAACTCTGGAAACCAGACCTCCACTTGCATCCCACAAATGGTCTCTGCTGGTGTTCTTTGCTGGTGTTCTTTGCTATTTAGTGACTTATCCAGGTACGTCACTAATCACACTAAATAATCACTTTACCTAAAAAATGTCTGCATTTCCCTATGGTGTGCAGCCACTGAGGTCTCTGCTCAGTGACCTTAGTGGTCAACTAGTGATTGGTCAGATTACCTTATTGCCCTGAGTCAATACATCTTCCACCCTTTGCCAGGGACTTCATGTTTGTTTGGAGGGATGCCTTTAGTGTTCAGGCCTTTACCTTCACTTCCTTTCTTGCACAGGGTTTGAGGTCAGCCAGAGGTGAGAGGTTGGGGACCTCCCAGGTCTTTCCTAGGCAGGGACACAGCCTTACACTTGTGTGTACTCTCTAGATCTACAAGAGGATATTAGAGCTTTTCAAAGCTGCCTACGAGCATCTCATTCTTCAGATCTTTTAAAAATTTTTGTTCAGGCTCTTGTTTGCCCAACTGGTATCCCAGCCTTAGGCAGCTGCAGTGTTAAACCTTTTCTTGTAATCATTTTCAACAAATGCCCAAGGATAGGATTGCCCTACTGGGAGAGTTCCCAGTCATTGCCCAATAATGATAAGCCCTCTGACTGGGACTCCTCTAAGGAGTAGGCCAGGTTAAAGTAACATAGCTGTGGAGATGGACTTTCTGAGGGGCCGGCCTTTGATACATGCTGGGCTCCTGGACTGTACAGCTTCTGTGGTTGAGAGGCTTCTGGTTTTCAAGGCTACCAAGAGCTCAGGAGTGGAACCTATTTAAATACTCTGTTTCTAGAGAAGCCTATTGGTTTGTTAATTACACATTCCTTAGTGTGTTACAAGCTTTTCAGAGCCTTTTAAGGTTCATTTTGACCATTTTTCCAGTATTTCTGTTGCTTTTTTTTTGGAGGAGTGAATTTACAGAGAACATTGCTCCACCATTCCAGAAGTCCCTATAAGTGCCTGATTTAGCATTCATCATAAAACCAACAAATTTTGTTTTTATGAGATCCATTTATTCACTCCTTTACTAAATATTTAAAACTGTGTACACCAAATTAAAGAAGACCCAATGAGATTATTACTTAGCAGAGTAGAAGGAATAAGATCTTATAAATTGGTGAGTACTTCTCATTACCAGGTGTTGTGCAGATTCATAGATACCATTTAACCCATATCACATTGACAGTGGGTAATATTACCATTTTAAAAATAGTGAATTAAAGCTCAGAGAGGATGACATAAGGTGCTAATAAATAGTACATTTAGAATTTGAATCACCAGTCTGATTCTAGGAATCATTCTTTTTCCCCATCATATCAGGTTGTCCCACGATCTTCACATAACATTACATCCAAAGGATTCCATTATCTGGCTACTGACTTTGTTATGAAGCTGAAATAGTGTGTGGTAGGGATTAAAATAACTCTATGAGTTAAACTCACCTAATAGATAATGCCACACACAAAAACCTTATCTAAGATAGCAGCCCCTTGCCCTGTATCTCTATGTCCCTGCTCACTAGAGATAATCCCTTCAATTTATTTAATGGATTCTTTGGGGATTTACCTAATTTTCTTTAAATAATGAGTTTATTTTGCTACTCTTAAGTGCTCCAGTTTTGGATGCCTCCACAGCAGAAGAGGATTTAGCTTTCTATCAAACATTATCACCATCCCTATTAACATAAACCTTTTTTTTCTGTCCTCCTAGGACACAGATACTGTTGCATTGTCATGTTGTTAGATTCGTATATACATTTTATATCATGACAAGGTGAATAATACCTCCAACTAAGTCATACAATAAATTATGACTACTTTTCCTGTCCTGAAAAACATTTTCTGGAGGTTGATAATTGCTTTACGTATTTTACATAGTTTCCTCCATATGTATCATTAACTTACCCACAAGTTCTAAAATGTCTAAATTATGTTTCAATGTCAGATTCATCACATATTTTATTAGCTTTATTGTCCTTTGCATTTACTCCAAAATGAGACTTTTTTGTTTTGGAACCTAGCAGTGATCTTATGATCTCACATGATCATTATACTGGGGATTACTTCTATCTTCTCTTTGGTGGGATCTCCTTTCTTGGCCCGCATATTTTCGTTTTTCTTCGTTTAATTCTTCATTGTATTTTTTTAAAGATTTTATTTATTTATTTGAGAGTGAGTGAGAGAACAGGCACACAGAGGGAGAGGGAGAGGCAGACTCCCCACTGAGCAGAAAGCCCAACGTGACGTTCCATCTTGAGACCCTCGGATCATTCATTACTGAATGAGCCACCCAGGCACCCCTATTTCTTCATTTTAGTAGAGCATGTACTTTAGTAATTTTTGGAGAAATGGTGCATATGGATATGAAGCTTTGGAGAATTTGCTTGTTCACAATTTGTTTAAACATCCTCTCAATTAACACCTAATTTTGGTATACAATTTTAGGCTGAAAGGTTTTTTTTCTGAATTTTAAAGATATTTCTCATTATTTTTTTTATTTTTTGTATTGCTATTAAAAATATACAAAGCCATTCTAATTCTCAATCCTTTGTAAAGATAAAAAATATTTGTGCCAATATTTAAAAATAAATTAAAAAAATAAAAACATAACAATGCCTCATTAGTTAGAATAGTTGAAAATTATTTGTGGTTTCAATTTTCATTTTCTTGATTGCTGGTGCACAATTTTCATCTTTGCTTTTGTACTCATTTTCTCATTTCCATTTGTCTTGCTTGAATATGACAGGGGGAAAAACAACAAAATTATTCAAAAATGAAGCTCATGATCCATAAGCCAATGAATTCTATGCACATTGAAATAATCTTTAAAATAAATCTGTACCTGATTTTAACCTAGATGATATGGCATGGAACCAAAACACCAATATTTGTAAAAGTTCCCCAGGTGATTCAGATGTACAACAATGCTGGAAACCACTGGCCTAACGAACTTCAGAGTAGGAACCTCTGTGCCCATTATACTATAGGGCTAAAAATGAAAGATTTTCTTAGAAGTGAAGAAATAGGGAAGAGTCAGAACTTAGAGTTAGGCCTTGAAGATGCAAGGCCATTAATTTTGATTAGAGACTGGCCTATTATAAGTTTGATAACAATGCTAATAAAACAAGTAAATGCTGCACAGTTAGAAAGAGCCCAAAATCTATTGACCATCAAGATGCGTAGAATGTAAAATTAAACAGAAATAGAAAATAAATTATTTTAAATATGAAGGATGGACATTAAAGAACAAGAAAATCTCATGAAAGTCCTGAATCCAAGAGGTGCTATAATTATTTGACTACTAGTAGACAGATTTTTAAAAAATATTTCTTTCTTATTTCTAAATATTTACAAATGTTTAAAATCTTTAAGACAATAAGGGTGTCTTATACATCAATATGTGACAGAGAAGAAAGCATGAATCTTACATCCTGATTATTTTATCCCATTACAAGAGAAGTATTAAGTCACAATTAACTGTTAGATTCCTTTGACTTAATATAAGTCTAAAGTACTGAACCCTAAAATATGTACAAGTATCTGGCAATTTTGAAAAGCTAAAATCAATCATTCATATTTTCAAAGTTATTGTTTTCTAAAGAATGCTCAAACTTTGCTATTTTCTTTTGCTGCTAACAGTAATATGAATATAGGGAATATTGCTTAGCTTGAGACAAATTCTTCTGCACTCTATTGACACACAGCCTTTGGAAAAGGAAAAACACAAGGACATTGGTATTTGGGTTAATTCATCTTTCAAAAAAAATCATCTTTCGATAAAATGTTGATGGAAGTGCATCCATGTTGGGAAACATGGCCCAGTATATTGTTGTCACTATAAAACTGCCTGCTTCATCTGACTGTGAACTCATTGGGTGAAATTGGAATTAATAAAACAATGAGGGGGGTGGGCAGTTGATTTTTCTTATTTTAATTTAGCAAGAGGCAGGGGCTTTATTTTAGGGACTTTAATTTCTTTGTGGACATTGAATAAAAAATGAGGCATTTTTTATTATGTTTTTTCATCTCACCCTTTAAATTTAATTATTACTTTATAATTTTACATGGTGGTGGTGAAAATAGAATGAAAGTGGAAATTCAGTATAGGCTTTGGGAGCCTGAAGTGAGTGCTATTTGTTTGGATACATTTCAGTGTCTCTTGGGCTTCATGGCACTTCCTAATGATTCCAGGAAGATTCTGAAAGTAGCAGTATTAAGTTCGGTGGAAGGCTCCTCTGAGGAATTTGCCTTCTCTCTAAAATGCTCTGGCATCCCAAGTTGATCAGAGGCTTGCATCCAAGGTCAATGAGTAAAATAAGGAAAATAATGCATTTCCATAGAAGAACAAAGGGTCATAGGAGGAGTGGCTAATTGAAGTCTACTTCTAATTGGGAATATGTTTTATAATATAGGAAATAGACTCACAGCCCTTGCCTCTTCAATATGCCTCCAAACCAATGCAAAAAGCTCCTCCTAATGGCAGAAAGCCAGTCTGGTATCAGAGTCTAAATTTCATGTAGCAGTACAGTAAGTCACTGAGGTATAAGCCTTTGGTTCATTCCATTGGTTGTCACATGTGTTCTTTGCCTGATTATTAGAATACACAAAAGTGCCATACAGTTCCCATTTGACTACTTATGTGTATATTCTCTTCTTCAGCAGAAAGAAAGGTGAATGAATTCAGGCACTAAACCTTAATTCCAAATTTCAAAAATAGAGTAGACATGCCCTTTAAATATGTGTTTATGTATATATGTGTGTGTGTATACATATATATATGTACATATATACATATATATGTATAGATATAATTTTATTTAAAAAATTTTTTTAAACATTCTAAAAGTGTAAAGCAACTTGAAAGTGAAAGTCATGTTTTTAAAGGTAGTCTTGGGCTATAACATGGAATGTCTTTGATGTGATACAAAGTACTTGGAATTCACTTTGTGATGATGAGGGAGCCATTACAGATTTCTAATCATGGTTGTATAGTGAATCAACACAACACAGCGAGTTGTTATAGATGGCAAAAGCTTAGAGACAGAGAACACATGAATTTATTGTTTTAGTCTAGGTGGGAGATAGGATGGCCTTGACCAAGGCAGTGACAGTGGAGATGGATTACAAAGAAGGAAGTGGATACAGTACCATAATGTTTATCAAGCCTTATATTTATAATTTAAGCTTCTGGTCTATGGCAAATCAGAGCAGCAATCTTAGAGTAATCTTTCTACCTTAGCTATTAATATGTATACTCAAAAATTTTACAGAGAATGAAGCTCAGAGAAGACGAGATATTCTATTGCCATTACAGAGAGCACCTGTTTAGCAGTCTTTGGCCAATCTGCTACTTTTCAGTGCCAGTGCAAAAGCTGTTACATCCATCTAATACACTGCTATGTTTAGCAGCAGAGCAAAGAATTGCTTTAGCATCCATATGGCAAATTGTGCCTTTAAATTGTTCATTACATTAGCCATCATTGGCCCGAAAAGTAAATGACAGTACTTGCAGATGTTTTCAGTGGTATGTTTTCTTTTAGATGTCCCTTGAAGAAGTAGAACATGCCTTTCAAATTCAGATATAGATAAAGGCAAAATGGCAAAGTACATCGCAAAGCCTTGGCAATTAGATTATTGCTATTCATACTAGGGAAAAACTATTCACAAGGCAAATCTCAAGCAAACAAACAGAGAAACCAACAAAAAATAGCCCAAGATTTCATAAAAATAATTCCAAGAAAATTTTAACATAATGTTGTATTAAAACCTCACCCTTTTCAAAGACATAGAATTCAACTGAAAGACTCAATCTCAAAAAAAGGTTGTATTTACATCTATACACGTGAACTTACATGTGTACATGTCACATGTATGTATGTAGTCATGTCACAAGGAGAGACATTATTTATTTATTTGCTTATATTAAAGATTTTATTTATTTATTTGTGACAGAGAGTGGGGGGAGGGGCAAAGAGAGAAGAAGAGGGAGAATTCTCAGGCAGACTCACCGCTGAGCATGAAGCCCTATGTGGGGCTCGATCTCAAGACACTGAGGTAATGAACTGAGCTGAAATCAAGAGTCAGATGTTTGACTGAGCCATCCAAGTGCCCTTTATTTTCTTTTTTGATTGACAAAAATAAACTTGATGACTTTAGATCCAGATTTAAATTATTTGTTAGATACTCGAAAAAAGTTTGAAATTTATGGCATAAAAATAGGATCCAGTTTCTTCTTTCTGTTCCCTTTCCTTCCATTTCCTTCCTGCAAATGCAGTTTTAAAGCCATTCAATCAGGCAACACAAGATGGGCATCCATGCTGGGATGGCTATGGGAGCGTGGTAGACCAGACCAGATGAGAAGGACATCTGGGGAGAAGGGGTATATACACAGCACACACAGGATATTACAGCTAGAGGATGTTCCTATAGGGAGACAGCTGGTGTGGAGTATTAGAACCAGAGAAGGGTGAGGAGAGTGTCCACCTGGGGGCATCTGGGCATGATCTGTCAGAGTCTAAATAGGAGGGACTCTAGGGCATTTGTGCAGGAGAGAGAGTGGCCAGTGACTGCAGACAGGGAGAACTATTACATATTGATCAAATAAATCATTATTTTAATGATATAGGGAGCCAGGTTTCTTACTGTCAGATGAGGAAGTTAAAATACGAAAACTCAGAAACTAGAATAAACCTATGGTATCAGAGATATTAGTATGACTCATAGTTTTCAGAGAGAAGTAAAGATAGAGATGTAAATTAGTATACATATGAATATAAACATGTGTGTATTTATGCAAATGTGTGTATGTATATAGATAAATCCTAGAATATATCAACTTAATCAGTTAATCAAAGTGAACACTAACAGTGATAGCAAAATTTAACATGGTCCATCATCTGATAAAATATAATCAGAACAAAGCACCACTTCTGTGATACTCTTATTAAGATGCATTACTTAAAATGAATCATGAAGAAAATTACTAATGCAGATACGTTCGTTAGATTACTCCTTTCTGCCCCGAATAAGCATCGTTAAAGTCTCCCCTCCCACCGCGGTCACGTCTAAGTCAGAGTCTCCCAAAGAGCCCGAGCAGCTGTGGAAGCTCTTCATCGGAGGTTTGAGCTTCGAAACAACCAATGAGAGTCTGAGGACCCATTTTGAGCAATGGGGGACGCTTATGGACTGTATGGTAATGAGAGACCCCAACACCAAGTGCTCCAGAGGCTTTGGGTTCTCACCTACGCCACCGTGGAGGAGGCGGACGGGCCAGGAAGGCCCGGCCGCTCGAGGTGGCCGGAAGAGTCGTGGAACCAAAGAGGGCTGTCTCCCGAGAAGATTCTCAAAGACCCGGTGCCCACTTAACTGTGAAAAAGATTTTTGTCGGTGGCATTAAAGAAGACACTGAAGAACATCATCTAAGAGATTATTTTGAACAGTATGGGAAAATTGAAGTGATTGAGATCATGACTGACCGAGGCAGTGGCAAAAAGAGAGGTTTTGCTTCTGTGACCTTTGATGACCACGACTCTGTAGACAAGATTGTCATTCAAAAATCCCATACTCATCCCTGGGTGGCGCAGCGGCTTGGTGCCTGCCTTTGGCCCAGGGCAAGATCCTGGAGACCCGGGATCGAATCCCACGTCGGGCTCTGGGTGCATGGAGCCTGCTTCTCCCTCTGCCTGTGTCTCTGCCTCTCTCTCTCTCTGTAACTATAATAAATAAATAAAAATAAATAAAAACAAAAAAAACAAAAATCCCATACTCTGAATGGCCACAACTGTGAAGTAAGGAAAGCCCTATCGAAGCAAGAGATGGCTAGTGCTTCGTCCAGCCAAAGAGGCCGAAGTGGTTCTGGAAACTTTGGTGGTGGTAGTGGAGGTGGTTTTGGTGGGAATGACAACTTTGGTCGTGGAGGGAACTTCAGTGGTCGAGGTGGCTTCGGTGGCAGTCGAGGTGGTGGTGGATACGGTGGCAGTGGGGATGGCTATAACGGATTTGGTAATGACGGAAGCAACTTTGGAGGTGGCGGAAGCTATAACGATTTTGGCAATTACAACAATCAATCCTCAAATTTTGGACCCATGAAAGGAGGAAATTTTGGAGGCAGAAGCTCTGGCCCCTATGGTGGTGGAGGCCAATACTTTGCCAAACCACGAAACCAAGGTGGCTATGGTGGTTCCAGCAGCAGCAGCAGCTATGGCAGTGGCAGAAGGTTTTAATTACTGCCAGGAAACAAAGTTTAGCAGGAGAGGAGAGCCAGAGAAGTGACGGGGAAGCTACAGGTTACAACAGATTTGTGAACTCAGCCAAGCACAGTGGTGGCAGGGCCTAGCTGCTACAAAGAAGACATGTTTTAGACAATACTCATGTGTATGGGCAAAAAACTCGAGGACTGTATTTGTGACTAATTGTATAACAGGTTATTTTAGTTTCTGTTCTGTGGAAAGTGTAAAGCATTCCAACAAAGGGTTTTAATGTAGATTTTTTTTTTTTTGCACCCATGCTGTTGATTGCTAAATGTAATAGTCTGATCATGACGCTGAATAAATGTATCTTTACATTAAGATCTAGGGCATACCAGTCTAAGTTTGTGAGCATTTCATGTGAACATTTATAGTTTTAGAAAGACTTATCACTAAAAAGATTCTTCCGTTAAAATGACCTTGCATTATGTAAAACTGCAGGAGGAAACCTATATTTTTCAAAAAACAAGTGTGAACTTTAATCAAGAATAATGTCTGGATAAATATAAATAGTTAAAATGGATAAAGAATATGCTAATACTTTTCCCTGAAAAAGAAGCCAGGTAGGAATTAAGTAATAGGTATACATGCCATCCTGGGGGATAGAATGTGTTTTAGCAGAATAAACTATTTGAAACCTGGATTTGTGATGTGAGAGAAAGGGATTAATATAGAGAAATATTAAAAATGAAAAATCAGAAACCATAAAGACATTGTGAAGGCAAACAATGGTATTTCTAGATAAAGAAAATAACCATTGGAGATTGAATTTTTTTAAAATGGCAAAAAGCAATAAATGTTTGGGAAGGATATGTAATTGGGTGATTCCTGAGAGAACACTTTCTGCCTGAATCCAAATTAGATGTAAGGGTTATCAAACAATAAGGTCAAAAGAAAGAAGTAGAATCCAGAAAAAGTTGGTAAAATGGCCTAGTAAAATAGAATTTTATTGTCTATGGATGTACATTTATTTGTTATCTGATTGTTTTTCATCCACTATCTTGCTTCTAGTTTCAAATGACTCCTAGATGCTTCTATTTCAAGATGGAAAGTTAAACATAGTTTTCTTTCTCTCTGAGGACATAAAATGATGTTAGCAAATAAAAATGAGACTAAACACATCACACAAAAGAAAATGGGAGGAAAGTCATAATTAGTTTGATGACACAAAATATAGAAGGCAGGAAAAAACAAAACAAAACAAAACAGTTGATCAATGAAACAGAGCAGAACCTAAAATAAATGTGCGTTAGGACAGCATGAAGAAGGGAGCTAATGTGGTAGGACTGACCCAGGGAGGCACAGAGCTTAGGGTCCTTCTCTTCAAAAAAGGAGGTGGGAAGTTAAAAGGGGTCTGCGGGGAGAAACCAAAGGTACCTGTCTTAGAAGTTCCTTGCATCCCATCCATATTCCTACAGAGCAGGAATGGCTTGGGGTTTAGCCTGAAGACATTTTTGAAGGCATGGAAATAGCTTTTTTTTTTTTTTTTAGTTTTTGCAAACATAGTTCATTAAGGTGATTGGGAATAATATGGTTCTCTGAATCAATGCGGACTTTTAAAATACTTTATTTTCCCAGCTATACTGAGATATCATTGACATACAACATTGTTTAACTTTATGGTGCCTTGTATTGATCTGATACAGTTGCATATTGAAATATGATCACCATCTTACATTTACACATCTCCACCATGCCACATAATTACTATTTCTTTTCTACACTGAAAACATCAATGATATACCCATTTAGCGACTTTGAAATAGCAACTTAGCAATTTTTAAAAAAGATTTTATTTATGTATTCATGAGAGTCACAGAGAGAGAGAGAGAGAGAGGCAGAGACTTAGAGAGAGAAGCCAGCTCCATGCAGGAAGCCCTATGTGGGACTCCATCCTGGGACTCCAGGATCACACCCTGAACTGAAGGCAGACACTCAACTGCTGAACCACCCAGGCATCCAAACAACTTAGCAATTGTTAATCATCCAGTATTAACTATAATCACAATGCTGTGCATTAGATTCTTAGACTTTATTCAACTTCTCTTTGCAAAAAGTTAAAAAAAAATATGGTTGGAGAAAACAGAGTTCTGATACTACATTAAAACTAAAGCTGTCTGTATTTTGGCATCTGAAGGACTGAAGGACGCCAGACCATAGCCTAGTTGACACTCAACACTCATCTAAAGCACAGTTCTGTTCAGGGCAGGAATGTCTCTGTCAGATTTCCTTTTCTAGTGAGAAAAATAGCAGCAAATCATCTCCTCACACACACACACACACACACACACACACACACACACTGCCACCACCAGACAAAACCTGTTATCGGCACCCAAATCAACTCAATCTTTCCTGAACTACAGAGTATTTCTATAACATGTAAGAAAAGTAGCAGCCTAAAGAGAGGGAACAAGATGAATAAACATAACTATTCCTGCAGGAAGAGAAGAAGGATCATCGGGCAGAAAAGAATAACAGAAGAGGTGAAATGCATGAATTAAGGCATTAAATAAAAAGTTGAGTTAGTGCAATGGAATCTTATCATGTCATTTTTGTAAAAGGCAATTTTTTTGGAGAGTTTGCTTTAAAGAAGTACAAGTGTACATAAGAGCTGTTGAGGCAAGGAAGTGCTGCTTTTCATCACTAATATATTTAGACAATTGAATTTTTTTCCCAGTTCAGGCACCTGTTTCTTACTACTGTTGTAAACAAAACAGCTAAACATACAAAATAGCACCTGCCTAGCAACCTGTAACACAACGTCTGAGATGTCACATTCAAGGAAAATAGTTTAGGATAAAGAGGACTGTGAAGATACCAAGACATAATCGCAGAGTTAACATCTTCTGACACACTCCAAATGACGCCAGGTATAATATCAGAGTCATTTACAGAACAAATCTGAACAATCCTCCCTAAATATAGAGGAAAAAGACAAAAGGGTAAAGGGTATGAGTGGGAGTATGTTAGACACAGATGAAAAAAGATCAGATTTTTTTTTTAAATAAAGAGAGCTGTTTTGGAGAATAACACAGAGCCATACTTTAAAAAAATAAGAAAAATATGAATAGTTAGAAAAAAATAGTCTACATATAAGGAAGCAAAAATCAAAATAGGATTTTCAGTTTTTTTATAATAGTAAATGTCAGTAGGCAATGGCACAATATCTACAGACTTTGCAGTTAGAATTCTGTAGCTTGATAATTGCATAATGTTACTTTCATGTCAAATGTATAAACAAGAGATTATTGTATAATACTATTCAGTGATAAAAAGAAATGAGCTATCAAACCACAAGGAGACATGGAGGATCCTTAAAAGTATACTGTCATTCTGAAAAGTCTTCACACTATAGGATTCTACCTATATGACATTCTGAAAAAGACAAAACTCTACAGACAGTAAAAAGATCAGCGGTTGCCAGAGATTTGGGTGGAGACAGAGAGTGACATTCATAGCTGAAGCACAGGGGATTTTTAGGGCATTGAAACTTCTGTAAGATACAATAATGATGGTTATATGTGGGTTATTCATTTTTAAAAACCCACATAAAGGGATGCCTGGGTGGTTCAGTGGTTGAGCATCTGCCTTTGGCTTGGGGCCTGATCCGAGTGTCCTGGGATCTAGTCCCACATTGAGCTCTTTGCAGAGAGTCTGCTTCTCCCTCTGCTTATGTCTCTGCCGCTCTCTATCTCTATCATGAATAAATAAATAAAATCTTTTTAAAAAACCCACATAAAATGTATAACATAAAATGTATAACACAAAGCGTGAACTCTAATGTAAACAATGGACTTTAGTTAATAATAACACATCATTATTAACTGTTGCTGAATAATTAATAGTTCATGTTAATTCATCAGTTCTAACTAATGTACCATACTAATGCAAGACCTAAACAATAGGGAAAACTGTGGTGGGTGAGAGAGATGTGGAAATTCTCTGTACTTCCCAATTGATTTTTCTGTAAACTTAAAACTGCTGTTTAAAAAGTCTAGAAATTTAAAAAAGGAAAATAAAAAAAGATAGAAAAACCAGAGCTCAAAAAGTGTATCTATCAACTTACTCCTATTCTGAAAATGAAGGAAAAAAAAGGGTATTTTATTCTATCTGTGTGTGTGGAGAGAGAGGAATAAAACTTGAATAAAAAAGAAAAAACTTGAAAACTAAAAGAAGTGTGAGATAAAAATATGAATTCAAGAAACTTCTGGGGGTCCTCCCTTAAATCATTTGGCCCTCCAAGTTGGTGGTAACATGATAGGATCGTGTGTTGACCACTGGCTCTACAGGCTGTGTGGTCCAGGCTATAGTGAGGTGTGCTCTCTCTCCCAAATGGAAGTGCCTCTTCCATTTCTGCTTTCCCCAGATAGGAAGAATTCTAAAAAGAAAGGATTTCAAATTCCAGGGAAGAAATAGTGTTGCCTGACTATTATTTTCATCTTTCAAAGTGGAAATAACTATTTCTACACATGTCATTCCTGCTCTCTAAGACCAAATTTTTGAAATAATGATTTGTGCAAAACTCTAATATTTGTCGAAGGATTAACAAGTTTTGTGACATTTGGAGCTTTACTTGCTAATTCTTTTTAGCAGGCTCTCAGATTATTTATTTATTTATTTGTTTATTTGTTTATTTATTTATTATAGGGAGGTGGGCAGAAGGAGAGGGAGAGAGAATCTTAAGCAGGCTCCATGCTCAGTGAGGAGCGCAAAGCAGGGCTCCCTTTTACCACCCTGACAACATGACCTTGAGATTATTTATGACCTGGGCTGAAATTGAGAGTTGGATGCTTAACCAAATAAGCCACCCAGCTGCCCCTACTCAGATTATTTCTAGATCTTATTGTTATTATTAAGTGTATTCTTTATAATAGTTCAAGAAATCATTATATTAAGCAGAACTAAGATATGACCTAGATTTGGAATTGTTTTTGTACTCAAATTATACTAAAGGCAAAGAGATTTCTTTTTTTGAGAAACCTGATTCTTATCAAAATTTAATATAAGTTATAAGCATTCTGAAGAGGAAGAGAACGATTGAATAATACTGAACAAGAAAGATAATGTTTAGTGAGTTAGGCATTTAAATGTTTTAATTTCTATCAATATTTATTATTATAAGTAGCTAATAGTTATATTTAATTTAATTACTAAGATAATTTTTGATGGAAGAGGCTGTCCTATCTATGCTTGGTGCCAATTTAAGGAGTTTTAAGATAACTATTTATTCCTACTTTTGTGTGTTATATTTTAATAATTTATTTAAAATATTTAATCTTAAACAGGTCAGATTTTTTTTTAAAGGTATAGGTTGTTTTAGAAAAAATGTGACAAAAAAATACAAATTGGGGGATCCCTAAGTGGCTCAGCGTTTTAGCATCTGCCTTCAGCCCAGGGGGTGATCCTGGAGTCCCGGAATCGAGTCCCATGTTGGGCTCCCTGAGTGGAGCCTGCTTCTCTCTCTGCCTGCATCTCTGCCTCTCTCTCTCTCTCTCTGTGTGTCTCTCATGAATAAATAGAATCTTTAAAAATATATATAAATAGTATCATAATTTACCTTAAAGAAAAATGTCTACATCTAGATTTTTTTGTTTGCAGTATATAAAAGAACAAAGTCAAAGTAACATTTTAATAAAGTCAATTTATATTGTTTCATAGTTGTTCTCCACTATACTCTGTAAGATACCTCGATGTATATGTACTTGTAAAAACAATCATAAATTTGAAATCAGTATTCCAGAAATAAATTTCATAATAATTCATTTGAGCTGGAATAGTTAACATAATTTTAAATGTTGATATTTTGAAAGGTGAAAATACTATCACATTAGTAATATACTTTGTATTTCACTGAGATTGAAGCTAATGAAATTGAACATTCTCACTTATTCTCTGTAAATTGTCTGAGAGGATCAATACTGAGATTTTGTTTTTCTCTCACAAAATTTGTAAATCCCTGAGAGAATAAACCCCCGAGAGGTTTTTTCCGATGCTTTTATATTCTGAATACACTTGCCCATTGCCTGAGCAATTATCCAGGTAAATCATCTTCTACTTACAGAAATAATAGAAATAGAATAGAAATAGAAATAATTTCTAGTAACAAAAATGTTATTTTTATTAACATTTTAATCTATGAAGATGAGAGGACTAAATCAATTAAGTTATTGTAATACATTGTTACATCTGTTTTGGCGAATTCCCACCCCTATTGTTTTTTTTTTTAAATAAAATTACTTAATTTTGCTTATTAAGGAAAAAAACAAGAGCAGACTAGTGGAATATCTGCTACTGATATTCATGTCTCTAAAGCTTTAGAGTATTAATTTCTTGTCTTTGACAAATTGAGAGGTGGAGTATATATATAATACCCAGTTTAAATTAGTTTATTTGATTAGCTAGGTAAATTCCTTTTAAAAAAGATAAACAATGGGAAAAACAATCAATATGGCAGGTGAGGGAGACATGTATTTTTAGTCTTGTGAGCTACTACACAGAAAAACTGAGTGGAATGCTACTAGAACAGTTTCTCCACACGTTTTATGAGCTTCTTCCTTAAAGAGGGGTAGTGGGTCCCTAGGTACCTGACAATAGAAGGGCTGACCTTCCTTTCTGTCTAATCATCTTCTGACAGATCTTGGATTTAGTTTGTTAGTATATAAAACCTCAAAAAATATTTAAATATATTTTATTTATCTCCAATATTAGGCAATGAAATGATGGTCAGATTATCATTTATTTTATTCAATGAAATGACACTGTTGAATGTGCCTAATTTGGGGAGGAGGCTGTGAACTACCCCAGAGACAACAACATTTGACTCTAGCGAGAGGTGAAAAAACAAGAGTGTTAGATAAGAATTAATCCATTAAGGTATCCTTTTTAAAGACTGACATGATTTATGGTAATCAAATGAGCATCCACTTGCTTTTCTGATACTCAGAGTATAAGATATCTTGAAAAATCTTAAAGGAGAGAAATCCCCCCTCCCCTTTCTTTTCTATTCCTTTAAAGGCACTGGGAAGTAAAAATTGATTCTCTATACACAATTAAAAAAATATATTAACTCCTAAACTGGGTTTGGTTATCAGCTAGTTTTTAGAAGTATATTTTTATTTAAAAAAATCAGCACTTATTTTAAGAAAGACCAAATCTTTTCAGTCCTTTCCCAGCCTCACACATAAATAGAAATATTAATCACATTTAAGATGATTTAAAATTTCCTTTGTTAAATAATTGAAATGATAAAATAAAAGTAAATTTTCCAAGAGAGTAGCAAAGGCACAGGTGCTATTTTGTGGTGACTCACCTGCATTTTTATTAAGATATCCATTGAGTCTGTTTATGTGATTTTTAAAAATGTTCACATACATTTAAAAACTGAGTACATTTTCCTCATTAGTTTTCAGTGAAAACAAAGCAATACTTCTGAATCACTGAATAGAATCACCATAATGAATCCAATAATTACTGATTATGTTTCTTGCTGTTTACTGATATGACAACTGAATATTTTTCAAGATCCATTCAAAGTTAGTTTTCTACCTAATGTCAGGGATACTGCTTTTCCTCATTTTGTAGAAGATCCTCATAATGCCAAAAACTCATTTCATTTGTGTATTATATCTCTTAAGCTGTACTATTTTCTCACAGCTTACATTTAGTGTTTTCCTCTCATGCAGTTAAAAATATTTATGGTTGGGGCACCTGGGTGGCTCAGTTGATTAAGCATCAGACTCTTGCCTTCAGCTCGGGTCATGATCTCAAGGTCATGAGATGGAGTACCCCCCTACAGCCTGGCACTGAGTATGGAGCCTGCTTCGGATTCTCCCACTCCTTCTCCCTCTCCCTCTGCCACTCCCACTGCTCATGCTCTCTCTATCTTTCTAAAATAAATAAATAAACAAAATCCTAAAAAAATATATTTATGTTCAAAAAATATAAAAATAAAATAAAAATATTACAGTCAAAATGCTTAAAGACAAATCAAAGCATGCAATCTATGGGTCAAAATCATTTTGAAATTGAAGCAATTCATAATTTTTACTTAAGAATTATCAACATCTTTTACTCTTATTTTTTTTCTCCTGCTACCCATTCTTGGCTTTTATTAGTTTTTCTAAACAATCCTTAAACAACTGCTAAGCAATTCTTTTTCTTTTTTCTCCCATAAAAACAAATTCAGGGAAAATAATTATAGACTACATTGTATTTCCTTTCTCTTTTAAGAATGAAAATAGCTTAACTGAATCTCATGGAAACGGTAGGTATTCTTATAATTTGGATCATTTTCTTTTTTGAAATAGAATAATATCCCAGAGATATTAAAGAAGTATGAGCATGGAAGTAGCTTTCCAATCTTTTACCCTAGGACATATCATGGTTCTGAATAATCTACATAGGACCTGTATAAAAATGTTGCTTATCACTATATTAAACAGAAGATTAAAAAAGAGTACATATGCATTGGCAATTACACTCTTTCCTATAAATTTAGGTAAAACATTTGGTAGATGGAATAATTTTTTAAATGTTATCAGTCGTTTTTAGTTATCCAGACCCTTCCCAGTACAAAAATTCAACAACTGTTTGATTCCCCACAACATAGAGTCTTGCTGTGGGGAACTTAAAATATGGTTATTACCAGATTTAAAGAAGCTTCCTTTCCGGTGACTAGGAGTTATTGTAGAAATATCTACAAAAAAATAATTTCCTAAAATGAAGCATCATGACAACAAGTATTATAACAAAGAAAGACAAAGAAACACTATTGGTCCAAAGAAGATAAATTCAGAGAGCTATTAACATGAGAATAGATTTTTTTCTCTCAAGACATATCTATGATACCACAGTACTTGGAAGATTACTGGAAATTAGCATGAGAATTTTTGGTGGAATTAATCTGAAGATTTATCTTGTTAAAGCATATTCAAAACACATTTCACATAGAATAGTAAACAGAACAATTACCTTTAAAGTTGGGTCTAATTCTTGCATCATATCCTGATGTTCTCCCCATTAATTTATCCAGAAAGTCAGAAGGTGACATTGGAGCACTTCGAGATCTTGCACTGTCTGTTTCCTTTGTTGCAACCAAGCTATAAATGAGAACATTCAGATTTTACCAAAAAACGATAACAAAGTCTTCCTAATAATTGTCACCATAAATAGCAAATAAAAATGGTAAGCAAAAATACCTTTTAAAACAAAAAGGAAAACTTTCTCTACTATATACAGTGAATGTTATCATAATGACAGATAGGTCTTTATAGATCTACAGTCAGTATTTATTAGGTTTCACATGTATTCAGCCCAAAGATCAGAGGTGACATTATTTTGTGGTAAATCTGGAAATAAAGGCATTTCCAAATTAGTAGGCTTTCAAAATTTGTATTTACCCAAGTTTGACTTCTAATTGTAATTTTTAGTTAAAAGTGTCTTAGAGATTCAGGCATAAGAAAAAAAAAAGAAAATTAAGCTATGAGATATAATTCTTACTGCTCTTATTGAAGGAAAAGCATCATCTTTCAAGTTTTGCGAAATCTTCTCAATGGTAATAAAACTTCTGTCCTACAGATTAAGCAGTAATGTTCTTTTCTTCAATTAGAGGCTTCCTATATTAGTAACATACCCAGTTAAATTCATTCTGCTTTCACTTTGTATCATTCATCTACAGCACCTTTTATTCGGATCTAAAATTTGTGCATTAAGATTGAGAAATCAAAAAAAAAAAAAGATTGAGAAATCGCCATCAATGTGATCAGTGCACCTGGTTATTATACAATAAGAATGTGTGTCCAGGAAAGTAAAGAGTACTGTACATTTTTTTCATTCAGACATTTTCTGCTTCATGCAGCTGCTCATCCTAGAAGCACAAAAGTGTCGCTGCACCCCATCCAGCTCCTCATTTACCTAGGCTGGTCCACAGAAGGCCAGGGTCTGCTTGTTAAGATCAAATAATTCTTTTTATCCATAGAGCTTTGCTCAGGGAAGTGCAACAGACTTCCTGAGCACACATGTGTTTGAAACTGATATATTCTAGCTGATGTTACTTCCTGGAGATTGTCAGTCATCAGATCCTCCCAGCTCTGTCACTCAACTCAGAGCATTGCCAGGCCCTGAGCCTCTGTGGTCACAGCTTGAACTCAGCAGTATCAAATTCCTCCTGCCAGAATTTTTAATAAGTAGTGAAAATGGGTCTTACAGCCATCACTGTTGAATTGTCTACCACACACAGAGGCACAATTTTAAAATCCAATATCAATCATAATGTGAGATTGATGTTTCTGAAAGTGGAGGATCACAGCTAACAGCATCCATTAACTATTGTGCAGCTCCAAAGTTTCTATCTAGTTCTGGACATTCTAAGCTACTTATCAGCCCAGCGGCTCTCTTTCTGACTCTCATGCTTTTTGCCTGACAAGAAGTTTCTCTTCTCCCTATTATTTTGGCTCCACATTATTTTGTAACCTTTTACCTCTGATTATTACTGGTCAGTTGAACTCCCTGTCACCCAGATCTCTGAAAAGTTTATTCCAATGTAATAATAATGGTGATGACAATGATGCTGATGATATCATAAAAAGACCATTACATTCTCAATAACTCTAGAACTTCTTTCTTCTACCATCTGGTTTTAAGTAACTTTCACCTGTCCTCTTAAGTAGCATTTCCTCATTTCCCATAGCCCAAGAACTCTCATAACTACAGATTTCTGCTTCTAAACCATTCCCCACATTTCTTTTACAAAATCCTTCCTTTTGGTTATCAGAAAATAAACTTCTACATTCTCCTAACAACAAATAAACCAATTTACTTTGACCTGAACGAATTATACCCTTTGCTTCACCTTTTAAAAAACAATAGAATACTATGTATGCTAAACTGACAATCCCTCACATTTTGCACTGCATGGGGAAGATAATTCTAGATTATCCAAATTAGCCCTGTGTGCAATGACCTGTATTTTTATAAAAGAGGCAGAGGCATATTTGACTACACACAGGAGGGGGAAGGCACTGTGACCAGAGAAGCAAAGAGTATTAGAGTGATGTGCATAGCCAAGAAATACCAGCAGTCAACAGAGCCAGGAAAAGGAACACATTCTCTCTTCTAGAGCCTCTGGAGGGCACTCGGTTCCTACTCACACCTTGTTTTGGTCCCAGTGAACTGACTTTAGACTTCTGGCTTCCGGAACTGTGGAAGAATAAATCACTGTTGTTCGTTGTAATTGTTAATAGCAGTCATAGGAAGTAAGCACTAGCCTTCAACTAAATGAAAATGAGTTTTTCATTTAGTTATTCCACTTTTTTTTTAATTTTTATTATATACGATAGTCACATAGAGAGAGAGAGAGAAAGAGAGAGAGAGAGAGGCAGAGACATAGGCAGAGGGAGAAGCAGGCTCCATGCAGGGAGCCCGATGTGGGATTCGATCTCGGGTCTCCAGGATCGCGCCCTGGGCCAAAGGCAGGCGCTAAACCAATGCGCCACCCAGGGATCCCTATTCCACTTTTTTGTTGTTGTTGTTATTCCAGTTTTCAACTCGAGAATTGCTCTTTTGTTCTTCTTTGTATTTTCTATCTCTTTGTTGGTATTTTGCATTGCAGAGATAATTATTATCATACTTTATTTTTAGTTCTTTGGACAGAGGGCTCTAGTTTTTTAAAAATGTATTTAAAATAACTGGTTTAAAGTCTGGGGCACCTGGGTGGCTCAGTGAGTTAAGCAATTGACTCTTGATTTTGGCTCAGGTCATGATCTCAGGGTTGTGGGATTGAGCCCTGTATCAGGCTCCAAACCCAATGAGGGGTCTGCTTCTCTCTCTCCCTCTGCTATTCCCCATCCTCTCTAACATAAATAAATAAATCTTTAAAACAAACTAGTTTAAAGTCTTGTTTAGTAATTCCACTCTCTTTGCTTTCTCAGGGAAGATTCTGTTGATTGCCCTTTTTTCCCCTGTGTATGAACCATACTTTATTTTCTTTAAATATCTCATAATATTTTTACTGAAAATGGGACATTTTAAATAATATAGTATGGTTACTCTCTAAATCATATTCTCCCTCCTTCCTAGGGTTTGTTGCCACTGTCTGTTTTTTTGTTTTTGCTTTTTTTCTTTAATTGGCTTTTCTGAACTAATTCTGTAAAGTCTACATTCTTTATTGTGTATGACTATAGAAATATCTGTGTGAGTGGCTTAGAAATCACCTAAAAATTGGACAGAGATTTTCTTAAATTCCTAAAACCAATAAATCCCCCAGTATTTTCTGGAGGCTCTGTGTTTATGGGGTCACACCTTCAACACTGAGTCAGCAGTTGACAACTCTGCCTTCACCTTGATTTGCCATTTGCACAGGGGTTCAAGGCCAGCCAGTGTTCAGAACTTAACGTCCTCTCAGGTCTTTCCTGAGTATGCACACAACTAACTCTATGTATATTAGTTTGCTAGGGCAGTCTTAACAAAGTACCACAGACCGAGTGGCTTAAATGACAGAAATTAATTTTCTCACAATTCTGGGAGCTAGAGGACCAAGACCACATTGTTGGCAGGGCTAATTTCCTCTGACAGGTCCCCTCCATGGCTTGCAGATGGTCCTCTTCGATTTCTTCCTCTCTGTGTGTCTGTGTCCTAATCTCCTCTTCTTAGAAGGACACCAGTCCTTGATTAGGACCAACCCATAGAACCTAGTTTTATCTTAATTATCTCCAAATAAAGGCACATTCTTAGGCATCAGGAGTTAGGATTTCAACATATGAATTTTGAAAGGATTCAGTTAGGCCCATAATGCTGGGCATGCTCACAGCCCCATACATATATGTAGTCTTCTAGATACCTAGAAATGTGTGGGCTTTTCCAAACCCCTATGGGCATATCAATTCCATTGCTTTTCCTTTTAAGCTTTTTGGTTAGTCTATTGTTTGCTCCCACTGTTACTGCCTCAGGCACCTGTGAAATTAGAACATTGCCTCTAAATGCTTTTGACAAATATTCCCAGGAAAAAGACTTATGCTGAGTGAGCTCCAAGTTAGGTCTAAAGGAGTCTTGCTAATGGAGTCTTCCAGAGAACCTCCAGGCAGGTCAAATAGTGACAGTTCTTCAACAATGAGGCTTTAAATGAATTCAAACTCCTTCCTATCCACTCTACTAGCTTCCAGGTTGTTGGTTTTTACTGTAATTAGAGGCCATTGGTTTACAATGCTACCATGGAGCTAAGTAAGGAGGACAAGAATAGGATAAGTTATAGCCACAAATCCCACTATTCTTACCAAGATTCAGCTATTTTTCTTGATTAAACTACTTCATATATTGCTGCAAATCTCTGGTGAAATGCCAGAGTTCTGAAAAAAATTGGTTGTCACATTTTTTGGTAGTTTCTCACTGCTTTTATGGTGGAAAAGATTTAAAGACGTCTGTAAAACTGAGAGAACTTTTTATTTTATTTATTTCTATTTATTTATTTTGAATCTAAAGTTATAGTGCATTTTTATTATGTAAAAATATCCTTTCTCATGTCAAATGCACTTAAATATCTGTTAAATATTGAAACAATGAATTTTGAGTTCTCATAATTTATTAGGTGCAAAGCACTGTGCTAAAAAGCTAACATACATAGAACACAAATTTGAAGTTTTACAGTATTCATAGTTCAATAGATTACTCTGTTTTGGCCCATCTGAAGTCTACAGAGAATCCCTGAGAAGTATTAGTGAGCAGGAGCTGAAAAGTGAGGTTATAGTGAAGAGAATGATTGGCTCCCTTCTTCCTACCACTGAGAGCAAAATCGTCATGCTTTGTAACAGGGATTCACAACCAAGTTTTGCAGAATGATGCTTGTAAAAAATGAGAAAATTCTGAGCAGAGAAATTTTCCAATTTTATTAGTTATGTTCCTTTCAATGACATAAGAACTATCCAAGTGCTTAGAGACAACTGATTTTATTACTAAAGATTCACAATTTTAACTCAGAAGGAATTATTGCCCACAAAACAACATGGAGTAATTGGCTGAAAAGCACCTTTCCATCATCTATCCCTTTTTTCTGAAAGGCATAGAGGCTATGGATCTGGGAGATCATGACCTGACGCTTAACTGACTGGACGCTTAACTGACTGAGCCACCCAGAAGTCTCTCTTTCTCTAACTTTTAGTCAATATTGTCATCTGTACAAACATGTTTTAAAACTTTTTTTTTTTTTGAGTTGTTAAAATCCAGGACAGGAGGAGGCAGTGAGAAGACTTATAAGATTAATGTAGAATGAATTTGGGATAAGAAACTGTTTATTAAGAAATTCATTATTTTTGTCCAAATATCTATCAATAAAATAACCATAGTTATAGCAAGTTACTAAGGTTCTTAGTAAATTACTAATGATCAATACTTTAGAAAGAAGCAGCTTTGAAATTGTTGGAAGTCTTCTATTTATGAACGTCTCAAATCTGTTCATTCGTCTGCCTCCCACACTTGGCTCTTCTTTCCTCTACTGCACCAAGTACTGTATTTATTATCTTTACTATTTATTATATTTACTACTTATTCTTACTTCTTCTTAACTATTTACTATTAACTCTTCTTGGCAACTGTGTGTGGACTCATATACAGTCCCATCAATAAATATTTGTTCCAGCTAAGTATTTTATGTATTCTTATTTGTATAAAGACAGGCTACTTGAAAGTTCAGAGACTTCAATTTCTGAGATACTTGCAGAAACCTGCTTTCTTAAGATTTGAAATAAAATATCAAAATTTGGGGCATACGGGCAGCTCAGTTGGTTATGCTTCTGACTCTTGGTTTCAGCTCAGGTCATGCTCTCCTGGTCAAAAGATTGGCTCTATAATGGGCATGGAGCTTATTTAGGATTCTCTCTCTCCTCTCCCTGTACTCCTCCCTGCCCTGCTCATGCTCACTCTCTCTCTCTCTCTCTCTCTATATATATATATATGATTATATATATCATATATATTAAATATATATAATTGTATAAATATATGATTACATATTAAATATATAATCATATAAAAATAAAATATATCATATAAAATCATATGATGATGATATATATGATTATATATATTAAAAATTGTAATTTAAAAAATCACAATTCATCAAAAACATGTCCCTTTCTCTCCTCTTCTCTTCCCTTTGTCCTCCTCAATGAGATAAGAAAATAAAACATCTACTTTTGTAGGACAGAAATAAAAATTAAATATGGATGCTTTTAAGATGAATTTAGGATAATTTTCATTATCTATTTACCTCTGCTAAATGCACCTTAAAATTGAGAAAAAATATGAAAAACATAGGTGGGCAACATAAAGAGAGTTTGAGATAAGTCTTGCTCACAAATCTCCATGCATCTATTTTTGTGAATTGATTTGCACAGAAGAAAGGGTGACTTGTGGGGAATAAATCAATGCCCAGACTCCTCAGGCTCAGGGTATGATGGAGAAAAAAGAGCTTATCCTCTATTTTATGGCTCCACAACCACTCTCATGGGGCTATAGTTCTTTGTGAAAAAAAAAATTTCAGTTACTATTAGGAACTTTGTGAGTTTTAAAAATATAAGCAATTGATATCTGTTCAAAAAAAGCAGAATGGAAAAGATGTGCATTCTAACCATTTATTTATGGCTTCAGTCTCATTAAGAGAATTAAAGAGAAACTGGGACATCTGGGAATATGTGAAGTTTTGAGTATTTCACATGAAAGCATTCTGCCTTATAAAAGGAATCATTTTTTGCCATGAAGACACATGCAGTGAAGCAGGCTTTAAGTTGATAGTTTGATGGTACTAATTATTTTAAAAGGAGACCATAGTGAAGGAATATAAAAGGACTATTGTAGCATACCTCTGGAGACTCTGAAAAATAACTAAAAATTAACAAGGCACTAGGATCTTGATTCTTGCTACTGTGAGCAATATGCCAGTCAAATACGATTATCATTTTAAAGTTATCTCATTTCTGAACTCATATCTGCAGTTTGGTGGGACCTAGGCTATTTTAATTTATAATAAATATGATAAGTATTATAGTTGCTTCCTGATCTCTCAAGCATATATACATGATATCATTTAATTCTCATAACAATGTTGCAGGTTAGATATAACAATCCATGTATTACAGGCGAAGAAACAAAGGTATAAAAAGTTTTATTGCCAAGCCACTTAAACATTAAATGTATAAAGCAATATTTTAAACAAATGGAACTTTACACTGAAAACAACTAGTTTAAAACAAATCTACATTGAAGAGCTAAAAATACAGTAGAAAAAAACATGGCTGTGACCTAAGATAAAAGAAATTCACAGAAAGGAGCCAAGTATCCAAGAGCTGCATTTCTCAGGGGTGAGAATAAACTTGAGTGGTGCCTGAGTAGTTTACAATCTGTGTAAAAGTTCTGAAAGCTTTATGGATTTATGGGGACAAACACTGTATTCCAGGACTCATTCAAAGGATGAGCTCTTATAAGTGGCTTTAAGATCTCAAAGACATTCTTTGAGTAAGAATGAACCAGAAATGTAGAGGCCTTAGCAGGAGAGTAGGCATAGCTTAGAATCATCTCAATTTCTGAAACTAGAATAAATTGATCACAGATTGCTGGCAACCCAGCTCCCTAATAAGAGCAAACATAAATCAAACTTACATTCCCATACACACTTGTTCTTTTTTCATTTTTTTTCAAACTTGGGTAATGGCAACTCCATTTCTCTTTCCATTTCTTGGGATAAAAATCTTTGGTAACCTTGCCTCCTCTTCTTATTTCACATCATATCAATCAACTTGGCTCTACCTTCTAATTTAGATCTGTAATACAACTACTTCTCACCATGTTCTCTTCAATGCCTCTGGTACAACCTAACTTCTAATTACCTTTATGATCTAAGCTTAAGTATCATTTTCTCAAGAAATCCTAACTATTCGCTCTGATTTTGTAAAACCTTGCTAAAATATTTCCTACATTTGTGCTTCTTGATTAGTAGCACTTAATACAATTGCAATTGTCATTTTAATAGAATTAATCAATCAATGTCTATCTCCTACTTTTTTGGATCTATTACTTAAGCAAATCATGACTGTTCCAAATGTTTTAATAGACCCAGAAGAAATCCAGATCATCCAAAGTAATAACTGAACAAATATTTTTGAAACAAATTAACTAAATATAATGATGGAGAGGTCAAACATTAGACTATGACCCTCCAAGTCTAGCAGTAATCATGCCTAGAGTATGTGCTTAACACGAGAGAGGGTCCAACTTTCCTTCTATCCAAGTTAGGAGTAATGCTAACAAATAACCAAAGACAATCTTAGAACAAGTATTTAGAAATAGAAAAAAATCAAGATATAGAAATCTGCAAGACAAACTTAAATCATCAAATCATGAAATCATCACTTAATAGTAGAACTGGAAGGTTGTAAATTGGAATATCATGGTGATATTGCAGTTATGTCTACATTCAGTGTTTACATAAATTAGTGCTTTTTAGAGTCTATGGTGTCTCTGTTCAATACTTGCTAGTTGTTAGTGATAATTACATGTTGTTTGTGCATAGAAGGAGGATTCCATTTAATAGTAAAAATACAAACAGAGGATTAGATAATGCAATCATTTGAAATGTCTTAACTCTAATCTTTAAACAATCTTTTTTATCTACAAAATTTATTTTTGTCATGAACTTATTTTTACTAGACACTTGTAGAATGTTGTGCTCAAAATTTATGCTAATTGTTATAACTTCTATGAAAACTTCTGCTATAACTTCTATACACTGTTTATCCTCATGAGTAATATTTTATTTCTTTATAATTTTGGCATTAGCTTATTTCAACTGAAAGAACTAAAAGGCCATAACACAGTTAATTAACTCACTGATTTGTAGCTCCTTAATGACTTATTTATTTTAAAGAAAACTAATTAAGTGCTTCAGAAACATTGGAAATTACTTAGAATAGACTTAATAGTTTTTGTTATGTGTTCAGTACACAGGATAATTAAATGGAAATCATCATGGTACAATGGCTGAGGTTCCAGATGGATAGTCAGGAAGCTTTTATTCCAGTTTTGTCATTAACTAATTGTTTTGTATTGGGCAAGACAGATATTCTTTTACCAGTATTGAAACAGAGACTTTAAGTGGCACACATTTTTCATAGATAAGTTTAGTAAAGCGAATGACACAATCTATATATATGTTTCAAAAAATGGCCAAGTCTTTATGCTAAATTTTGGACTTTGCATTTGATACCATGACTCCTTTGGTTAGGGATATTTTTAAGTGAAATAAGAGAAATTCACTCAAGCTAATACATAAAAAGGCCCTGAATTTTGTTATAATAGTATTCCATGATACTCAAGTGTAGAAAAATACAGGGAATCTTCAGGAAAGATTGAGCAGCATAAAAGAAAAAGATATGATTGACCCATCATAGTTCATGGATTCAACTTATGGTTGAAACTACTTTAGCTGAAGAGGTTCAAAGTCACATTGCAAATGTATAGTTGTAAGGGATTCAACTGACACACTAGTTTGCTCTTAAATAATTAAATTCTCATTCAGAACATTAAGTCTTTCAGAATTAAACTATTGAGTGAATAAAGTAATTTTTAGTTTATGCCATTTCTTGTTTAGCAGTTTGGTTTAAGTTTTGGTATTCTAGCCAAACTTTAAATAATTCAAAAGAAGTCTATCAAGTTATGTAAAAGTCAGTGAAAATTTCTAGGAGGAGGGGCAGTTGACATGGTAGTCCAGAATTTCACACAGGAAAAGACTGAATGGATAGATACAAGAGAAAATATCTCAGAATTCATGGTGTCAATAAAAGTACCAGAGACTAAAAGAATATTAATGTGTCTGGAATAGGGTCAAAGAGTGTCAATATTAATAACAAATGAGGCTGGAGAGTTGTAGGTATCAGATCATGAACCCTCTTATAGATCACACATTGACTTTTGCTTAAAGCCCCATTTGGAAACGATTCCGGTGGTAAAGGTGAAAGCTGAGGGTAGTTTGAGTAATTTATTTTTTTTTAAAGATTTTATTTATTTATTCATAGAGACACACACAGAGAGAGAGAGAGAGAGAGAGGCAGAGACACAGGCAGAGGGAGAAGCAGGCTCCATGCAGAGAGCCGGACGTGGGACTCAATCCAGGGTCTCCAGGATCACGCCCTGGGCTGCAGGCGGCGCTAAACCGCTGCGCCACTGGGGCTGCCCTAGTTTGAGTAATTTAGATAGCAACAGAGTTGGAGAAGAGTAGAAGAATCTAATAGATATACACAAAATCCACAAGTTTTATGATGGTTTGGTACCAAATGTGAACAAAAAGAACATCTCAAGCATAACTGTGATGATTTTAAAAATATTTAATCAAGGCTTTCTTTGACACTCCTCCCTTCCAAGGGTAGAGCCCAATTTTTCTCCTGTTGAATATTCCCTATACAAAGTGACTTCATGATGGCACATGAATTCTGTAGTTAGGTCATACATAAAACATTGCTCTTGCCATCTAGCTCTCTTTTGGATCACTCACTTCTCCCAGCCACTCAAGTAGCTACATGGGAGAAATTGAGGGCTTCCAACAAATAATTCACCAAATTGTTAGTTATTTGACTGAGCCACTTTGAAATCAGATTCTCTAGCCCAGTCAAGCCTTCATATGACTGTAGCCATGGCTCACATCTTGACAGTAATCTAATAAAAGATCCAACTTAAGCTGTTCCCAAAATTTTGATCCACTGAAAATTTGAGGCTAATAAGTATTTGTTGTTGCTTTAAGTCATTAAATTTTAGAATACTGTGTTATGCAGTTAATAGATAAGTGATATATTGAGTCACCTTTTTGGCTTGAGCAACTATATATATGGACATATCATTCATTGATACAGGACAGAGTGAAAAGGGGAACTAAATTTGAAAGTTATAATAATGAGCTCAATTTTGGATCTGTTGAATTAAGGATGTTATGAAATATCTAAGAGAAACTTATCTCCTATGATATGTTCTCTATATTGAGAAACAAAAAATTGCAATGGTATTTTACTGGATGGTTTCTTTGAAAAATTTTAATAAGCATGCTGGCTTTTAAGGGCTTTCATACTAGCCATTCCCTCTGCCTAAAACAGTCTTTTCTGGATAGCCACATTAATTGCTACCTCACCACCTTTAAGCCCTCACTCAAATGACACTTTCTCCAAAGGTCTAACTTACTTAGCTAAAAATGTCTTCCATGTCACATTTTCTCTTTTCTTTCTGCTTTACTCTTCTCCATAAAACTTATTATCTAACATATTATTTATTTTACTTTATTTTGATGCTTTTCTCTACTAGATGGTAACTTCATAAAAACAGGTATTTTGCTGTTTGCTGCTGTATTCCTGATACTTGGAATATTGATTGGCAAATAGGAGACCTTAAGTAAATATTTTTGAGATAAATAAATAAATAAATAAATAAATAGTACTTGAAGTATGTCACTAGAGGGAAAAATACTATATATTTCAAACCAAGAAAATCCTGTGTAATAATTAAAATAGGTTGATATGGAACTCAGAAAACTAACAATAAATCATATAATTATAATATTATCTTATTTTCATAGAAGTTGGATATTCAAGAGAGTAGTTCAAATAGGGTTATATTTTTCCAGTGATGCTATCTGATAAAGTTAGTGTTCAACTCTTTCAATTTTAGTGTAGCTCCAGAGAGCAATAAAAGTACCCTTTATTTGATTTAGAATATCACTCTTTGGAAAGTAGAGCACATAGAATCTTTGTCTGGATAAAACTTCATATTTCCTCTCTGAGTAAAAATGTCTTCCTTAAAAAGATTAAGTGAAAACATAGCAAAGACTTTCCCTGAAGTTCATAATTCATGTTCTTCTTCCATTGTAAACATTTTTGATAAGTCATTTTTTAATCTGACAAGTTTAATGTTATTTAGGCATTTATAATAATTAAGTTTAAAATTATAAACTTAAAGCTTGTAGCTGTATACAGATATATCATTACACTAACAGTTGCATGCATAAGCCTTTCAGCAAAACTATGTTTAATTCCCCCAAATGACAATAAAAGCAAGTTTTTAAGATCTCAGAATAAACTAAACAAAAAAAAAAAATCAAAATTTTGATGGAAGAGTAAAATAAGCAAATTGTCAAGATAAGACAAAAAAAGAATTTGTTCCTCAATATTTTATTTTATATATATAACCATATGTACGTATATGTTAAGTATATGTGCATATACATGTATATGTACATTTATATACATTAATATATACATATTTATATATACATATATTTATATAGGCACATATATACATACAAAAAACATATTCTTGTATTCATTTAATTGCTTATGTGCAGTAAAAAGCAGTTACCTAAAACTCTGGATGCAGATAGAGGAGAGTACCAATAAAATCTATACCCAAGGAGTTCATGTTATGATAGAAGAAACACAATAAACAAACAAAAAAATGTAAGTAATAATGATAATTAGAAATTGTTCTATATTCTTAGAAGATAGTCAATATGATGAAACAGAAAATAATGAAAGAGGACATATGGAATGGATAGTCAGTAAAGACTTGCTAAGGACTTGAGATGTGAGTTGAGTGTGAAGCAGAAGGACGAATATTCAAGTAGAGGGAATTGCTACTTCAGACTAATGGTCAATAATCAGTCAATAATCTTTTGGCAAATAACCTAAACTTGATCTCCTATTTTATAATATAAATATAAACAAATTTCAGATGAATTAAAGCTATAAATGTAAATATGTAAATAATTAAAATATTTTAGCACAGTTTAATAGCATTTATTTCCCCCTTTTGCAAAGTCCAATTAAACTAATACCAAATGACAAAAGAAGTATATACTGAAACTAAAATACAACAGAAAAGGAGATTCAGCAAATTAGAAATTCCTACAAATTTTGGAAGGTGAAAAGAGGAAAGAATAGAGAGGTAGGTGAAGAGGGTGGGAAATTTTTCAAAAATGGATAAAAACAAGTATTTTCAAAGTGAGTGAGCTGTCTGAATTCAACAGAGACAACTATGCCTAGAGCCATTGTTGTAAAACTGCCAAATATTAAGAATTAAGAGCAGATTCTGAAAGATTCTGAAAGAAAAAGTAAAATGCAAGATTAGACTGGCTTTAGGCTTTGAGGCTTTAGGCAAAGCCTAGTATTTAGTATTTATATATGTTATAAAACATCAAGAAAAAACTTTCAAAGCTCTGGGTAAAAAATTATTTTTATTTTGGGCAGCCCAGGTGGCTCAGTGGTTTAGTGCTGCCTTCAGCCCAGGCTGTAGTCCTGGAGACCTGGAATTGAGTCCCACATCAGATTCCCTGCATGGAGCCTGCTTCTCCCTCTGTCTGTGTCTGTGCCTCTTTCTCTCTGTGTCTCTCATGAATAAATGAATAAAATCTTAAAAAAATATTTTTATTTCATATTTTCAACCTAGCATTTAAGCCAATATGTGAACCAAGTTAGCAGTAATGAAGCGCCACAATACAAGGAATTGAATAGTCTACCTGCATTAATGCTTTCTTCGGAAAATCATTGAGACTATACTGCAGCAAAATGAGGGAGTAAACCAAGAAACAGAATCCTAGAAGGAGCTGATAGAACTTAGAAAGTAGTAATGTGATTTATTCAGATAACATCTGTGCAGAAGGCCTCAACAAACCAACAATATAGTTTTGATCAGAAGAAGAAAAAACTCTAGGAAGGCCATTTTGGTGTGGGGTGAGTGAGGTTTGGAAAATAGTGTGTAAACAAAGCCATAAGATTAAGAGGGAAAAAAAAATGAGTCTTTAAAGAAATATTTAATGTAAGTAAAGACAAAAAAAAAAAAGAAATTAGAAAATTGAGGGGAAACAAAATGTAAAACAATGACATAAGGATATTATTTAGATGTATGGGTATGGAAATAATCATCAGAATAAGGAAAATACATGAGCATTTAAAAGTGGTTGCTCTCCAGAAAGAAAACTAGGTATGAGGAAGATGGGATTGAGAATGCTATGAACACATCTGAGCTCTCTGCACTACATAATTTCAAAAATTCATATGAAAATTCTACCTTGAAAATAATCTAAAAGATTGGAAATATGTAAAAAATTGTTTAAAACTTATCATAAATCAGACAAAATGAAATCCTTAAGGGAAAGGCAGATTTATTTAGTACTCACACTCACTCTTTTTCTTTATTAAATATCTCCTGAAAATGTACAACATACATTGTTATGAGGGTTTTGGATTCAGCAACAAACAAAACAAAACAAACTCACTGATTCCAGTGAGTTTACATTCTAGCAGAATGGAATATAACAAGAAACATAATGGATTAGTAAATTACATGCTATTTTAAAGTAATGAAAAATTTAGAGCACCGCAAATGATATTCTAGAATGATAGGATATGGGGTGGAGGGAGCTGTTAAAATTTTAAATATTCATTGAGAATGTGAAACTTTATCAAGACATTAAAGAAAGTCAGGGAGTTGGCTACCTGAGTATCTGAGGCAAGGGTATGTATTCCAAGCAGAGAGAACAGTGATGACAAAGGCTAAAGCCAGGAACAGGATTCACAGAACAAAAAAGAACTAGAACAGAGTTAGCAGGCAGGATAATAGTGAGAAATTAGATCAAAGGGTTGGATGGAACATCAAATCATGTAGGGGCACAAAAACCTTTATATGGAATTTGGCTTTTATTCTGAGTGAAGTGGATGATTTTAAGACATTGAGTAGACATTGGTTTGCCTTTCTTTCATAAAGAATCACCATGCATAATTAATCTGTTCAATATGTACTAGGGTGGGGCTAAGGATGGTTGACAGACACTAGTTAGATTATTGTTACAGACCAAGTGATGATGGCTCAGACCAAGCTGCCACACTGGAGGTAAGATGTGATCATATTTTGGATGCATTTGGAAGCTTGAAACAACATGATTTTCTGACAGATAGGAGGGAAAAAGAGAGTGGTTAAGGATGGGTCCATGTTTTTTGGCCTAAGTAACTGGAAAGATACATTTGATATTAACCAAAAAGGGGGAAATTGTGAGTAGATTAGGTTTGGGGCAAGAAACTGGAGATTGGGAGCACGTGCAATTTGAGATGTCTATTTGACATCCAAGATGCTAAATAGGTCTGCAGCTAGTTTAATGGGTCTAGAGCCTGAGGAAGGACATCTATTTATTGGTTAAGGCACAAATTTGAAAAGTATTGTAGATAAGTAGATAGCATTTAAGGTATTGAGCCTAGAGGAGGTCACCAAAGCATACATATAGATAGAAAAGAAAAGAGATGGAGAAGGAGAGAAGAAAACAGCAAAGCCATGTGGGAAGAATAGCCAAGGGAGCCATAGGAAAAATTCAGTGTGGTCCTAGAAGCCAGTTGGAATAAGCATGTCAAGGAGGAGGGAAGCATGGCACATTAAATGCTGTTAACTGACCAAATAAGATGAAGACTGGGAATTAGCCATTTAATTCTGCTAGGTGGATATCAACAGTGATTTTGACAAATGCAGTTTTGGGGAATTGGTGGAGGTAAAAACATAGATGGATGAGTTCAAGAAAAAATTACAGAGAAATTGTAGCAGTGAGAATGGTACTCATGTGAAAATCATTGAAGTAATGCATCAACATTAAACATTCATGAATGAACCTTTGTGCATGGTTGGTGGGAGTACAAATTGCTGCAGCCAAAACAGTATGGAAGTTCCTTGAAAAATTAAAGAATTATTTTATGATCCAGTAATCCCATTAATGAATACTTAGTCCTCCCAAATAAAAACCCTAATTCAAGAAGATATATGCATCCCTGTGTTATTGTAGCATTATTCACAATACCAAAATACGGAAGAAACCCAAATGTCTATCAATAGATGGACTATCACTCAGCCATAAAAAATAATGATTTTGCCATTTGCTAAGATGTGGATGGACCTAGAGGATGTAATGCTATGTGAAATAAGTCAGACAGAAAAAGACAAATACCATTTGACTTCACTCATATACAGAATTTAAGAAACAAAATAAATGAACAAATAAAAAGAAAGAAAGAAACAACCACCAGACTCTTTGATACAGAAAACAAACTGGTGTTTGTCAGAGGAAAGGTGGAGGGGAAAAATGGTGAAATAGATAAAGGGTATTAGGAGTACATTTATCGTGATGAACACTGAAAAATGTATAGAAATGTTGAATTATTATTTTGTACCCTGAAACTAATATAATTCTGTAAGTTAACTATAAATAAATAAATAAATAAAGTAATTAATTAATTAAATAAATAAACTGAAGGGAAAAATTATGCATGACAAGGAGCACCACAACAAATTAAACAAGCAAATTAAATAGTAGATATCTAACAAAGCACTAATATCTTGAACATATAAAGGAGTCCAACAAATCATTTAGGAAAAGATAATCTAAGGGCACCAGTTTGGCTCAGTTGGTAGAGCATGTGACTCTTAATCTCAGGGTTATAAATTCAAGCTCCATGTTGGGTGTATAGATTACTTGGAAAAAATTGAAAAAGATAATCCAATGGAAGAATGAGCAAAGTATATAAGTAAGCAATTCACAGAAAAAGAAATAGAAATGCATATTTAGTATAAAAGAGAATGCTCAAAATCAGAAGTAATCAGGTAATGTCTGTTTATTTATTTGTTTAGAGAGGGAGAGAGATGAGGGAAGTGGGGTGAAGGGAGAGGGAGAGAGAGAATTCTAAGTAGGCTTCATACCCAGTGCAGAGCTTGATATGGGGCCCAATCTCATGGCCTTGTGAGATCATGAGATGAGCCAAAATCAAGAGTTGGACACTTAGTTGAGTCAACCAGGCACCTCACAATGTCCATTTAAATAGAGACTAAATACCATTACAACTGGCCAAATTTAAAACTTTAACAATATCAAAAATTGATGAGTATATGGTAAAAGTTACTTTTATAAGCAATTGATACACCGAAGGATAGCATATATAGATAGCCATCTTAACGGGGAACTTCAAGGTCTATATTTAAGTTAAGGCATCCTCCTTATGACCCAGCATTATTTAATGCAAATTTAGTTGTATTAATAAAAATAGAAAATGACCTAAATTGCTATAGATGTGCCTCTAAAAATCTCTAATATGATTGTACTTTAGATTTATACAGCTATAAACAAAATAAGGTATTCTGTGTGTTCTAAAATAGAAAGCACTTAAAGAAATACCTTTGGATGAAAGAAATAGCAAGTGCAAAATAACATTTTTAGTATAATCTTGAGATCCAAGGGGATTCAAACTAGCATTCACCCTTCCCCCACCTTTAAATGTGGAACAATTTGAGAATTTTTTTCAAGGGAATAAAGGATTTGGGACCATAACATGACATTATGACTAATAAAACTGATACTATCTGAGGACACATTGGCTTTCTAACGAAAATCAAAGATAATGTTTATATATTCACACATTACTAAAGGTTCCAAGTGGAAAGGGGAAAGAAAAGCACTGGGCTATGCTTGCCCAGATTTTCCTTTCAAATCCCTCAAACAGAAGACCCACTTTTCTCTTTTAGGGTAGTAAAATGAGTGAGAGAATGGAGAGAGGCCAGAACAAGACAGCAGTTATGACCAACAGGAAGTTTCAATTTATCTGAAATATTTGGATTTTTTATACTGAAAACATAATCATGTATTAAGTAATTATTAATAAATATAGTTAAATTTACATAAATATTTTGAAATGGATTTTAATTAAGTGCCTATAATGATTAAACTCAAATTATAAAAACAGATTTATGATCATTAAACCTCAATTATAGCAGTTGCATAAATAAGCTTTTTGAAAAATGCTAGTTACATTCCAAATCTCTCTAGCAAATACAAAAGAAATGTGTTGCCAATATTACTTTTTCTTTTTTTTTTAAAGACATTTATTTTAGAAAAAGAGAGTGTGTCTGAGTTGGGAGGAGGGGCAGAGGGAGAGGAAGAGATAAAGAATCTCAAGCAGACTCCTCACTGAGTAGGGAGCCCAATGTGGGGCTCAATCTCATGACCCTGAGATCACAACCTGAGCCGAAACCAAGAGTCAGTCATTTAACTGACTTGAGTCACTTAGGCACCCCCTATATCACTTTTCTTTCACAAATCAGTGAAATAACACTCAATTTCTCAAAATGAATCACCAAACATCAAAATGTTTCTCATAAATACTGTTTCCCCTGTCTTCCCTCTGAGAATGGGTATTCTTTATTTTTTTTTCTGATTTATCCAAAAAGATTTCCTCTGTTAGCCTGATTCTAGACCATAATCTCTATGGAAGGAGCATCTTTTGAAATTCTCTTATTCTAGTTATGCTCACACACCAACACGCCCACACTCATACCTCATATGCACAAAGTTCACTACCTCTAACATTTTTTTCAATTGAAAAATGATAAGAATTTTGCTCTGACTCTGAAATACAGTGTATTCTTGGGTAATAAACAATAAAAATGCTGGATTGGGGGGTGCTTGGGTGATTCAGTCGGTTAACTGTCTGTCTTTGGCTCAGGTCATGATCTCAGGTTCCAGGGATCCAGCCCTGCATCAGGCTCCCAGTTCAGCAGAGAGTTTCTGCTTCTCACTCTTCCTCTGTCCCTCACTCTGCTCATTCTCTCTCTCTTTCTCTGTCTCTCAAATAAATAAATAAAATCTTTAAAAAAACATAAGAATGCTGCAGTATCAACAAAATCAAAATTAGCAGGGTAAGGGGATCCCTGGGTGGCTTAGCAGTTTGGCGCCTGCCTTTGTCCCAGGGTGCGATCCTGGAGTCCCGGGATCAAGTCCCACATTGGGCTCCCAGCATGGAGCCTGCTTCTCCCTCTGCCTGTGTCTCTGCCTCTCTCTCTCTCTATCATAAATAAATAAATAAATAAATAAATAAATAAATAAATAAATAAATAATCAATCAATCTTTAAAAAAATTAGCAAGGTAAAATGTCCTTGGAATAGTAGACTTTACATTTCCTTCAGTCAGAAAATGGTCAGGGGACTCTAGCAGTCATAATATTTATCTTTCAAAATCCAGGATGTGCCCTGATCACATGTTTGCCTGCCTTATGGAATTTTATCAATTATTTTGCTTAAATGGCACATCCTCTACATTGCTTTTCTTTGCTTATCTGACCTGAAAATGATCCCTCCACTAAATTCTTACAGACCATTGGTTCTATTAGTCACTGGTTTCCATTGTTGATGGGTGATGCTTACCTGCCAAGATCCCTCTTCACTAGCTCATCTCTGCCCGTGTCGTATAACTCATGTCATTGGAACTCATCTCTTAGCACTAATATACTACTTCACCATAATTTCTAGAGTCCTTCTAGAGTTCAGTTTGACAGAATTCAATTTGATAAATTTGTTCCTTATATTCCAAATACACTTCAATCAGTTTAACCTATCAAAAGATCACTGGTTTCAGAGCATTTTTCCAGCCTTTTCAGATAATTTGAAAGTGATTACATCAAATCGATGGAGGAAATGTTGATCAAGAATTGTCCCTTTCCTACATGGTGCCTGGTTGGCTCAGTCAGTTGTGCATCTGACTCATGGTTTCAGCTCAGGTCAGGATTTCAGGGTTCTGAGATTAAGGCCCCCAAGATCAAGCCTGGTGTTGGGCTCCCTGCTCAGCTTGCTTGTCTACTTGAGATTCTTTCCCCCCTTTCTCACCCTCCCTCTCTGCTACTCCTCCTACTTGTGCTATCTCTCTAAAATAAAAAAAAAAAAGAATGATTTATCTTCTGAATCTTATTTGCCAAAAAACCTATTAGACTTAAAATATGCACAACTTTGTTTCAGAAAAAAACACTATAAATTTTATTTAATCTATGTTTACTGTATTAAAAATTTCATAAAAAGTATAAAAAGAAAAAGACATCTTATAAGGGCACCTGGGTGGCTCAGTCAGTTATACCTCTGACTCTTCATTTCTACTCAGGGCATGATTTCAGAGTCATAAAATGAAGCCTGGCATAGGGCCTGCTTAAGATTCTCTCTCCCTTTCTGTCTGCCCCTCTCACCCATCCCCACTCCACTTGGATGCACACATACACACACATGCTCTCTCTCTTTCTATAAAAAATTAGAAAAAGATCTTACCACCCAGAGATGAATGATACAGAAATCATGCCCTTACCTGAGATTTTAACTGAGTTTATAAAGGTAAATATTTATAAAGAAACAATATAGCAGAAATAGTACTGCTTTATTTTGAGCTCTCCACTTTCTATTTTTAGCTAATTGTGCTTGTATCAGTGCCTACTAATGAAACACATTTTTGTAAATCCCCAAATCAATAAGATTCAGGACATAAAAGCATGATATTTTAAATCACCAATCTCTGGAGTCTCTGAATCTGAAAGAGTTGTACAGTGAATAATGAAATGGAATCATAGTAAGTTTCTTTTCCTGAATAATACTGAATCAGCAGAGCATGGACTTATTCAGATTTTGGTCGATATTCCCATTTATGTGACTGCAGATATTTATGTAAATGTCACCTTTCAATGGAAGGTATTCTGACTTAAGCAGATTGGACCTTTCTCTTCCTGTGATGCAGGAAACCTCATATTTGTCTAACCATTACATCTCCCTAAGGAGAGAGAAATAGCACAGAATGAAGGAAGGAATCAAACAATAAGGCAAAAAAAAGAGTTTATAATTGGAAATGGTAAGGAAAGGTGAATACTACAATGAATATGATGGTATTCAATTTCCCTCAGAAATTCTAACTACCAAGGGTTTTTTGTTGTTGCTGTTGTCTTCACCAAGGTTTTTATTGGATGTTGTTGTGCTTTTTAAAAATCAAGAGATGAGATGAGAAAGACACAACATGATCTTAAAGCTGTTGTGTTAACATGATACTTAAAGCCCATGCATAGCTGACTCTCCTCTTGTCTGCTCCCCCTGCCTCACCTCTGTCTCCTCCTCCCCACTTCCTCCCTTCTTTGTATATGCCTAAGCTATTTTGGGAAACATGTTTATGGTTTCCCAGGAAACAAAAGGATTTTAAAGCCCTCTAGATTATAGAAGTTATTTCCTGTGGCAGTAAGAGCATATGTTTTCTTTAATCAAGCATGACAAAATCCACAGAGACGATGTTTTATAGGAAAAGGCTGGTCACATTTGGAGACGCAAAAGAAACAGCTCAGAGTTGTGAGCATAAAATGTATGCCAATGTTGCTAAACTTGGTGCTCATTTGTAGAACTATAAGAACAAAGAGTAAAATCTTGAAAGTGGCTTCTTTCTTGTATTTTTTGATGAAAATGTCAAAAAACAAACCTCCCTATCATTCTAAGTGATGGAGTCGCACTTCACCTTTTAAGGAGTGATGTGATCATTTCTTTTTCTACTTTAGAATAGCCTTGGAAAAATAATCAGTTAATCTGAATTAGGTGAGACAATGCCTCTAGCTTTGTCACGTAAATTCGTGTGGTCTGAATAATGATCATGGTCTCTAGACTTCATCCCCTCCGCTGCAGAGCGATAGGGCATCTGCTGTGAGGGGGCTGAATGGAATCCTCTGACACAACTTGGAACACAGCGCTACCAGGGTACCAGAAGTAATGGAGGCTCAGCTCTATTCTCTTTGGTAACTGGGAAGTCAGCCTAAACTTGTTCACTTCATTATTTATCTCAGCTGATGACCTTGCCTCCTCTTCAAAGAGATAATTGAGCATTCAGCTGCTGAATTATGAAATCACAATTCCCATATCGACAGCTTGCCATATTCTGCATCTATTTTAACCTTCTATCTAGCCACAGAGAGAGACCTGGTACTCCTCTGGTTCAAAAGCTATCCTTCAACTACGGCTCTTAAAACTCTTCTTTTTCATTTTTTTCAGTGACTACCCCTCCTCTTTTGTATCCCTCTCGTCTCTTTCTAAAGCATTTCCTAATGTCTTGGCTTCTTTCTTCTTGATAAAAACAAGCTTAAAAATCCTGCTATTTTAAAAACAAAACTAAACAAATCAACAAGCATGTGTCTCAACTGAATCTACTCTTAGTTTCTAGTAGCCTTTCAGAAAAAAATAATTTGTATTTATCTTTTCTTTAATTCATCAACATTGTGCTATCATATTTGTACATGTATATTTGTACCAAAAATTCACTTGAAAAGGCTACCAGTAATCTTCCATATTTCTTTTGTTTCTCTGGCATTTGATGTTATTGATCATTCTTTGTAGGACTCTTCTGTTAGATTCTGTGACATACTCTGTTCATTCTCCTTTTCTCTTACCATATCTGCTTTTTTTTTTTTTTTTGACAGTACTTCTCTTTCTGCCCATCCCATAGAAGATGTTGTTCTTAAGATAGTGCTTTCTCAAACCTAAATATGGTTATGAATCATCTGGAGGGTATGATAAAATGCAGATTCAGATTCAGTAAGTCTGTGGTGGAATTCAGACCCTACAGGTCTAACAAGCTCTCAGGTGACAGTTATCATGCTGGCTAAAGGACTACATTTTGAGTAGCGATGCCCTAGGCAGAGAAGGACTTTTTCATATCTGCATGCCCAGGTGATTACAGCTGTGCTATCCACAGCTCAGCCTGGAGTATGTGAGATGGCATCTGGGGCAGCTAGAGCCAGGCTTAATGACTCTGTGTCATCCATTGGGGTGAGTTCATAAGCAAACAAGTTTTACCCCAATGGGATGAAACATCCGTGTGTGCTCAAGTAGAAAAAGCCCTGACCCAGAATGCTAGTCATCCAGTCTGATCTATTCCCATGTCTTACACTCCCTCCTCCAAGCTGAAGCGTTTCACTAACTGGCTATCTTACGGGTATGACTTTCACTACACCTATCAGGAACTTAAACTAGGATACTTTTCTACATGATTGTTCCTGTTTTCTTATGTTTTATTTGTGTCCAGGCACTACTGTTCACCTCGTTACTAATATGATTACAAGTATTATCCTATACTCTTCTCTCTGTTTCCTCATTGCCAATTAGTGGATAAGTCTTTTTTTTCTTCCTCCTTTTCTTTGTGTTACTTCTTACATCTGCTCCTTTCTCTCCATTTTTAGGATGGTCTGTTGCATTGACCATGATCTAATTTCCTTGATGTTAGCTTTGCCCCTCCCCACCATCACCATACTTTTTTTCAGAGTTCTCCACATTACTTCTTTGGTGAGATTTCTGAAACACAATGTGTTTATGCTCCTTTCCTACTTATAATAGTTCCCTTTTGCTTTGGTTAAAGACTGAGTTCCATAGGGCAGAATGCAACATATGGTCTGGAGCTTCTGGATTGCCCTCCAACAGCACCTTACACAACTTAAATATGCCACTTCTATTTACAATTTAGTGGCCAGAACCTAGTCAAAAGGACACACAAAGCTGCCAAGAAAGCTGGGAAATCTGTAACTTCTTGGAAGTGTCTTTAAATAGAAGCCTCTTTCTCTTTTCTGATAACTGGGAAATACCTGTGTTGACTGGATCAGAGCATCTATCTTGGATCTCAAGGAAGAAACCCCATGTTAGGGATGACAAACAACAAGGTAGAAGGAAGGATTGATAAACGGCCATTCCAGACTTGGCCTGCCCATTTCCATAGCTGTTCTTTTCTTTTTTGATTCTTGGAAAAAATAAAATCTTTATTAAGCCAATATTATTGTGTACTTTCTGTCGCTTACAGAGGTGAGACTAAGCTAAACTAACACCAGTAAAGGATGGATGGGTCTGTTCATCACGTGTTTATTTTCCTACCACTCAGCAGGTCTCACATCTATAGCAACAATGGATTTTAGGGGAAAAAATAGATTTGGAAAATAAAAGCCATTAATATTAAATTAGGTCAGAAACTATAGCTATAATGCTTGGTACATATTTTCTGTTAAAGAGAAATGATCACATTTCTACTTTACTGAAAAAAAAATTGTACTCTTTAGATGGATACAGCTCTACACATTACATTTTTAACATAGCATATGAAATACAATCACTTAGTCTATGGAAAGGTCACCCAGCCCTTCAAAGACAGGACTGAACCTGACCCTGAGTCCTCTTTCTCCAAATTTCTTCTTGTTTTTGCAAGTACACACAAATGCATGCACAGAGAAGACAAAATGCAAGAAAAATTAAGTTAGAAAACATCTAAAATAGACTAGCTCTTTCCTACAGAGGTATACATTTTATATTCTTTTTATTTTTTTTTTAGTTTGAATTTTTATTTGCTTTAGGAATTTGAATTATTTTTTTCTATCAATCAAGCTTTTCCAATGTAATCTTTGCTGTAAATTGACATATATGATAACTGTACATGTACACACAAAGAATGGTATACACTTTGGCTTTTTTAAGTAGAGCAAAATTTTAAGTTCACATGTTATTATTTAGAAGGACATATTAAGGACACATAAAGCCTAATTCTCTACTATAGTCTCAGGAGGTATCAAGTGAGGCGTCTGCAGCAGAGTCAGTGTCTTTGATGGTTCTCATCCTATTTAAGATTCACAGGAAGAAAGAGATACCCTAAATTTCAGGGATTTAAAGGAGGAAAAAAAAGGATTTCACAATCTTTTAAAGTGGTTTAAAACTGTTACAAAGAAACATCATAAAGCAGATGCGAGATACCTGATAATTTTATCCATATAATGCCCTGCCATTTGTATTATTCCCAATAAATAAAACAAGAGGTTAGTTAAGGACACAGAAGGTTCATTTATTCTTACCATGCAGTGGAATATACTGTACAATGTTTTAATAAGGGTCAGTGTTTTAATACAGGTAAGTCTCTTCCTAAAAAGGAATAATTTAAGAACTGGTGGAAAATATTGTATAATGCATATTAGAGTGTTTTATAATTTTTAGTAGAAAAAAATGCATAGAGATAGTCTGTTTTTTTAAGTTTTCAAAGTCAAGATTTCTTTTTTTTTTTTTTTTTTAATTTTTTTTTTAATTTTTATTGATTTATGATAGTCACAGAGAGAGAGAGAGAGGCAGAGACACAGGCAGAGGGAGAAGCAGGCTCCATGCACCGGGAGCCTGACGTGGGATTCGATCCCGGGTCTCCAGGATCGCGCCCTGGGCCAAAGGCAGGCGCTAAACCACTGCGCCACCCAGGGATCCCAAGATTTCATTACATATGTCATTCTTCCTTCCCTTGTCAGGAATGTAGCCTTTTGTTTACAAAACTATGAAGTCATAAATCTCTTCTTTTCCTGGATTTTTGCTTTATTTATTCTAATAATTAAGTTTCAATCCTTAGACTTCTGATACACAGAATAAACACATTTAAGTAATACAAATTAGTAAAAGTAGATGTATACTGATGTCAACAAAACAGCGGATATAAAATAGCTTATTCAAATATTTTCTTCCTTCATAATCAAATGATGACAATGAAACATTTTGTTTAGAAATAGTGAAACATGTTATCTGAGTAAACATTTGTTGATGCTTTTCTAATACCCTGTGATAGTCATATAGATACTCCCTATGAAGTTAGTCCTGAAACAACTTAAGCATGGATTTATAAGAAAAGAGAACTTAAGGCTCTCCTGGTAGAACTGTCTCTATGGAGTTTATAATATCATCCATTTCACATGGAAGTTGGTTTGTTGCCTTTGCTAACAATGCTTTTCCTGCCTGATATGATCCCTCTTTTCTGCCTGTACAAACTCTGTCAACTGTTTAAGGTCCATTTAAATTCCTTCCCTTTTCAGGAAGAATCTCTACCCCTTTCCATGCCAAACAAGATGTTTTCCTTTCTCAGTATTTAAAATAGATACTTTTAGGTAGTTGTTCATGACTATCTTTTTTATAACTGCCAGGAAAAAAAGGAACCATTGTTCAATTACCCTTTATAGGGTAATTTACCCTTGGGCCTAAAACATTAAAAGAATGTAAATAAACAGGGCAGCCCCTGGTGGCTGGGTGATTTAGCCCAGGGCATGATCCTGGGGTCCCAGGATCCAGTCCGGCATCAGGGTCCCTGCATGGAGCCTGCGTCTCCCTTTGCCTGTGTCTCTGCCTCTCTCTCTGTGTGGCTCTCATCAATAAATAAATAAAATATTTTTAAAATGCGAATAAACAGATTAAAAAGCAAAAACAAATATTATGTGCTATCAATGATCTCAGTTTATCCAGGGAATTGGAATATTGTCAGTGATTCTGAATCCAGAACTGTGATAGATATAGGTATAATAGAAAAGTAAATATGATACCTTGAGAATATGCATTTGATTACTATTTAGGATGTTCCTTTAATTATGTCTTCTCTTTCCAGTGCAGAGATCTTATAAAAAGTAAATAATTAAAAGTTATATATTGATTAAAAAATATATATATTTTATATGTGTATATATATGAATATTTTATACATATATTTAATAGTTATTTTAATAACTATTATGTTAACCATTATATACAATCATTATTATATGAAGTGTTATTTCTGTTTTTTTCAATTTTTAAAAAAGAAGGAGCTATGGCAACATGAAAACTCAGTACATAGTATCGCAACATACTAACTGCTTTATTTAGTAGAGGTGGGGACAGATCCAAATAGTAACAAGTGAGGCATAAATGAGTAGTGAGAAAACAAAAATGTGTAGATGATATTTTTCTAAAACTTTTTCTGTAAAAGAGAGATAAGAGATGAGTGGGTAAATATATTACCACAAAAAAAAATTAAGTTAGGAATACAGAAAAAGCAAAGCATCATATCACTCACCAAATTTTCTCCTGAGTGCTAGAAGCAAAGAAAGTAAACACAGTACTTTTAGTTGTGTCAAGAAAGAGTTATTTATTTGGAATTGTCAATCCGCTTTTAGAAATAAAAGCCTCATTTGAGAAATGAGTGAGTACTTTTAGTGTGCTAGACACTCTTTCAAGCCCTGAAAACAGAAGTGGACATACGTTATTTTCTTGCCCTGATGGACTTCACAGTTCGAACTAGAGGTAATATTAAAGCAATGACCACCCCCACCCAACCTCCCCAGGATATGTGCATTAAAGGCATTGGATGCTTGGGAGCACAGAGGTATCCCCACCCTAGACTTGAGGAAGATCAGAGAAGGATTTTTAGAGAAATTAAGTGAGTTGAGGAGACATTAGCCAGACAAATTGAACTCACTTGAGTCCCAGTCATTTGATGAAGCACCTTTGAGTGGTCATTTTATTGAGATTCAAATCACTTATCTTCTCCCAGGTCTCCACCCTAAAGTATTGTATGGACAGTCTGAACCCCCAAACAACAAAAACAATACCAACAACAATAACAACAGGACAAACTGTTTTCTGATGATTTATGCACACTCACTGACCATTAATAACAACTTACTTTCTTTTCTGTTAGTAGCATTTTACATGTAAATACAATTTCTGCCATTAGTTTTTGTTTTTAGTAGTAACATATTCTCAGCTTTTTATACATATCCCTAACCCCTGCATTGGAGAATATCCAGAGCTAACATAGGTACTAACTGTTGATACCCTGTTTAATGGCAAGTAGAAATTTAACTTTAAAAAGAAATGTGAAAAAAAAAATGTGAACTTTTTCATTTATCTAACATCAATAACAAAAGAAAGTCAACAGAGTCTAAATCAAAAAAAAATAAATAAACCTCACATGATAATAATGCTAAGATTCTTTTTAAAATATAGTTATATGAAATTATGACGGCCATCTAACGATGGCATTAGTAGGGGCAGTAGTGATTTGAAATTTATTGCTGAAATCCTAATGGTTTTAGGAAGCCATATATATTTATGGAAAAAGATGTTGCTAAAGTTCTCTAATGCCTTTAGGATTAACTTATCTTACAGTGTGTCAATGGAAAAATGACTTCAACTATGTGTTCATTTTATAAGATTGCAAAGCCCTAATAAGATCTAAATAAGTAAATTCTTCCTCTATTGCTTTATTTCTAGGTCATGACTCAAAATGGTAAAACTATACAACTCTAGTCTAAGCAGCATCATGAAAAAGTAGCATTCTCAGTAAGGATTAGTGGAATGGGTCGAAGTTTTATATTGGACTAAAAATCATATTCTTTTATGTATAAAACCTTTATACACATATACCATATATGAGCAAACATTTAGTATGCTGTGGTATTATAGTTTCATGAAGACAATTAGAAAGGAAGTCTAAAAATATATTTAATGGCTCCTTAGAAGGCAATAATGGAAAAAGAAAAGTTGAAAATTAATGAATTATACAATATAAATTTTGATTTCTCGTGGTAATAATGAGAAGCAAATCCATTATTTTTCCACTAAATGCTGTCAGAGTAATATCTGAGATTTGTTTGATCATATATCTTTTGTGAGTTCTTGAACATAGACTCCCTTTTTGCTCCAAGTAATAACATATTTAAGTAGAATTCAAATCTAAAGTCATAGGTAGGTAGAGAGATGTGACAGGCAAATTTTATCTCTGTGGTTAGTTGCTGTTTATTGAGCATCTACTTCATGCATGCATGACATTGAATTAACAATTATAGAGGTACAATAAACATCAGAAACAATGCTATCATCATGAGACTTACAATTAAGAAGGAGAGAGAAGACTTGTATGAACATCTAAAATACACATGTACCCTCTATAGTGGTATATTGTTAAAAGTTGAAGTTCTGTTTCCCCAGTACCTCACACACTGCCTAAAATGGAATCAATGCTCTATAAATTTTTATAAAATTATAGAGAAATTAAGGCAGACTGCCACAGTCACTCTGAAACTGGAGAATCCAAGCTTCATTCATAGAACAACTGTACAGAAAAGGTTATCAATTCAAACCATGCCTCAATAAAAGCACACTTTTTGTGAGCAGTAAGGTCATTTTATTTTATTTTTTTTAAGATTTTTTTTGTTTATTCTTGAGAGACACAGAGAGAGAGAGAGACAGAGACACAGGCAGAGGGAGGAGCAGGATCCATGTAGGGAGCCTGACCTGGGACTCAATCCGGAGTCTCCAGGATCATGCCTTGGGCTGAAAGCAGGTGCTAAAGCCCTGAGCCACCTGGGCTACCCAGTAGGGTCATTTTAAATGGAGAAAAGGTATAAAACACAAGTAGAAAATACAGAGACAAGTATTTTTAGAGACACGTATAAGGGGAAAAAAAAAGTTTACTTTGACCAGGAGAAAATACAATGGCATTTTAGTAAAAACTAATCAATAAAAATTTATTAAAATTATTTGATAAATATTTTCCTTTTGAGGTAAAGGCATCGTTATTGCGAGAAATGTTAAGGTCTAGAGGATGACTACATGTCAGAGATATTTTTGAGAGATTCTTAAATTTAAGTAAGATATTAGATGCACCAGTTACCTTTAATGTAAGCCCAATCACTCTACTGTGGTGATGGTTGTATAAAAGTATCAGAAATATCTGTGTTTAGACATAATATCTAATTGGTTATGGCAAATGTTGGACGCACTCATAGAGATTTCGTCATTGTTTGCCTTGAAAGTTATTCCACTCAATAAACTATTTCTAGAGGATGTTAATAACCTTTAGATTTTATGCTATTCTTATTTGTACCACTAAAGTTACTGCAATTTCACTCTAGGACAATTTCATGTGTCCTAGAGGTACTCCTAATACTTCCTCCTAAAAGCGTCTCTAGTATGAAGATTTTGAAAGAATTTCAGAAATGCAATATAATGAAGCTGCTTTTTTTTTTTTTTTTTTGCCATTGTTTACATACATTCTGACATCTGAGAATTCCAAACTTAGTTTCCTTAAAATGCCTTAAGTGGTTGCCTGCAGTTGTTAGAATAGCTTTGCCTTCTATAGCTGAATAGCTCATTCTATTCACATACCTCTGTTTGTTGCCAAACAGTTGGCTCTGTCTTGGAATTCCTGCCTTCATTCCAGAACCAGTTCTCTGAAGATGATTCATATATCTCTGTTCCTGACCCACTTCCCCAAGCAAAACAAAGCTACTGCTGTACTATTCTCCTAGTGGAGAAAGACAAATAAGCCACGTTTCCACATAGACATTTACCCACACATAAATTTATTTTCAATAAATTCCATTAATCCACTGTGAAGATAAACATATGGAGAAGGATAAGAGACACGTTTATTGAAAGAATCAAGAATGATCCACTCTATATCATTCATGAAGTAAGGAAAAGTAAAAGATGTAGTTATTCAAAATAATTCCCTAAAAGGCTCCTGAGAAAACTAAGTGGATAGTATATATCATCTATGATTGTGAAATTATGAGATTAGTTGAAATTAGAACATTGAAAAGTTCTATAGAAAAGTTTCAGAAAGATATATACTGTTGATATGAGCAGGTCTTTTGGATCTACTGTATAAAAGTGATAAATCTGTGACTTTGTCACTTAGTTATAATCAGTCTTACCTCCAGTTTAACATGGGGCTCTCTGTTTTCTTCTCTGTGCCTTGCTTTACAATGTTCTACTCTTACTGCATATAAATATTTTCTCTATTCTTTCTTCTTTGCAGACAATATTATCACCTTCATAACATTTTGACTGTTAAATCTACAGTTCAAGCATCATCTCTGCATCCCCAGCTGACGGCAGGATACCAAGATCTACAGCTAGCATCTCGAACTCAAATATCCCAAACCAAGTTCAGTGCCTTCTTTTCTTCCAACAATCCAAATCCTCTACTTGGTTTTCTTTCTTTAAGACCATATTTTGATGAAAAGTTCAAATACAATTTATAAGTTTTAAAATTCTTGTAGTTTTGCTATTATTGTTTGTTTATATAGTTCTTACTATTACTATCTATTTATTTGTTTGTTTGTTTGTTTGTTTGTTTGAGAAGAGAGAGCGAGCACAACACGGGAGGGGTAGAGGCAGAAGCAGACTCCCTACACAATGCAGGTCTAGATCCCAGGATCCTGGGATCATGACCTGAGTTGAAGGCAGAGGCTTAACTGACTGAGCCACCCAGGTGTCCCTACTACTAGTAATTATTATTAGCAATCTTATCGAGATGTTATGAGCCAAGTTAAAAGATCATTCCCATAATAACAACTATCCAATTATAATTAAATTATTTCTTCTAAATTTTACCCATGTCTATTGCTTCTAAATTTTATCCATATTCTACTGTTGCTTCTTCATATTTCTGCAGGTTTATTGTTGCAGCCAGCTCAGTAGTTGTTGTAGGTACAATATGAATGCACACTATAAATCAGAATTTCTTCAGTGACTTCGACCATCACCACTCCCTAAGCATGCTATAAACTTATTATCATTTCATTTATGTCTCATTTCTGCCCAGTGAACAAGCATATTAAGATCCAACACAAGTACAAAGCCTTCTAGATAGCTATCCTACCTCACGTTTCTAAAACATTGCTATCTGTGCTTTTCTTTTGTTAACTTGGTTCTTTGTACTTTCTTCCCTGCTGTGTTTTAAGTTCCATCATGGGAAAAGTGGTAATTCCCAATCAGCCAAAGTGTACCTAGGACAAAAATTTGTGCACAGAATTTGGTAATTTTGTTGAATTGCTTAACATTACACATTAAATACATATTTGTTGATTGACTTGCCTCTGTACATAATTATAGTTAAGGGAAGAAAAAAATAGTAGCATAAGAAATATTTTGCAAGCTGTTGTCTGAATCTGCAGGGCAAATTGCCTGAGGCACTGACCAGAAAACTGGGCCATGATCCTTCTATACTTCGGACATATGAGTATTTATAGACATAAAGGTAAGAAGCATGTATTATGTGCAGCATAATTTTAAAAACTACATAGAATCCTGTTACTGTACCTGCATATAAGAAATCATTATGGTAAAAAAGTTTATTCATTGAAGTACATTTTTCTTAGTATCTTACATAAGAAAATAGACCCAACATTAAAAAGGATTTTCAAAAAAAAAAAAATAAAAATAAAAAAAAAATAAAAAGGATTTTCCCCATGCTCCAAAACATACCAAAAGCAAAAATAAGTTCTATGTCAAAATGTGTTTTTTAGGCTTCAAAATAAACCAGGAAAGCATTTTATTTGTGATTATCATGAAGTCTGAAATTCACACATTTAGTTTTTGACAGAGTGTACTATAATTTATTCAAGTAGCAAGTCAGTGTTGGTATCAAATTGTAAAGATGAAAAATAAAATTGTATCTTATGAAAATAATCAATTTAAATGAAGTATTTTTGGCAGTTCTCCTGTTTTTAGAATTTGTTCTGCAAGCTCCTCATAATCATCACTTTATCTGCATTTCAAAGAAAGCTGAACACTGGTATTTTGTTCTTTATTTTATTGATATGAGGACTAGAACCCAAAAGCCTAGAAGGATTATTTCAAAAAGCAGCAATATCTGAGCAAAGTGTGAAACTTTAAAAAAAACTCTACTACTAGGAAATTCAGATTACTTGAGTCTGTTTACACAATTTTCTTACTTGTATTTTTAAAATTATTATCTTTTTAAATAATTCCCCTTCAAAAATTGTATTTTTTTTTTTTTCAAAAATTGTATTTTTTAAATATCTGATATATTCTGTTAATGAATACTTCTAATTGTATTATAGAAGTAAATAATTTTGTTCCACTATTTTTGCCTTAGTAAAACTCATTTACTAAAAAGTAGAAATTATGCCAAAATAAAAGAATTAAAATATCATCTGTGGGCCTGCAATAATAGTTTAAGAAAATGCTAGAAATGCTTATAATAATATGCACTTAACAAATTTTGTACTAGTAAAAACAGAAACCCTCATACATTGCTGATAGAAGTATAAATAGGTACAACTACCTTGGAAAATTTGCAATCTCTAATAAAGCCAAACATATTCATGCCCATCCTATGACCCAGAAATTCCTCTCATAGAGAAGTCGTAGGTTCAACCCATACTATCCCCAAAATGCATATATTCACATGTATTAACATGTATTCACAAAAAGACATGTTCAAAGATGTTCATAGCAGCACTAGCCAAAACTTAAGATAATACCCAAATATCCTTCATAGGACACTGGATAAATTGTAATATCTTCATGTAATGGAATACTATACAACAATGAGAAAAACAAACTATTGCTACATGCACTAATATGGACAAATCATATAAACATAGTGCTCATAAAAATAAAGCAGACTTAAATAAGTATTTATATAAAGTTCCAAAGGAGAAAAGCATATTTATAGTTGTAATAGGTCAAAATAGGGATTATTTGGGGTCAAGTAGTGCCTGGAAAAGGTATGGCAGTGGGAGGGTGAGTGTGTTTGTGATATTGGCAATTCTACTCCCCCCCCCCCTTATGGAGTACTTATCTTTATATGCCTAGCTTATTTTACTAAGGATAATGTCTTCAAAATCCATCCATGTCATTGCATATTGCAGAATTTCCTTCTTTTTAAAGGCTGAATAGTATTGCCTTGTATCTATATACCACATTTTTTATCCATCACCTGTCAGCAGACATTTATGTGTTTTCACACCTTAGCTATTGTGAATAGCACTGCAATAAATGTGAAATTACTAATGTCTCTTCAAGATCCTGACTTTGATTCTTTTACATAAATAACCATAATTGGGACTACCAGATCATATGATAGTTCACTTTTAGTTTTTTAGGGAAATTCCACTTCTTGATCCATAGTCTCTTCACATGACTGTGTTACCCTTGTGAAACTTTACATAGAAACTTATTATTTGTATACTTTTCTGTGTGCATCTCTCAATAAGATTTTTAAAAATCCTTAAAACTTGTCAAAAGAAGCTTGTACTAGTAGATTATTTAATTAAAAATATCTAGTTTTCAGTTGTAGTTCTTGCCTCCAAATTACCCTAAAAGAATATTTCCAAATTTAAAAGATAGATTTATAAATTAGCACTAAATACTTTTTGTCTTTATTTTTTTCCTTTATGTTTCCTTTTTCCTCGATACATGAGAATAGACTTAGTGAATAAAGAATAGTTTTCATAAAGGCATTTCTTTTACAAAATATTACCAGTAGAGGGAGCTTCACTTTTTTTTTCTTTTTTTTTAACTATAGGAAATTTTCTTTTAAGATCCATCCCTAAAAATAAATATATTAAAATTTTAAAATATAATTAAAGTTTTTAATAGAGTGATGAGTTACTCTCATCGAAGGGAAAAATTTTATCCAATTTATAAAAGAAGAAAAACCTGATAATAAACCACACAAATTTCTATACTGGGTATGTATTATTCAAGAGATTACATTTTTGGATTATGCATAAAAAGCATTCTTATTATTTAATATTAATGAAGGTAAATTCTTATAATTATGATCATCATTTTGAAATAAAATTTTGTAAATAAAACTAGACAAAAATCAAAGGATGTGCTGATTAAAACTATATACCTAAAAATATATTATAATGAATATCATGGCAAATTACCATTATACAAATTTATTTTAGAATTTACTATTTATTTTACAAAATACTTCCAGTAGAGGGTGCCTCACTTTTTTTTTGAACTATAGAAAATTTTAAAGGCCATTAGTGAAAATAAATATATTTAAATTTTTTAATATAATTAAAGTTTTTCATATGAATTACTCTCATTCAAGGGAAAAATTTTATTCAATTTATGAAAGAAGAAAAAAACCTGATAATAAAGAATATATATATACCGCACAAACTTCTATACTGGGTATATGTTATTCAAGGGATTACATTTTAGACAAAAATCAAAGGATGTACTAATGAAGATTATATACCTAAAAACATATTATAACAAATATCATGGTGTATTACCATTATACAAATTTAACCTTATTGACCAAAATGGTTTAGTTACTGACATTAAACTTTCTAAATCTAAGTGTCTGCAATTATTTTTATTTCTTTGAAAAAAAATATGCATATCATCATCTAAGATACTAAGAAATAATTGTAGTAAAATGAACCATTTCACTTATAACATGAATTTTGTGCTCCTTTCCATGAAGTTTTTATAAATATAAAAGCTCAACACTATTTGTTTTAATCACTATATATAAAATTTGTGACAATTGTAGTTACAAAAGTTTACAGTCATATTAAAATATTTTTCACTGAAAATATCCTAGCTTACAGTGGTTCAACATTGTACTTGAGAAAAAAAAATATTTTATTTCAATCCTCTTGTAAAGCTTGTGGGCCATAAAAATGGAAATTTTAGGGTAATTATAAGAGTAAAGTAACATTTATATTGGTGGTTGAGAAGTCTATTCTGAGCATAATCATGCTTATATATTGTTTGATTAAGATTAGGGGCTAAACTATCTGATCTTTTGACTAGACTCTCTTTTTTAAAAAAATAAAAATTACAAAAAAAGAAAGCCCAGCAAATATGACTGGACATGATAAGAAAATTACATATCATAGAACAATTTTATTCTTCAGTAGGTTTCTTGTAATATCACTTTCTCCAAAAGGATTATTATTGACATAGAATATATCTAATGATTTATGTATGATTTTTCCTTTGTGTATTACCTGAACTAAGCTCTTTAGAAATGGTACTTGCAAGGCCCTAAATGTCATTGATGTAACTTGACCTCTGGATATACCAACAATCTTCAGAATTTCTCTAATCAGCAAATGCTTACGTTCTAGATTTTTTTTTTTTGCCACTTAAAAAATATTATTTCTAATCACTAAATGTTTTGTAACTTCCAAAAAGAGAGTAACACTCAGAATTCATATTTCACTTAGAAAAAAAAAGAAACTCTAAAAGCAATTTGAGAAAGAAAATCTAGGTTTTGGAAATAATTTTTCTAAGGTAATCTCAGCTGCAAATAATATGAGAGCAGTTACTATAAAGCAGTAATTAGTGAAAATAGAGCAAAGTTATATGTTTTTAGAGGTCTCAGAAGACTGCTAGACAGCTTTAAATAGAAAACAATGAGATTTAAGGGATACTTTCAACAAGTCAATTTCGAATTGCATTCTTGACTTCATCAATAACAAGTGGTTGCAACATAGTGCACAAGCTTAGATAGTTCTCCCGATGATAAATACAAGCGGACTCACCTGAGTAACAGTGCTGCTTCCCAGAAGTAAAATCCCGAAACTAATGTCCGAAAGTGTCTCACGTGGGCCATGATACGGAGAGATTTTCACGATCCTGAAATTAGTCTTAGCCAAGGCATGGGGGAAGAGAAAGCCAGGAATGAAAATGTGCAACCTAACTCTGTGTGGTGTTGCAGGAGACGAACGCAGGAAAGCTTCAGCACCTTAGACAGCTCTCCGCAGTCAGGAAAGCCCCTCTCGTTCGGAACACTTGAAATTCCCTTTTGACCCCTGCTCTGAGCATCGAGCAGAAGGAAGATTCACAGGGTACAAATGTGCAGGTGATTTATACAGTGAACGCGGAATAAGGGGTGAGATGAAATGTCAGAAGTGCCTAGGTTCTGGGCAACAGTTCACTGAAGCTCTAGCGGTAAAGAATGCTTGTCCTTCCCTGACTCAGAGACCGGAGAAGGAATAGCCCCAGCAGCGGGAACAAGGATGCTTCTGCACCTGCTCCAAGCGCTGCCCGCCGAGTCCCATTCTCCACCTTTGAGTAAAACCCGACACAGCCAGCGCGGCAAAGGGAAGCGGGGGAGGAGCCAGACGACACTGTTCTGTCTGCCAATCACGACCGCACAGCGGGACGGAGGGACAGACCACTCACGACCGTAGGCGGTGCGTAACACTTTACCCTTTAAAAAAAGCGGTGAATAACTGGTGCAGAGCCTTAACTGTGACTGGAGGGAGTTGGGGGAAGAAAGACTCAGGAGTCAGCTTTGGGAGAGTCAGAGGTTTTTGTGAATCGGGTAGCAGAACCGCGCTGGGGAGACCCTTTACTGTTCCCTTCCGGGAAAAGGGACAATTTAGGAAGGGATGTGACCCTATGTCTTTGACCTTCTATCGAGATGCAGGAGTGAACAGTAAACCCAGACCCTTAGAAAGGGCCAGGGAAGAGCAGAAAATTTGGTGCATGAATACCAACGGAACAGGAGAAGCAGCTGCTCTAGAATTCTCATAACCCTGGTCAGCTTCCTTCTGGCTAGGAAGCATTGTTGACTAGAGTGACTTGAGCTTCAGTTGTAATAAGGGTTCTAAAAAGATGAAGGTGGGAAATCTGAAGAAATGGCTACTTGAGATGCAATGCTACCCACCATTTTTCCCCCTTACACGTTTTCCATGTCTTAAGAGTAAGTTCAAGTGAGGAGTACACATAGGTCTTATGATACATCTTCTACCATCCCTATTCTCCCTCCCCTCTCTCAGCCTCTCTTATCTCCCAGCACCCACCCCCAACCATTTACATGGAAATTTGAAGATCAGAAAGGAAAAGTGTGTGTATGTTGTGTGCATGCTTATTCATGTATCTCAAAACGGAATTTAGAAAGATTAGAACCTATGCTATTAGATCTTTAAAGTGGTTTTTATTTACTATCAACCAAGATTAGAACCTTCACTACTTGAATTTAGCTTCTCCCTAAAACTCCCATAGATATTTATTCGGAAAGCCCTACTTTAATCACTAAACTTTTTCAGTGACTAAACTATATGCCAAGAATATCTTCTCAGTCTTTCACACAAACATTTTCTTGTTAATTAAATTCCAGCACCAATTGACATATTGACTATCCTGTAATTCTTTATTTAACTAGAAAGGCATAAGTCATTACCATCTCACCCTCTCGAATGAGGACACGGTGAAAAATATCTATTTTTATTTTTTAGTAGACAAGCTTATTTGCATTCAGTGAGAATAAAGATTTTTTATTTACTTTTATATTTATTACTATATCTGTCTATTTTTGCACCTTAATTTTCTGATTTAAATTACAAACTTCCGGAAGTCTCCAAGAAATATCACTAGTTCTACCCACAAATATTTGCACCCAGAGAAAGTTCATACAATTTTAATCAACTCAATTTTTCAATGAACCTTCTGAAAGCTATGAACAAATGCTTTTTAGTTGGTCATTCTTTGAATGGCAATAATTCTTTTAGAAACCACACATAATAAATGAAACAACACTTACTGTATTTCAAGAAGGCCTGGACTCCTTGCCTGCTTCACCACTACTTAATTGGGTATCTTTGGAAAAGTAATCTACTTTTAAAAATATCTTTATTTAATATATCTTTAAAAATATATTTATTAAGGGAATTGAGTTAAATTACCTTTGAGATTCATTCTCTGGCCCAAAGGAAACAACCAAATGGATGTTTAGGTAACTGAGAAAATTAATCCACTATATTTAAAATTCTGTTTCCATTAATCTAGAGAGTTAGGTTACGTGACAGCTTAAAAGACAGAATAATTTTAGCTATTTCATCTCATTATTAACATGAAAGCAAAGAAATATTATACTTTATCAAATTAATATATCTAGCCAATCAATCAGTTTTTTGTCATAAAAGAGGTTGGTAATATAGAATCTCCATATTACTGGCTTTTCATAGCACCATTATTATTTCCTTCAATTTATTTATGAAAAGTTATTATCCTTCTTATTTATTTATTTGACTTTTCCACTGCAGTGAGGATAATGGCCATTATTTAGCATAAAACCCAACATATAATAGATACTCAATAATTGTGAATGAATTAATAATCATATTAGAAATTCAATACATATATATATATATATTAAGATTTTATTTGTTTATTAATGAGAGATATAGAGAGAAGCAGGCTCCATGCAGGGAACCCGACGCAGGCCTCGATCCTGGGTCTCCAGGATCATGCCCTGGGCTGAAGGCAGGTTGCAAACTGCTGAGCCACTCTGGCATCTCTATTTTTTGCATTAGATTTCTGTAATTGGGGACACCTGGGTGGCTCAGAGGTTAAGCGTCTGCCTTCAGCCCAGGGCATGATCCTGGAGTCCTAGGATCAAGTCCCACATTGGACTCCCTGCATGCAGCCTGCTTCTCTCTCAGCCTATGTCTTTGCCTTTCTCTCTCTGTGTCTCTCATGAAAAAATAAAATCTTTAAAAAAATTTATTGTGTAATTGTTACAATACAGTGGGTACTAGGTTAATTTTGATTAAAAAATTAGAAATTAATCAAAGAGTAGGTTTTAGTGCCTTGTTTCCTTTAATCAATATTTAATGATTAATTTTCCGGGGCTTCTTGTCTGAATTTTTATGTTATTTGCCTTTCATTTCTATAGTATCAAAACAAAGTTCATCCATCTACATATTTGTGACAGCTATTCTCATATATTTCATCCTTTTGGGAATGATAGTCCTGATTGGATGGGTAGGTGAATGAATGTGTTTTTAGAAAAAGGACCATTCCATGGCTGATGACTAACTGACTAGCCCATTTATATAGAATTAAGCTGAATTCTGATTTGGTCAAATCTCTGCTTTTCTCCTCATTGCCTTTATTATTTCTTTATTGAACTAATGGATTATATTTTATATTATATAAGACATTAGATTTCAGAGCTGAATGGAATATTAATCTTTATCAGATTTAATACTTTCCTTTTACAAAGGAAGTAATTGTAGCCTGAAGTGGTTAACTGATGGTTACAAACTCACATTCAGCAAGTTGAAAATATCAAGCCTGAATTTGGTGTCACTGGCTCAATGTTTAGCATTTTGTCTACTTCCCCTGCTCTATTTTTAATATTTCTACTATTGTCTCAAGCCAAATGCATATTGACTAGCCTATAGATAAATAAATCAATTTCAATCTAGTGATAAAGCTTTTTTTCTATCTTAGTTGTTAATATCTATGTTCTAAAACATATAATATTTTGTATATATTGATAAAATGATTTGCAATTTAGTGAAAGACTTATTTACTTTTTGAAGTCAATGTCATATGGGGTTAGAAATAGTTTACTAAAAGTTGATCAGATTCAGTAGTATTTGGTCATTTTAATCATCACATCAAAAGCTTATGTATAAGTCAAAATGCCAGTTTAAAAAGTTACAAAAAATAATGTTATTTTTAGAATAATTAGAATTTATATTTTTGAATATGAGTATATATAACACTTTGGGAAAGTTGAAAGAAAGATTTAATTTAGTAGTCAATCAGAAATTTGCTTGTTCAATACAAATCAGAGAGGAGAATTAATCTTATTGCAGAAGTAGACAATGTCACCAAGTATGTGAATCTAGTGAATTTATCTTTTGTATAGGGATCTATCTACCTACTACTAAACAAGCTACAATAATAATGATATGTTAGCTGATCAGGTGCTTTTTTTTTTTTAGAATAGTGGTAAAAATATCTAATAATTTATCTCCAATTTCTTGTACAGAATACAACATTTCTCACAAAAGTTTCAATAACACCCTCCAAATTGTTTCTCCTGCTTGCTCTGTTATTCCCCTTAATTAATCCTCCCATGTGAATATTAAGGGGCTTTTGTTTGTTTTCTTTTGATTGTTTATTTTAGTAAATCAGAAGATGCTACTTCTATTCGTAAAACCCTTTAATGCCTTTCTGTTGCAATAGGTTAAAATCCATAATACTCTTCACAGATGAAAACACTCTGAATGATTTTCTATCAGCAAGCTCTTCAACTTCATTTTTTACTATTCTCCCTTTTCCTCACTATGCACGAGTAACATAAGCCGTTTTTATCTCATGATTTCTCTACTCCAGACACCCTTCCTCTTGGACTTCTTATGTCTAGTCTTTTTTTCAGCTTTAATTAACAGTCTTTCTCTCTCTCTCTCTCTCTCTCTCTCTCTTTTATTCCTGCTAGCACAGTGCCTGGCACATAGTAGGTGACCAGAATATAACTGCTGAATAAATGAATGAATGCATAAACATTCTCTGCTCTTGGTTCTCCCTTTTCTAGAATCCATTCTTATTAATCTCTTCTAACCAATTCTTTCTTCAAAATTATTTAAGATATCAACATTATAATGTTCTTTCCAGCCAAATATATTCCTTTGCCATCTAAACAACCTTCAAGTTTATATGTGTACCCTCAGTTCACTCTGAGAGTGCCTTCTTTATAAGTAAGATTAGTATTATCCAGTATTGTCATTTTTACTATTTTAGCACTCTGACCGTCATCTTTTTTTTTTTTAAGATTTTATGTATTTATTCATGAGAGACATGGAGAGAGAGAGAGAGAGGCAGAGACACAGGCAGAGGGAGAAGCAGGTTCCTCACAGGGAGCCGGATGTGGGACTCAATTCTGGGACTCTGGGATCACACCCTGAACCGAAGGCAGACACTCAACTGCTGAGCCACCCAGGAGTTCCCCAGACTGTCATCTTCTCGAAATTGTAGTGGTAATTTGCCATAATTCTCTAGATGACTTTAAATAGTGGGATATTTGAAGTAGTTAGTTCACTGAATATTTCATTCTTTCCCTGAATACTTGGTATTAAGTAGGCACAACTTGTAAAAGTACCTCCAAATTACTTCTTTTAAACAATCTATTTACCAACAAATATAGAGTTTATAATATGCATCATCTTAGGTATTTTCTGAGATATACATGGGAATGAAAACACATCTTGTCCCAGAGAAACTGAAATCTGTATAATATGTAAGATATATGTGAATATTCATTGTCTCTCATAGAATGTAAGTATTGAAGGATGCAAAGAGAAATGCTATGGAAATTCAATTGAAGCACTTTAAAATGGAAAGCTGAGAACAATAGAAAATTTTCAAAAAGTAGGGGATATTTAATAAAACTTTGAAATCAGTTCACAGTTCATTTTTAGAATTTTTGTGGAAATTATATTAAAAAAATCTTTGTAAGAGGAGGGCAAAAATCTTCAAAGACACAGAAGCAGGAAAAAGTGGGGTGAATATTATTATTATATTTGCGTAGTTAATGACTGTATTGGATACTTTGCTTATTATCTTAATTTCTGCTTTTAAGACCCTAAGGTGTACATAATCTGATCCATGTTTTAATGGTAAAGAAATTGAGGTCCAAAACTTTTAAGCAGCTTTTCTAATATCACAATTTACATTATTGATGTATAAAAAAGGGGAGTGACTGAAGGAAAGTTGTGAAAAAGAAGCTTGACATGTAGCAGAGAGGGTCATAGATACTGGGTTAAATAATGCACAAAGTTAAAAATTGTCGTATATATTCTGGATGATTAATAATATGTAAACATGGTTATAATGTCAAGAGATACCTCCATCCACTCATTAATGAACCAATCAATAAAACTCCCATCTCATATTTATGTTCCTGAAGAGATTTTCTCATTGTGTAGATTTTTCCATCACAGGCTCTTTTATATTGAAATATATAAACTTTCAAACAAATAAAACATAAAACACCACAACTTTAACTGGCATCCTTTTCATTTTTGATCTGAGGTGGCTTATGAGCATAATTTTCTTTCTCAGTGTCATATACATGTCATCATACACTGAATTGCTTGTGGCAGTGAACTACAGATTGGAGATTATAGCAATACCTTATTTCTCAAAATGGGTAATAATACCACTTTATAAGAAATTCAATAAAGAATTTTCTTCAAAAAAAAAAAAAAAGAATTTTCTTCAAAAGTCTGACTTAATTTGAGAATGATGAATACTGACATATATTGTTAAATTTCCAGGCTAGGAAAAAAAAAAAATACACCCTGAGAAGTTTAGCAATCCATTTACATACCCACTTATTTCTAAGATAATTATTATTTATTTCATTAACTAAAAGATCAGACACAGATGTGAACTACTACTGAACTTTAATTATTAGACAATAGCTAACCACTTGATATTTGAAGGTTAAATATTACAACTTTACTACTTTTAGGATAATAAATTAATGATAGATATATTAATCTCCAAGAGCTTTGTCAAGAACATTAAGAACTTACCTATTGTGAAATATTAACTAAGTAACAATTAGACTGCATAAAATGTTATCATAATATGTAATGATATGCTATAATTAATAATTTACCTCTATAGAAACAATTATAATCCATCAATTTATATAGCTAATAAATACTGTATGATTTTAACTATTAATTTCTAATTTATGAAAATTTATATGCATTTTATAGTAATACTATTGCTCCCAACTTTCTTCCAAATTTCTTTAAGATTTCCTAAACAATTTATTACAGGTATTTTTGACAGAATAGATATCTATGTATATATTTTGTGTGTATATAATTTCATAAATACCTAAAGTACTGGGAAAATATTTGCTTAAAAAGCCTAAATGCTTAGCTGAGATTGCACAGAAATCAGCCTAAACCAATGAAAAAGCAAGAAGCTAAAAAAGCAAGGAAGGACTAATGCTGCACGAATTCCAACCATAACCAGGTGATCTCTCTTGGACTACAGTTTCAGTTTTTACCAGATATTCCCTGACTTGGAGACAAGAACTATTGCTCAAACAAAGGCCTAAAAAACTTATGACTTTTAAACCAAAAATCCCAAGACTTTATAATCTTTTTTCCCCCAGTACTTATTTTATTGCAAAAATCAGTTCGTTACAAATACCACTTTGTAAACAGCTTATCAACATCTGGAGAACTGGGTTCTGTGCAGAGAACAAGAATGAACCATCGTTTAGGGGCTGGCGGTCCTGGCTAGATGCCCTGCTGCCCTCTGGCCAAGGGGATTCAGGCTCCCACATGCAGTCTCGCGGTCACATCTGTCCTTGTCTGCGTCCCTTACCTGGGAAGTGTCCACACTGTGTGCTCTTGTGCAGAGAAGGGGCCCAGGATGGGAAAACTATCCATATTCCAAAGGATTCTGAGAAGAAACTTGTCTGTCTCAGCTTTAACTCTTAATGGAGGCAGAAAAATCTCACTGAAGATTATTTGCCAAAACAAAGTCTTTGAGCTAGAATTAACACCACCTAAGGGCACATAAATGCCAAGTTACAAATATGTATTTAACTGGTGCTGTGATTGTAAAGTTTTAGAAATGTGGCAGAAACAACTATAGATACTCACTGGAGGAATATATTTTAAGATCAAGTTTGAAAGAATTCCCATAGATAAAGTTCCAAAGAACATATGGTCAATATCAAAAAAACAAAATGCATGAGTAGACAGGCTACCATGAGTTAGTCAGCAAAGCACTTAAAAAAGACATAGAAGAGCAAAGACTATAGATGTTGAGCAAAGACTGTAGACTAGAGAATATAAAGTGTGCTGATTATGTGAAAAGAATAAAAATATGGCTAGCACGACAAACTGGCCAGGTGGATCTGAAAAATAACCAAAGGAGTAGCTAGAATAAAAATTATAAAAGCTCAGGACGCCTGAGTGACTCAGTGGTTGAGCGTCTGCCTTCGGCTCAGGGTGTTATCCTGGAGTCCTAGGATGGAGTTCCATATCGGGCTCCCTGCATAGAGCCTGCTTCTCCCTCTGTCTGTGTCTCTGCCTCTCTCTCTCTGTGTCTCTCATGAACAAATAAATAGAATTTAAAAAAAAATTATAAAAGCTAAAATTAAAATGTATTGAGTAGTTGAAGCAGCAGATTAAATATGCTGAAAGAGAATCAGTGGGTTGGAAGATAGCTCTGAAAAATTATATAATGTGAGCCAACAGAGTGAAAGGTATTCAAAACAGTTTTAAGAACATGGAAAAGAGATTCACAATTTCCAGCAAACATTGGATTTGTATTTCTCCTGCTCCCCTCAAAAGAAGTATAAATTAAATGGGGATAAGGAAAATATGAAGAAATAATAACTGAGATTTTTATCAAAATGATTAAAGGCATGGTTCTTACGTTTTAGGAGTGCAAAGTGTACCAGGAAGGCAAGTGGACAGACAACTACAACTAGACTCAAGGCATTCAATGACAACCCATGGTGAGAAAGGCTTTATTCAAGGAGACGGGGGATGATTAGCACACAAACATGTCCACTGAGATGGAGTTTTGTAGTGGGGGAGAGATATTAAGCTCAACTCCAATATCGCCTGGGCAAGTAGAAATTAATAACCAAGGAGCAGGGTGCAGGTCAGTCAACAGAAGTTACTAAGGTAAAACAGGGGCAAGGGGGTGTGTGTGGGGGTTCTGGCTAAACTGACCTAAGAGGATTTTTGCTGTAGACTAGCCACCCAACCTGGGACTTGGTGGAGGATAAGGAACATGATCAGTCACCAGTTATTGAGGTTGTGGGGTTCTGATTAAAAGGAGTTAGCAGAATTCTTGTTAAAATTGGGCAAAGCAGAGATAAACTCAAAAGTCCAACAGTCAGGCCTACTTGGAGTAAAGGACAGGGGAAGCTGAATCGAGTTTGGCCAATGAGAAAACTTTTGTCAATACAATACCTAAGGAGAAGAAATGTGTGGGAAATATCAGAAAGGGAGACAGAACGTAAAGACTGCTAACTCTGGGAAACGAACTAGGGGTGGTAGAAGGGGAGGACGGCAGGGGGTGGGAGTGAATGGGTGACGGGCACTGGGGGTTATTCTGTATGTTGGTAAATTGAATACCAATAAAAAATAAATTTAAAAAAATACAACTACCTAATACTAAAGTCAAAGACAAGTTCTCAAAATCCTCTACAGAGAAAAGGTAGATTATTTTTAAAAATGAAAATAAGGACTAACAGCTATATGCAGTTTGTAAGAATCAGAAGTAAACTAAAGGATATCTGGAAAGATAAAAAAGTAAAAGGTGGGGGAAGTACATCAGTTACTGTTAACCAATAAATAAATAAATAAAAGCCAGTGTAGCCACACTAATATTAAACAAAATTGGAGAAAATTGCATATTTGCACAAAAAAAGAATTTTTATATAATGAAAAAAGTTTAACCAGAAATATATGAGGCTTCTAAATATGTATGCACTTAATAACATAGCTTTAAAACATGCAATGCAGAGCAGCCCGGGTGGCTCAGTGGTTTAACGTTGCCTTCAGCCCAGGGCGTGATCCTGGAGACCCGGGATTGAGTCCCACGTCAGGCTCCCTGCATGGAGCCTGCTTCTCCCTCTGCCTGTGTCTCTGCCTCTCTCTCTCTGTTTCTCATGAATAAATAAATAAAATCTTTTAAAAAAAACATGTAATGCATAAAAAAGGCATGTTAATATACTATTCAATAGCTGTCATATAAAGCTTATAAAAAATCAGGATATGAATCTTGAAAAAAATATATTTGGTGTTATGTTTTATATATATTATATGTGTGTTATATGAACATACAAACATAGCTAACAAATTTTATCTAACGAATGTACAATGCTACATCCTCAAGTTTTATCATAATTATTCTGTTTAGGACTGTGTTGAACATCTGTAAAAATTGAACATAATAGTGTGTGCTATAAATTTTAACTAATTTAAATAAGTACTATAATTTCTTAGAATGCATTTATGACTGAAAATTACAAACTAAAATTACTGCATTACGAAACTTGTGGTGGAGGAGGGCACCTGGGTGGCTCAGTCTGTTAAGCATCCAACTTGGTTTTGGCTCAGGTCTTGATTTCAGAGTCATGGGATTGAGCTCTGTGTAGGGCTCTGTGCTCAGTGCGGCATCTGCTTAGATTTTCTCTCTCCCTCTACTTCTGCCTCCACCCTGTGCTCTCTCTCTCTCTCTCTAAAATAAATAAATAAATCTTTTTTTTTTTTTAAAAGAAACTTGTTGGTGCAACAAATGTGTAAGTATATATCAATATATATGGCAAATAAAGATAATAAAAATAGATATTAAAAGTAGATGAAAAGGTGATTAATTAGAAATGTGTAGCCTTAAATGATCATAAAATAAAGGCGAAAATTAGTATGTGATACCTCTTTGGATCTTGGAATAAACAACTGGATGCTCATAAATGTAGAAAGAAGAAATAAATGTAAGCAAAAATAGAGTAGAAAACAAACATAAAAGAAGAAAAAAAAGAAAACAAACATAATATAGGTGAACACAAAAGCCAAATTTTTTTTAATTTAATACTTGATAAATTTAATAATAATATAATTAATATATTATTATAATAAAGTATTTATAAGCAGAATATTTCCTTGTAATATAATAATATAATAGTTGAAGCATTGGTTAGCAGAGTATTTCTTTAAAAATCAAGAAGAATAAAGACTGACAACCCAATAGAAAACAAACATGGAAAGATTTCATGAACAGGAATTAAAAAAGAAAAAAGAAATAGGTCACTTATGCAATTTAAGATATGACACTTTGTAGGTAAGGATTTCAAATTAAATTATGAGTCAAAATTTTAGAGCCAACAGATTGATGAAGTTAAGTTTAATCAATAATACCAATTGTTCCGGGAATGTGGGATCAACATAGAACTTATGTAAAGCTAATGAAGATATACATGATATAAGACCTATTAATATAATGGCTGTCAGCCCAATTGGTGTGCATTTGATTGCAATAGAAAATTGCCTTTTCTCCCCTTTTAAGTTACAAAACCCTCCAAAAATTCTTTTCAGTCATGTATTTAAAGATATTTAAAGAGTCCATTTAGTTAGGTATAGACTGTTTATCCTATTTAACAAAAAATGACATTTAATGTGATTTATTAATTTTTACTTTTGAATTTGCAAACTAAATCTTTTCTTTTCTCTTCAATTTTCTTCCCTCCACTTTTCACTAAACTTAAATGAAATGCAGACTGAGTTGTTTTACCAGAGAGCTCCCACTTGACACTTAAATGATGACGACTTTTAAACCAGGTAGTTCTTTTTCTTTTCTTTTTTTCAAATGTATTGGAAAGGCTATATTTTATGCCTTACCTTTCACTCAGGTGAAAAATGCAAAGAAATAACTCAAAGAGTGGTCTATAGATAAAATTAAAAACTTTTGTAGTACCAATATTACTTTTGAGATTTAAAAAATTCTCCTTCATTTTCATCTGGTAACGTGTGAGATGTACATGTGAAATTCTAGGGTTGCTTATTTTAGTGCTTTCTTGGTTTTCATGATCCCTTCAGGTCCTCTGGATGAGAATCTTTTTATTATTCTAGCTCCCTCCAGATTCTATGTTGCAATTTGCCTACATTTATGATATGTGGGATCAGGACCAATTTAGGCTTAGTTAATATATTCAATAAAGTATCATGGATAAACAACCTAAATATGGCTGTTGTGAGTTGAATCATATCCCCTGAATGGAGGTATGTTTGGAGTTCGAATCTTCTGTACCTCAAAGTGTGACCTTATTTGGAGATAGAATCTTTATAGAGATGATCAAGTTAAGACAAATCATTAGGAGGGGTCCTAATGCAGTATGACTAGTATCCTTATCAAAAGAGCAATTTGGACATAGAGATAGATATTCATAGAAAGAAGATGAAAGAGGCACAGAAGGAAAATGTCCATCTACCAGTTAAGGAGAGGGGCCTGGAACAGGTCTTTCTTTCATAGCCTTCAGAGAGAAACAACTGCTAAAACCTTAATTTTGGACTCCTAGCCTCCATACCTGTGAAACAATACATTCCTGTTGTTTAAGCAACCCCATTTGTGGTACCTCTTAAATGGCAGACCTGCCAAGCTAATACATGGGACTCTCTATACCTTTTCTCCAAACTCCTGCCTACTTTCTTTTCCAAGTCAGTGTGCTGTTGAAATCATTCCATTGATTGGAACAGGAGAAGCGTTAGGCTTGAAGGAGATCTTGACAGAAAAAATGAATGAGGATTCTTTCTTCCTTGGGCTAAGATAGAATCCCCACATTCTCGGCAAAAACCTGGCACACAGAGATTCCTAGAGGAAAATTTGACATCGGGGAAAGTTTATCCAATATGTGTCACCTTAGAAATAAAGAAAGAACTGGACTATGTCTTCTCTTGAAATTGGGAATATGCCTGGAGACTTGGGAACAGCAAAGGCTTCATCCTGCTACTCAGCAGGGGACTGGCAGCCTTTCTACCCCTGTACCACTAGCTCAGGGTTGTAAAAACTAACCAAGCTGCCCCCACTTGTTTACTCCTACCAACAGATCTAAAGGCTGATAGAGAAAATAACAAATCATCTAAGAGATTCTAACCGCCAGAGAAAGGAAGATCCAGTCAGCACAAACACATTTCATGCCAACAAAATAGAGTTGCTGCAAGACACAGAAAGCCACTTGAACAATTAACAAAAACCTTTAGGAAAACTCAAGTGAATCCCAATCACAAATGCTTTCTGGAGCTAAGCTAACAGGACTTCCCAAGTAAATACTTTAGTAAGTAAACTGAAAGATAGTGTGAACCCACTCACAGATTTAGAAAATCTAGCAGAAGAAATGTCTCAAAGGACAGAGTGAAGATATAAAGCTACACAAGTTATGGTAGGGAAAAAAAAAAAACTTCAAGCAACACGCCATTTAGAGAGTAGATACAATAAAAATAACAAAAAAGATTGGAATTCCTTAATAAAATATGATAGAGCTTAAGAGATAATAACAAATATAAAAAGAAATCTCTTAATGAGTTGAATAAAGAATTAAATTATCAGATTGATGAGACTCACTGAGCTTTAAGCAGGTTGGGAAAGAAAAAAAAAGCTAAGCATAATTTAAGTTAACGAGTAATTGATAAATTTAAAATCGAGAAAAATACCACAAGCCTTCAGCTAGATTCTAATGCAAAAATCTAAATTAACAATTAGAAAAAAAGAAGAATCCAGCAATTTAGCTAAGGGGGAAAAAGTACTCTGTAACTAAGTGGAGTTTGTAGCAAGAAGACAAGAATCTTTTGATATAAGAAAATATGCTTAAAAAAAGAAAATATGCTAACATAATCAAGTATTAACAAATTTAAGAAATAAAACATGATTACTAATGGAGTTTGTCAAATTTGATAAAATTTCTAAATTTCAAAAATAAAAATAGTATGAGTGTATAAAATTTGAATGCAATAAATATTGTCAAACATACTGCCCAAAATATTATGGTAAATGTTAAAGCATTACAGCATTTTAATAATATTCAGAAATTAAGCCATTATTATTCTACAGTGCTTTGCAGACTTTTGTAATTGTAGTAAAGCATTTGGAATAATGAAATGACTCATATGAAACTCAAAACTTAGAAAGCTCATAGAAATAAGAATATTTAGTCTATTCTAAATATAAGAAAATATAGTCTATTTGGTCTATTTATATAATGTCAAGGAGGGAAAATTCCTGTCCCCTTCACGGTGCTTCTAGCTGGACTAAGACCCAAGTTGACATAAGACAGATTAACAGGAGAAAATAAAATTTAATAGCATATAGGAATGTACATAGTAATGGAAATTCCAAAGCCAGGCAAAACGAGATATATATGTCATTCTAAACTAAGCAGAAGGAGGTAGGGATCTGGGTCTTCAAAACAAAGGAATGCAATCCTCAGCAAGAATGAAAAAGTGTAAATGTTTAGTACGCAAATGTTTGCTGGGCTACTCAGAAACCATGAGACAGAGAGGACTTGGATCAAACTGGCCTTGCTTGGTTCCTCCCTGCCTGCTATATCTAATTTATATCCTAAGGTAGCTATCTATCTATGGTGCTAGCTCTCTTCCCAGAGCAGGTCCTCTATCTAAATCCTTTTAGGCAATTGAGGGATGGCAAAGAGCTTTTCCTGAATCTACTGGGTCTTGATTGCTTTAATCTCAAAATAATCATTATGCTAAAGCAGTATATTTTGGGGATACCTGTCTTGAACCACTTCCCTAAGATAAATATATTTAGGTTTAAATGGAGAGAGGGAAATGGCGACATATAAGTGGGAAAAAAATGCACTTAATGCTTCCCTAATTTATGTATTTTTTATGGAATTATATTTGATGTGCACAAGGTAGAGAAATAAATAATTTGGCAAGCTTTTCCATAATGACTAGGGCTTAGAAATCCTGGCACACACTGTTTGGGAGATGGTCTTGGCAAATTATAACTGAATTAAACATTTTTAGGCCAGGTTTTCTGTGGGCTACCAACACAAGAGTTTTTCTCATATTCTTTGAATTACGTAAAAAGTGCTGACATGAATCAAAGTAGTTTTTACTATATGTACAATTTTGTCAGAATTTCGTTCCCTCATATTTATTGCTATTTAAAAATTTAAGACTTATTATGTTAGATAGGCAATATTTATGAGTGAATTCTATGACTAATGAACAATACATTTTGTTTTATGGGTTACCGTCAGAAATTTTGATTTGTAAATAATGACTTAGCCTCATTCTGTGTAGTGTTTAGGAAAATAAAGAAGAGCTATAAAAAATAAAATTATTAATTGATGTAATGTGTTCTTTCATTTTTGAACTTAAAGAACATCTATTACAAATTTAACTTTTTAGCCCCTATTATCAAAATTATCCTCAGAATATTATGTTTTTTATCTGTAATACTAACATAAAACACAGAAGTATCTTATCTAAAGATACTATTTAAAGTCTATCTGAATAAGTTATGTACATTGTGTATTTTCTTTTGAACTGATTTTTCTATGAATTACATAAATTTGCTTCCAAAGCATTTAATCATATTTTTATTACAAAAGATTTTCCCTAGTCAGATTACAAATTAGTATAGTTGGTTTCTTTCTCTTCTTTTTTCTTCTTTCTTTCTTTCCTTCTTTTTTTTCTTTTTTTAGAGAGAGAGAATGAACATGTGCAGAGTGTAGGGATGGGCAGAAGGAGAGGGAGAGAGAGAATCTTAAGCAGGCTGTATGCCCAATGTGGAACCCGACTTTGGGCAAGATCCCATGAGCTTGAGATCATGACTTGAGCTGAAATCAAGGGGTGGATTTAACCGACTGAGCTGCCCAGGTGCCCCTATTCATCCTTTTATTTGTCTTATAATAGAATGTTCCAGATACTAATGTCCTCAAAGGTATTAATCAGTATATTAATTGAAAAGTACTATAATATCAGAAAAATTATGATACTTTGCATTACAAACACTTAAATGAATCTCATACTCTTAAATGTTCTGTTTTGTATATGGTACATGATCTAGTTGGGGGATAATGTGATTCGTTAAATTTATGTATAATTTTGTGTCTAATTTGTCTAAAACTACACTCATTTCTTTTTCTCTAAGCATGGAAGTTAGGGTGGCTGATTTTTTTCTTTTAGTCACCACACTCTACAATACATTCACAGGACTCATTTATAACTGGAAGTTTGTACCTTTTGACCACCTATCCATATTTTGCCCATCCCCTAACCCTAACTCCTGGCAACCACCAATCTATTCTCTGTATCTATGAGTTTTGTTTTGTTTTTAGTTTCCTAAAGAGATCAGAGGATTAGTCTTTCTCTGTCTCACTTATTTTACTTAGTATAATGCCCTCAAGATCCATTCATGCTAGTAATGGAAGATTTCCTTCTATTTTTATGATATTCTTGTATTTCTATTTCTATTATATTTCTAAATATTTCATATTTTTTCTTTACATGTCCATTTATCAGTGGACACTTAAGTTGTTTCTCTAACTTGGCTATTTACTATGGTAAATAGTCCTGCTATGAACATGGGGAGTGCAGATATCTCTTTGACATGGTGTTTTCATTTCCTTTGGGTAAATATCCAGAAGTGGAATTGCTAGGTCATAGAATAGTTCTACTTTTAATTTTTTTGAGGAACCTCCACACCGTTTTCCATACTGGCTGCATCAGTTTACATTCCCACCAACAGCACAGCACAAATGTTCCCTCTCTTGCACATCCTTGTCAACACTTGTCACTTCTTGTCTTTTTAATGGTAGTCATTTAATAGGAGTGAGGTGATTACTCACTGTGGTTCTGATTTGCATTTTCCTGATAATAAGTAGTGGTGAGCCCCTTTTCATGTATTGGGGATTACTTTTTACTTGAAACTGGAACAGTTGCAGTTTCAATAGCCTTCACAAATTTTTTATTTTGAAAAAAGAAATTCTTAGCTGTTTAATTGATAAATTTTATTTCGACACCACCATTCATCTATCCACTCAATATATTTGTGTGTCCCTTCTCTATACCGTATGCTTGCATCAACTTTAAAATTGTTGTATTTCAAATTTTTTTTATTTTCATGCTTGTTTCTTCAACTAAACCAGGAAGACCTTTAAAGATATCTTCTGTTGGTCTATATCACAGTCTTAAAACTTACTAAAGTACTTGACACAGAACATGGACTAGAGGGCCATTTAGAATTGATAAATTAATTAAATATATATTTTAATAACAATTGATGTAGCATCTTTTTTGTTAAGTTGGGATTTTTATCCAGGGAGATTGACTTGCCTTCATTTAATTGTGACAGGACTGATGAATGGCCTATTTTCATGCCAAAAGATATTTTTCATACTAAACAGATACCAACAAAAAAGATGTTTCAGAATTCAGTACCCAAAATAAATGAAACAGCTTTCATGCCATGTATACAAACAAATGTTTCTTAGGAGCAGTTTCAAATCTGTGGTCACAATGATTAGAATTCTGTTTGTTTACAAAGCATTTTTATTAGTCATTTTCTGGATGTTTTTGAAATTTTACCTATCTGGAGTATTTAATATGCATTTTTACTTTCTTTTGCCCTGAAGGAAAAAACTTAGAAGTGTAAATATTTTAAAAGTATGAATTTTTAACACCTTATAGATTCTTTATTTGTGTCCTAGAAATATGATTTAATATGAGAAAGAAATTTATTTGCTAAGATGCAAGAATTTTAGGACAACTTCAAGAGGAAAAATATATTTTTGAGATTGGCTAAAACTGGCCTGAATTCAGGTACCAGCATGGGCACCTACTCTCCTTGTTACCTTGGCAAAAGTCCTGGCTCTTACTTATTAGCTTTGGTGACTTATCTATACAATAAACATCATAATTTGTTTCATACATTCTTCTTTACTCTTTAGTCCCTCTAAAAACAGTCTGACTTCTTTTGAGTTCCTTTTGAAAATTCCATTGTTTTTATCTGAAAAATTTGTAAGTCTATACTATTTGATTTTATCCACTTATAAAACAACATTCTAATATTTGAAGATATTTATATTTTACTAACTTTTAAAATAACAGCTTTATTGGGATATAATTTACATTTGTACCATAAAAATTTGTCTCTTTAAAAATGTACATTTCAGTGTTTTTTTTAAGTGTATTCAAATAACTATGCAATTATTATTGGTATCTGGTTTTAGAAGATTTTAATTATGAAAAAAAATCCATTAACAGCCATGTCTCATTACTCTCCTGTCTCCAGCCCCTGAGTATGACTAATAGACTTTCTATCTTCATCGACCACCCTATTCTAAACAGTTCATATAAATGGAATCATACAGCAGGTGGTCTTGTATGACTATTTCTTTCATTAACATAATGTGTTTCAGATTTGTTGTCATACATTGATCTTGATTACTTAAATTAGTTTGATGCCTAATAAACATAAGTACTTACAGTTCTATTTGTTCTTTAATTCATTAGATTTTTTTTAGAGCTTTTAGGTTCACAGCAAAATTGAGCAAAGGTACAAATATTTCTCATATGCCTCCAGGCCTACACACACACTGCCTCCTCCATCATCAATATTGTCAGTTTGGTACATTTGTTACAATTGATGTGCCTACATTTGAACATTATCACCCCAAGTCCATAGTTTACATTAGGGTTCACCCTTAGTGTTTACATTCTATGGTTTATACAAATGTAAAGGGCATGCTTCCACTAATAAAGTATCATATGGAATAGTTTTGCTGCCCTAAAAATATTCTGTGCTCTACTCGTTCACCCCTATCTCCCCAACTAACCCAAGACAACTGCTGATCTTTTTACTGTCTCATAGTTTTAGCCTGGACTAGAATGTCAAATAGAATCATGCAGTTTGTAGCCTTTTCAGATTGGTCTTTTTCACTTAGTAATATACATTTAAGGTTGCTTCCTGGCTTAGTAGCATAGTTCTTTTTAGCACTGAGTAATATTCCATTCTCTGGAAGTACATAGTATATTTACCCCTTCACCTGCTGTTTCAATTTCATTGATTTCTGCTCCAGTTTTTATTATTGCTTTTGTTTTGTTTTACTTGGGATTTAAATTATTCTTCTTTCATAAAGTGAAAGCTCAGATAATTGATTTTACATCTTGTTTCTTTCCTGATATATTCATTCAATGCTGCAATTTTCCTTATAAGTACTACTTTTGCTACATCCCACAAATTTTAATAAAGTATGTTTCAATTTTTATTTAGTTCAAAATATTTTAATTTTTCTTGAGATTTCTTCTTTGAGCCATATGCTATTTAAAAGTATGTTGTTTAATCTCCACATATTTGGGGATTTTCCAGCTGTCTTTTTGTTACTCGTTTCTAGTTTAATTCCCTTGGGATATGAGAGTAGACATTGCATAATTCCTATAATTTTAAATTTATTAAGACGTGTTTTATGGCCCAGAATGTGTTCTATCTTCATTCTCGCTTCGGCAGCACATACACAGAATGTGTTCTATCTTAGAAATTGCTTCATGAGAAACTTGAGAAGAATGTGTATTCTACTGATGTTGGATCAGTACATTGTACAATGGAGGTATACATTATATCCAGTTGATTCATGATGATATTGAATTCAGTTATGTCCTTACTTATTTTCTCCCTGATCTATCCATTTCTGATAGGGGTGTGTTGAAGCCTCCAATCCAAAAATATTTGGTTGAATTGAAATGATGAAACAACTGTAAATAGGCCTTTAGTAATGTGATGGTAAGGTATGAGCCTCTGGACTGCAATCTTCACAAGTGTTTCCCCATTTTTTTTCTTTTTACCCGTTTGGTGGTATAGGATGGCTAGAAAGGACCAGAGCTGGGTATTTCTCTTTCATCAGGTCATTTTTAAAAATATTTAAGTAATCTCTACACCCAATGTGGGGCTCAAACTCATGACCCTGAGATAAGAGGAACACACTCTTCTGACTAAGTGAGCCAAGCACACTTCCTCTCAGGTTATTTAGGCTCTGATAAAACACAGAAGCTTAGGCTTTGCTTAAATAGTTTCTCCTAGGGCATATATTAGAATAGAATGCTTTGGTGTATTTCAAAATGGTTCCTTTTCCTCTCCCCCTGCAGTAAGCAGGAAGAGATTTTTCTCTGATACTTATTGTAATAAACTGGTAGAGCTCCAGGTCGTAAAACTCACAAAAGCATGGGGCCCCTCCTAGGACTCTGAGCCCCCTGAAGTTTTTACCTCTCAGACTTATTCACCCAGAGCCTTCAGCAATTCATTATTTATAGTGCAGGATTTGCTTCCCTGTGATGATTTCTGCTCATGAGTTCCTACTCTAGTGACTAGTGAACTAAGATTCTTTATATTTGTCTGTTGGTTTCTCCAGCTTGAGGGGTATTGGCTTGCTCTGTGGCATCACTTCTCTCTTTCAGGTCTAAGAAAAATTATTAGTAGTTCAGCTTCCTACTTGTTAGCATGAAGTGACAACTTCCAAGTTTCTTACCTGCTGGACCAGAAACCTCATTTCTTATAGTTTCATTTAAAAAGCCTAATCTGTTTTGTTTTGTTTTTAATTTTTTAGGTTTTCACAGCTTTGGGGATTTCTTGGCCTTTTTAACTCCCACATATTTTGACCTATAGAAAGGACTTCAATTGAGCCTAAACTGTATTCATTTTAATATAGGCATATTTAAAACATTTTAGAAAACAGTAGGGTCTATGTACATGTATAAGTGAATACTAAGAAAAAAAGTTATTAAAAGTTATATAAATTAAATGATGAATTAGCTTCATTTCAGTTCTTTAATATACTTAGCTCTGTCTTGCCTAAAGAATATAAATTTGCTCTTGCCTTAAATGGAATATTCAATGCTCTGCGTGGTTAACTTTTCTTATTCTTTATGTTTCAAGTTAAATAATCCCCAAAAAAGGCTTCCCTAACATATGTAAAGCAGTCCACCATACCTATTATTTTCTATCACATTACTCACTTCATTCACTTAATAGGTAATGATTATCTACTTACTAACTTTTTTTTATATTTCTTCCCCTAAGATAATTTCCAAGGGGTAAATATCCCTTTTGACTTTCCACTTGCATTTCTCTGTGTCCTAAGACACAAAAACAAGACAACTAAAAATATAGGAAGAAAAATTGTCACAGAGGAGTCATGGCAAGGAAAAAGAGTGGCAGAGGAAGCTCCAGGAGACCTAGCAGCCAAGGGAAAACTTAAGTACCAAAAAATCAAGCCTTATCTAAAACCAAGAGTAGTTGCCTGAATCCTCCACCTTTTTATTAAAAAAGAGATTTACTTTTTTAGAAAGAGAGAGAGACCACAGAGGGGAGGAGAAGCAGAAGAAGAGGGAGAGAGAGAATCCCAAGCAGAATCCCCACTGAAAGTGGACCCCCCAATGCAGAGCTTGAGCCCAGAACCATGAGATCATGACCCAAGCCAAAATCAGGAGTTGGACACCTAACCAACTGAGTCATCCTGGTGTCCCTGAATCTTCCAATTCCTAAATCTACTGTTATACCCAAAAAGGATGTTACCAATCATGTTGCTTTGCCTATTAAAGCTATAGGACCCATCATTTTTAAACTCTAGCCTGGACCTGCCTATATCACAGGATCCCAGAGGCCAATGTTGGAGCCACCAAAGCTTTTGGGCAAAAGGCTGCCTTCAGGATATACTTTTTTCTTTTAAATCAAACTGTAAGCCTTCTAGCAATAGTTAACAACAGCATGAAGATAGATCATCCACTACTGGAAAACTGTCTAGAAAAACCATGGGGTTACTTAAAATATAGAAATTGAAAACTGAAAAGAAGCAGGTAGCAGATCAAGGAAATGCTAAATGTGCAGACTTTGTGGACAAAAACTATGTTGAAAATGAATCCTTGGATAGCTTTCCAAACTATATGAACAAAGAGAACTTACCCAAATCTTACCAGACTCTGAAAGGAAGCCAAATCCTAAATTGTGGACAATAGGTAAGCTGAATACTAACTCTTATCATCAAACCAAGAGCAGTTTGGCTCATAAACAGGCCCTGGAGAATAGAGCTGTTCTGAAAGACAGAGCTAATAAACAATTTATTGGAGAAACACAAATTAGGATTCCACTAGTGGTCACAGCAACTCTCTAGAGGAACAAATCTTTCAAGACTGGGAGAAAAATTCCCAAAAGCAATTCCTTCTCAATATGTTCAGACCCTTAGTAGACCTTAAGCATCAAAGAAATCAGTGGTCAAGGACATAAAGGATATAAAGGTTAATAAAGATAAATATGAAAAACCAAATGAAACTAAATTATAGTCATACACTCTTACTAAGCAGAATGTAAAACGAACCCCTGTGTGTTTCTGAAAAGCTATAACAGACATCCAAACACAGCAAGATCAGAAATCCACTCAATCTTGTTTTACATCTTGGACATCATATGCACTTCAAGAATCAAAAGCCATAAGCCAAAGGCCTAATTTGATGGTTGGCAGTTTTAATTCAGTCATTTCAAGCACCCCTAACACAACAACAAATGGAACCAATGGGAACAAATGCAGTAACAACTATCAACAAAAAGCATGAACTTTGGACTCCATGTTGAAGACAGCTCCCAAAAGCAAGCTGGTAACACAACCATAAATGGAAGTAGAGTCCCAAATGGGACACAAACTAATCCAAATATTAAGAATATCACAGCAGAAGATCGAAGGAAACAACTGGAAGACTTGTAGAAATCTAAGGGGAAAATCTATAAACGGCCTCCTGTGGAATTTAAAACAAAAAAGGAAAAATAAAGCAAATGTTTATTTCATTATGGAAAAGAATGGAAAAAATGAAGAAAAGAAAGTACACTTGCTTGAACTGTCCAATAAAATTAACAACACACTCACAGAATGTCTGTAGCACATTGAAGAGTATGTACTTTCCAATGAAATATTTACCACATTGTCCGGTATTCCTGAGGCCAAGATATTTGCGAAATTCTGGAACTCCAAAGCAAAGTTGTTGGCAAGTCAAGTCACTTTGGTTTTATTGGGCTGTACAAAGAGGCCATTGGAAACAGGGCAGTACCAATACAAGAGTTGTAAAAAAGTTGTTCTTAATATTCTGCAAGACCCAAACAGAATCACGGAAGGATGATTCTGTTACCTCTGACTCTTTAGTTGTGGAAATGGATATAGCATCAATAGAGCTGAACAATAAGACAGAATTTGAAAAGTGTTGTCTTTAAAAGAGAGAGAACAGGTTATAGCAACACCCCAAATAACTAAGGCAGAAAAGGATAATCATCCTGGTATCAGGTTACAGATCATCCCAATCTCTAGAGTCCAAGACCTGAAGCTCATCACTCCTATATGGTGTTGGTAAAGGACTGAGCAAATTATGTCCCTGCTCTCCAAAAATGCTGTAGGAACACGATTTAGTAGTGGCTTCTCTTAATGAACTATTAGAAGTGGGAGAAACACTTTTACAGTTTTATATTCTGTAAAAATAAGGCTTTGCCTTAAAATCCTTGAGTCATAATTTCTCAGTGTCTTTTTTAAAGGTGTTTCAGAGCATCCATAAAATAAGAAATCCCCTTGTCCAGGTGACCTGGGGAAAACTATATAATGGATGGGCAGATTATAGGCTCTCAGAATTTAGTAATTCACTGGGCTTACTCAAATTTAATAACACCATGAGACTGTCTTTGGTTTATTTAAGACTATAGTTTGCCATAGTTTTATAGCATACATAAACTTTAAACTATTGAGTATTAATTTATCCCACAAGTATGACAAAAATTTTCACTTTGTTGATCTACTTTACTCTCAATATAGTTCTTTTTTTATATCAGAAATTTGGTGCCACAGTACAATAGACTTTCCTTCCAGAATCTTCCTTAGAGAGAGGGCAAGTCCTTCCAGTCTGGAGGAACTGTGCTTAGAAGCTAGCCTTTCCCTACTAGATGCCATGTGACAGACCATCTGGTCAAATGCCCTCATTTTACCCAGTTGATGCTAGCTGTGCCTTTACTCAGAGATTGCAAATGACTTTTACATGTGACTTTGACTTCTGTCACAGTGTCTCTGTAGATGAGAGGCAATTCATGAGCTGTCTATGCTAGGGCTCCTCTAATGAAACACAGTTCTGAATTGGGATAGTCATCTAGCTTTTTATATCCAATTCTGATTTTGCATTTGTTATATTTATAATTATAAATTATGTAAATTATGCATTTGTTATATATTTATAATTATACATTCCCTAAAACAAAAGGAAGCAAACGAGAAAGGAGAAGAGGGGACACTTACTTCTTCACTTTAATTCTTTGCTCTGCTATGGGACACCTGGCCTGAGAAGACAGTACAAGCCTCAGAGATTATTACAGGCTGCCTTTCCTTCATCCTGGGCAACTGCTCTTGGAAAGGTAAAATCAGAATCATTATATAAATACAGTATATAGAAAAACCTAGTCAACGTATTTTGAATTTTAAATTTTTAGCTTTTTAAATATTGAAGTATTATCTAAAACAAAATAAATTTTGTTTAAAAAAAAGACAGTGAAAAATACAGAGACAGAGAGGATGAGGAATAAACAGACAGAGAAGGGAAATAGATGTTTTTCCATAATGTGAGATCTTAAAAATTTGAGAGCATGGATCAGAGATGACATTTATGCTAATGGATGGAGACAGGATGGCATATTTGGCAGCATTCCTGGTCTAGTCAATGAGGTCCTCAACATTAGCAGTCAGTAATAATTGGTATAGACCTTAGCACCAAGGTCAGGCCCCAGGGCAGATGTTTAAATCTGTGGTGGTCGCCAATGGAGTTGTCTTTCTGGTAGGTACTGATGGCATAGTTGACACTTTAGCGATAGCAATAACTGGCATATTCAGAGAGCAAAAAAAAGAAAGACAAAATGCTAAAAATCATGCTGTAGTCATGGTGACAACTAACTTCTTGGAGCATCGACACTTCCAGGAACCTCTCAAAATTAGGTAGGAGGAAATTGAGGAAGACTGGATTTCCTGAAGAGTAAATAGGAACACGCAGTGTCAGAGAAATTTTATTTTGTGGACTTGTTTTTTATCTTCTTTTATTGCTAGACTAAAGAAGTCTAACAAATAAAGGTTTCCTTCTGTAAATAATCTTATTTGCTCATTTAAGAAAACAGGAGACAAAAAGAAAAATCATCACCTTGATCTAAGGAATTTCTGTATACAAGAAAATACAAAAATCTGAAACAAGTAGCTGTATCTCTCTCTTTTTTCTGCCATATAAATTGGGAAAAAGAATATAGATGTTCAGAATAATTAAATTGTTTACAATGCACGTTGAGTTCAAAACCAAGTTCCTCAGTGCTCAATATAAAAAAAAAACTATTGTGGAAAATATTATTCTCCCACCTTTCCAAATGTTCATATTCTAGTCATGCTACATAAACTTGTCCCCCAGTAAAAAGAACATATAGACACTTGACTTGAGTGTCTTAATTTTTCTGCAGCATAAAATGAAATTTATAATAATCCAAAATCAACCTTGACATTTTTCTTGTTGTCTCCTCTGCTAAACAATGGCCTATTGGTGGTTACTCATGTTTGCTATACCAGTTTTCCATATTTGTGACAAAGAGGTCTTAGCTTGGTCACAGACTTTCAAAAATAGGTTCATATTGGCTATTGCTCTTTTTTTTTGTTTGTTTTTCTCTTTTCCTTACTTTGCTTAAATACCCGTGGTGAATAATGATATGGGGAGTTTGCTTGTGTCTTACTGTAATCTATAGCACAATGGCTTTAATACAGTTAGCATGATCTGCCATTTCTCCCTACAAATAATTACTTCAACATTATTTGATGCTCATACATTATCTTTGAGGCTTTGAATCCCATGATTTGAACCATGTGTTTCATCCATGGTTGTGGGTCTAGGTTGTGTTAAAATTGTATAACTTCTTAGAAGCTGGAAAAACCTTAGGACAATATCAAATAAAATTACATTTTCTCTTTATAAATGGACATTAAAAATCAAATTTATTGTTAAAATTTGACATTTAACCAAAAGGAAATTCAATTTGGAAGTAGTTACAGGGCATTTCTCAAATGAAAGATGAGATTTGAGGTCAAAAGTGAAGACTATGCCTTTTATTTTTTCAGTCATTTTCTTTTTCCCAATGCTTCTCTGGGTAAATCAGGTGCTTATTATAGTCATTATTGAATTCTCTCCAATTTATGGTATTATATATTTCTTATTCTCATAAAACTGTCTGTAAAAATAGGTTTTTCTATATCTAGAAAATAAGAAATTTACAAATCTGCAAACCAGGACCTATAAAATAATATTTCTTATTCAAAAAGATCTCATAAATTGTATATGTGACAGATATTTTATTTATTTTCTTTCCTCTCAGGTACACTCACATATAAATATGAATCTTACAACTTTTTCCCTCAAAAGCTTTAGTATGATATTAATATATAAATGATTTCAAATTTTAGAGAAAATATAGCAGCATTAATATTATGAATGTGAGGACAAGGCAACATAAATATGAAAAGAAATAAATAAATGACTATTTATGTGTTTAACCACATCTTTTAGGATAATAGGTTTAGTCACAATAAAATTTAAATAAGTAATCATATATTATTTCAGAGCTGTTTTAGTCTGAGAATTGTGGTGTATTCCATTTACAGTAAGCTGTTTTCTTAATAAACTGAAAGAAATATTATATGTTTTTTCTTCTCAATCAAAAGAAAATGATGGATCTTAAGAGAAATATAAAACACAAACTGTAAAACATGACCTGTAAGCCTTGCTCCTGGAGTTCAAAGTTGAGAAAATTACGTTCGTACAGTAACAGTACTATCTGCCTGAGATGACTTGCCTCAAGTGGAGATTTGTTTCTTTCTTTCTTTTTTTAACATTAAAAAAAGATTTATTTATTTATTTCATAGAGATAGAGAGAGCATGACTGGGTAAGAAGCAGAGGGAGAGGGATGGAGAAACCCAAGCAGACTCCATGCTGAGTGCAGAGACTGATACAAGTCTTCATTCCCAGACCCATGAGATCATGACCTGAGCTGAAACCAAGAGTCGGATACTTAACTGACTGCATCACCCAAGCACCCCCTCAAGTGAAGATTTCCACATATCTAATCTACAAACTGGTTAGGACACTGCATGGCAGCAAGCCAGGGTCTCCCACCCCTTAATGGACCACTGCTGATGAAAGTCTCCCACTCCCATGACCTGTGTTTGGGATAACTTAGTCTGAAAATGTGTTCACACAATTACTGGGCTTTGTTTGTTATACCTAAGTTACTCAGTAAGTTTTCTGTCTGTTTGATAAACCTTTTTCCTTAACCCTTTGATCTTTGTTCCCAGTGCTGCTCTTTGTGAAAACAACTTGATCATAAACTTCAAACCAGTTAAATTGCCTCAAATCATTTGAAATACAATGCATACTTCCAGATTTTTACCCAACTCTCTGAGCAAGTCTTTTTCTAGATTTTTTTTTCATGTTTTCAGACAACATTTATTGACAAGAAAAAATGTTCATGACAATTCGTTAAATAGAAACTGTAAGTCATAAGAGTATATGTTTGGACTGAATATTTGTATCTCCCACCCCCTAACCAAAATTCATATGCTGAAGCCCAGACCCACAATGTGGTGGTTTTGGAAGTGAGGTTTTGGGAGGCAATTAGGTTTAGATGAAGTCATGAGGCTAGGCCCCCATGATGGGACTTGTGTCCTTATAAGAAGAGAAAGAGACACCAGAGCTCTGTTTCTGACATGTAGAAATACAGCAAGAAGGTGACCATCTACAAAGCAGGAAAAGGGTTCTCACCAGGAATTGAATTTGCCAGCACCTAGATCTTGGACTTCTTAGTCCTTAGAATTGTGAGAAATAGGGATCCCTGGGTGGCGCAGCGGTTTAGCGCCTGCCTTTGGCCCAGGGCGCGATCCTGGAGACCCAGGATCGAATCCCACATCAGGCTCCCGGTGCATGGAGCCTGCTTCTCCCTCTGCCTGTGTCTCTGCCTCTCTCTCTCTCTCTCTGTGACTATCATAAATAAATAAAAATTAAAAAAAAAAAAAAGAAAAGAAAAGAATTGTGAGAAATAAGTGTTGTTTAGGTTACTTGATCTGTGTTATTTTGTCACAGTAGTCTAAGCTAACTTAGAATGCATAGTGAGTTCCCATGTTCTCCCATTGTTTTTTTACATGAATCTTCATCTAGGATGCCTAGATTAGAATCGCCTCTGAATTCCAACAGTTTAATCCACTGGTTCCTTGTATGACTGATTCAATCTCTTCTCCAAAATGTTTTTAAAAACTAGGAAATCTATGCTTTTTTAGGACTTATTTCAAAGACATATGCACTTAGCTAATATAAAATCAGGATATTTACATCATGGTGGGAAGCACCTTAATCTTAGCAGGTACTGGATAAGCTATAAAAATATGAACCGACATTGACTGTGTATGTTTCAGGCACTGAGTTAAAATTTCACATACCTTATATAATTCAATCAATAACCCTCAAGGGGGTCACCAATATTATTTCCATAATATAGAAGAGGAAATTGCAACTTGGAGAAGTTAAGGGCAAGACAACAGACCCCAAATGGGGTTGCTAATACTAAGCCCCATATCACTAAACTAATACTTAATTACAGTTTTGGTTGTAATGGAATCTTAAGCCAGTCAATCAGGTATTGTCTGATCAGTATTAGTTAGAAAATCTGCCTGTTATACACCTGCCATCATCTAAGGAAAAGTAACCTTGCAATAACCAACCACTTTTTTTTGCCTAATATAACTTCTTTGTTCCTGCTCCCTTCTGCCTATAAAAGATTTTCATTTTGTATAGATCTTTGGAGTTTCTTTCTATCAGCTAGATTGGATGCTTCCTGATTTGTGTATCATTGAATAAAGTCAATAATATCTTTCAAATTTACTTAGTTGAATTTTGTTTTTTTAAGACAGAGGTTATGTTACTTATTTATGGTCAAACAGCAGAGAGCAGATCTGACTCAGCCCCAATGCCTATCTGATTCCAAAGGCAATATTCTTGCCTATATCATGTTGACTTTTGTGTATTGAATGTTAATTATTAATTTTATCCACCTCTGAAAGTGGTGAGGTAAAGAATATGACCTCATTTCTTATTTCTTTGGACATGGTGTATTCCCTATATCTGAGTATATTTTAGAGTCATTTGAGGTTAATTTTTCTTTTTTTGTTTTAAAATTATATTGAATGTTCATGACAGTCTAGAGCTTATTAGTCAGGCCGTAAGAACTATGGTGCTAATGAGTTTCAGTTTCAGGTAGGTATTTTGCTAGCCTTGGCTAGCCATTCACAGACACATTTAATTGGTTTTCAGGAGCTTTGAGGATTGAGTCCGTCACCAAAAATAGAAACAAAACAAAACAAAAACAAAAGCTAGTGCTGTAGTGTATGATTGGTGGTTCACATGACTTCATGAATCAAATTTAATTTTATTTTAAATAATAAATACTTGAATTGCAGTAATATGTAGTAAGTTATTTATGTTTATCATAAGGTTTTAAAATAAATAGTATCTCAACATAATCTTTGTATGACACATCATGAAATATTAATAATAAATTGAGACTATAAAGACACGAATATTGTCACGATTTTGCAAGTGATTTTTAAAACTTAAAAATCTGAAAGTTAATTGGTTAGGAGTAGAACATGCCATTTCACCGGCCGAGTGCCTTGAGAAAATTTCTTCACGTTGGAAAGGTAATTTGAAAGCCCAAATTTGCTTACTCTACTTTATTGATTTTAATTTTTATATAAAATTTTACAATCCATAATTTGTCTATAAGACTTAAGAAACCAAGGCTACCTGCTTAAGAGAATTCATGATTTTAATTCTTAGGTTATAAATGAGAATAAACTATGCAGCCAGAGACTAGATTATTCCCAGGTCTACTCTCATCTAGGTGAGGCCTTGGAACCAGTACTTATCAATAAAATGTGAGTTAAAGTGTGATAGCAGATAGTTCTTCATGTTTCTCTTACATTTCTGTGAGTCTTGTGAACAGAGGCATTGACTACATTCTGTTTAGGGCAACATTTTTAAGGATAGTTGCATAGTAAAATGGCCCCAGAAAATAGAAATAATGTCTCCTTCTGGAGAAAGTGGCAAGCTCACTTACAGCCTTGGAAAATGAAGACAGTGTCTACCTGTGGAGCAAAGGGCATAGAAGTACTAAAATAATAATAAAAATAATAATAACAATATTTCCTTGGAAGCAGAGGATGGACATGATTATACCTATTACCAAAAATTCTAGTTCTGTAAGCTCAGAGATTTTCTATTATAAAATAACCCACTGTGTGTTCAGGTATCTGCCCTTCTTTATTTTGCCCTGTAGAGTTCAAGGCTTGGACACAGGCAAAAAAAAAAAAAAAAAAAAAAAAGCTGACACTGCCTTGTATACTACTGCGTAACTAATAAATTGTCTTTTGTGTCTGACTTCAGAGTCTTGTGTTTTCCAAAAGCATTCGGAAATGCTGACCATGAAGCTGTGGTCAGTGCAGGGAAGGGAAAAACAAAACAAAACAAACCTCTTTAGCTATCCTCCTAAGTTCAAAGTCTGGGGCCCTGAGATCAAACTGATAAAAGAGAGTTTAACAGGAGGAAAAAAAACACATTTAATAATTTATGTGCAGATGGGAGTTCACAAAGAAATATGACTCCAGAAGGTGGCCTGAATTTGGTGCCTTGTATACTATTCCAAAGGGTGACAAAGTGTGAGGAGGATGTTAGACAAAGCAATAGAGGATTGAAGCCTCTTGAGGAGGGAGTAAATTATGGAAAGGTGATGAGGAACATATGGTAAACAAGAGTTTTCCAGTAAGGTTTGTTATGCAGAGTCTGAACTAATAGGAGGCCAGTCATCTCAGATGATTAAGTGTCCCTCTGGTAAGAGTTGTTCTCCTCTTCCTGGTACAGGAGAAGATGCATTTACAAATTTGAATTTACTTTATAAATGCAAAATTCCTTTACGAAAAATATTGCTCTGTTTAGAGCTTTTCCTGTGTCTGCTTTTCAATTGCCTTCAGCTGAAAATAAGTCTTATGTGAAAGTTGTATATTTTAGGGTTGCATATTCTGGTCCCCTTCACAGGTTAGCTGGCAAGTAGGGTAAAAACTCAAACTCTTCACAGTTCTTGATGGTTTTGGCTCTGAAGATGGGATGCTGACAGAGACATGGATTTTTGGAAGAGGAAAGACAAAAGCCCCGCGTTCTGGGATCAGTGAAAAGAGAAAACTACCCAATGGGTGTTGTCATCCAAGTGTTGAATGGGGGAAGGGAATAATGGGCAGCACTTGCTCTGCCTGGTAATGGAAGTTAAAGGCTGACTAGTGAAAAATATGTTTGAAACAAATGGCACAAATGGTACCTTGGTCAAGCAAGCAGAGGAAGAGGTATTATCAGGGCAAGCAGAGGAAGAGGTATTATCAAGAAGATGGGGCCAGCCCGGGTGGCTCAATGGTTTAATGCTGCCGTCAGCCCAGGGCCTGATCCTGGAGACCGGGGATCAAGTCCCGCATCAGGATCCCTGCATGGAGCCTGCTTCTTCCTCTGCCTGTGTATCTGCCCCTCTCTGTCTCTCATGAATAAATAAAATCTTAAAAAAAAAAAAAGAAGAAGAAGAAGAAGATGGGGTGGCTTCTCCACAGCTTCATCTGAAAGGTCATTTATTATGGTTACTGATCCAGTTTCTCAGCTGAAATAATGTTGGCAATGAGTACCTTGCAATGCAATTTGGAACTTTACGTGTACTGAAAGCATTAGAATTTATTTGGTTGAGCCATGAGTGACTGCTGAAAGTGAAAACAAATGTGCTTTGGTCACTAATGAGGAACCACTCTCACCCTCTTCACTCATCTGACTCATTCTTCTATTCCAGTTTCATCTGCTTTAAGGATAAAGTGGTAGAGCCAAGATCTTTCTGATCCCAAGGAGGACTGAAGACCATAAACACTTTGAACTTTGGGATAGGGAGGATTTCAAACCTTTATCACTATGTTGGATCCAGTACCCAAAGAGATTATGTACTCACTTCCATGGGGAAAGGAGTACCCAAATATAGCTGGAACAGTTTAGCTAGGGTTCATAACAGGTGAGAGATGCCAATGTGACCTTGTATTTTTTTGTCTTCTTCTACCTCTAATGTAGCGGGAAGTGATATATTTTATGTTTCACTTTTTATCCCAGTAGTGTCAGGGAGATGCTCCCAGGAGTCAATGTAGAGAAGTGCTTCTGCCTTTAATGTACTGCAATCCCACCAACCTCTTTGAATTTCAGTGACTGATCATTTTGATAACTGGAACCTATAGTGGGTTGAACTGTATCCTTCCAAAAGATATGTTGAAATTCTAACTACCAGTACTAGTGAATGTTACCTTATTTGGAACTAGGAGCTTTGTAGATATAATCAATTTTAGATGAGATCATAGAGAATTAGGGTTGTCTTAATCCAATGGCTGGTGTCCTTCTAAGAAGTACATTTGGGCACAAACACATGGAGAGGGAAACACCACATGAAGTCCCAAGGCACATAAGGAAATGGGCCCTGTAATGGTAGAGGTTGAGGCTGGAGTGACACAGAAGCAAACCAAGGAATAAAAAGTCCTTCTGACGACCACCAGAAAGAAGGGAGAGGCAAGGAAGGAGCTTTCTCTAGAGCCTTCTGGGGGAGGTATAGCCCTGCTAAATATCTTGATTTCAGGCTACTAGGTTCTAGAACTATGAGAGAAGTAGTTTCTTTTGTTCTAAGCCACTCAGATTGTGGTACTTTGTTATGACAGTCCTAGGGAACTAATATATAGCCTTTGGTTTCCACCTAGAATTGCAACATGCAATTTTGAGTTCATCACCTCCCTGATATGACTATCAGGAACAGACCCTTTGAAAGGCAGCTACTACTTGCTACTGACTTTTTTCAAAACTAAATACCTGATTTATGGAGTCATTGTGACTGTCCTATCTGATATTTTCATTTTAGGGTGGTTCAACTCAGCCTTGGTGATCAAAAAGAGAGAAAGGACCTAACAGACCTTACTTGTTAAATAGAAATGGTACATTCTAGAACAAAGCCAGCCTTTTTTTTTTTTTTTTTTTCACTAGAATCTGTTTTACATTTAAAAAGTGGCAGCTGTTTCTTTGGGGAAAACATAATATCCCACTCTATGGCCTAAAGCAAAATTGCTAGCTCAGTGGGACTCACAGTTCTGAGAGATTTCCCTAAATGCCTGATCCTGGATCACTAAAGGTATCCACTGGGTTACTAGACTATTCAACTTTTCTAACTATGCAGAAACAAAAGCATTGATGGTCACTCCACTGAGTATGTAAAAATAAAGGCTCTTGTCTTATCTTTGACCAATACCCTCTTTAGTACATTTTTTAAATATATAATTTTTCTGAATCATTAACCACTGCAAATAACCTAGCTATTTGGTATGCCATTTTAAACATTGCAACCTGATAGATTAAAGACATCCTTCTCTGGGATTATGAATGATAGAAACAAACTGCAGTTACTGTTTAGACTCCCTAGTTCACACATTTAAATATTTGTGAAAAGTGCTTGTTTTCTGATAATACCAACTAGAATCAATGATGGGCTTATTAGATAAGGTATTTAATGAACATACTATCCATAGCAACTGATATTACTAAACATTGGAATAACCTTTTCAAAAACTGACTCAAAACATTTCTGACTCTGCATCTTGTACCTCTTTCTGATTCCCATACCTTGGAAATATAAATTAGTCAACAAATGCAGCTATCTCAAGAAAGTCAATATGTCCTCTTGGGTGCTTCTTAGGTAATGACCAGGATGAAAATGGTGGAGGTTAGTAGACTTAACTTGAAAATTCAGTACTATGCCTTGACCATCTCAGGGTATGAAACTTCTTTCTTTCCCCCCAACAATAACTCCAGCCTGGCCTGGTTGGTGCAGTTTTCTGTTGGCCAGGTTGCCACAGAATGACCCATATGTGACCTTTTTGAGAATGTAATGGATTTCTTTCTTTTTTTTTTTTTTAAGATTTTATTTATTTATTCATGAAAGACACACACACACAGAGAGAGAGAGAGAGAAGCAGAGACACAAGGCAGAGGGAGAAGCAGGCTCCATGCAGGGAGCCTGACGTGGGACTTGATCCCAGGTCTCCAGGATCACACCCTGGGCTGAAGGCAGCACTAAACCGCTGAGCCACCCAGGCTGCCCTGTAATGGATTTGTTTAAGTTTTACAAAAATTTCCTTGTACTTCTTGTATATGAATTTTCCAGACAAAAGGTTTGTGCTTAAGTAGAAGATGATTGAGAGAGGGAAAAAAATGCAGTTGTAGCTAACTGGGATTTGGGATGACCTCAAATGTAGGGTAGCTTCCCAGGATTCTCACCTTTCAATGTATATGGTGAAGAAAGTTCAGCAAAACTGTCTTCTGATGTCAGAGGAAAAGCAAAATTGTAAGTGATGAACTTGTTTGTTTAGGAAAAAGATTTCCAAGCACAGTAATGAAGGGTTACTTCTGCTTATAGTATATGGTTTTTTTCCTCTGCTTATAGTAAAATGCAGAAGAAAGAAACTGAGGCTAAAACTGCTAAACAAAAAGGAATCAGAACTTGATGAATTTGGAAATTCTCGCCATATAAAATGGCAAAAGATGCAAAATTCAGACATCACTTCAGAATTCTTGGCTTAGGGGAAAAAGTCAAGGATGGTAGCTGTATAAACCTTTGCTAAAACTTCAGAAAAAATACAAAGAGCATTCATTCATACAAAGCACCCTTTCAAGAGATTAAGGGTGTGTCTCATTGATCCTCTTAATCAAACCACAGGGCCTCCAGGAGGCTTAGAGCATTGACCCTTATCTATCACAGCAGAAAACTAAAACATAGAAAGGATTAATTTGGAAAAATCTGTGGAGGTGAATTTTGTCAAATGAAGCTAACCCCATTGAAATCAAAGGGAGACCTAGAAAGTTTTGAGAAGTTTATTTAAAAAAAAAAAAAAAGAAAGAAAAGAAAAGCTCATAAGAAAACCCCTAAAACCTCTGCTTATTGGACTGAAAGTGACAGAGTATAAAATAAAAGGCAGTTGTCGGATCTCCAAAATTCTACTGGCAGGAAACAGACTGATAAAATTATTCAGCTTCAGAAGTGTCCTACCTTCCATAAAAAAAGGAGAAATCCAGAGAGTGCAGCTGACATGGAGGGTTATCCTCAGATCTTGAAAACTAATCAAGAAATGCCAAACATTGGTCCAGCTGTATTTCAGATCTGCTGTGCCAATGACCCCTTTCTGACTGGAACTGCTGAAAGGTAGCAAAATATCTCACAGCCCAAAATAATGCCTCTTGGCATAAGAATTAGTTTGAGCTGGTTATTTTGAGAAACTGCAGGCACAGAAGCTGTGAAAGGAGAGTAGATTTTGTAAATAAAGAAAATCTATATTTATATGAACAATTTACATTTAAAAAGGGGACCTGTGGTAGAGATAGAGCTATTATCAGCAATAACTTGTTCATCTGAGAGACTTGTACTTTGGAAAGAAATACCTTAGATCCCCAGATACAGGGAGAAGAAAGAACATTGATTTTTTTTTTTTTTTTTCAGCTTTCTGACTACCCAAGAAGACTTCCTTATGGGAGAAAAATGACCCATTATATGCTATGTGATGGTTAATTTTATTTGTTAACCTGTGGCAAAAGGATGATCAGATAGCTGGTAATACATTCTTTCTGGGTGTGTCTGTCAGGATATCTATAAGAAATCATCATTTGAATCAGTAAATTGAGTAAAGAAGATTGCCCTCACCATCAGGTGGACATCATCCAACCCACTGAGGGCCAGTAGAACAAAAGATGGATAAAGGGCAAGTTCACTCTCTCCAGTTGAACTAAATCATTCATTGTCTCTGCCCTCAGACATCAGTGCTCTTGATTCTGGCCCCACTATAAGACTGGAACTTACAGGATTGTCTTCCCTAGTTGTTAGGCTTTTGGGCTTGGACTGGATTTACATCCCCAGCTTTTCTGGGCTTCGAACTTGCAGATGATAGATCATGGGACAACTCAGCCTCCATAATCACAGAGGCCAATCTCTCATAATAAATCTCTTCTTATCGTTTCTGTTTTGAGTCTGTCTCTTTGGAGACCTTGACTAATATATTCTCTCACAAACAGTTTGAAGCTTCTTTAATTTTAATACTGCTGGATCAATAATTTATCACTACTAAATGGCTCAAACACAATTTGATCATCTATCTCATTGATAACTCTATTGGGACAGCAGAGGGTAGCTCTAGCTCCTCCACCTTCCATACAAGGCAAATATCATCACCTCCAAATATCTTTTCAATCTCCATTGCTACAGCTATAACTCATTCATTCCATGAGACAAATGATTGCATATGGATAGTGACATGGACAACAAGACAGGTTTGACTGACTGCTTTCAAGTAGTCCTTCCAAAAATCAATAACTGACTAAATTATTCAAGATGAATAGTAAATCCTAAGGCCATGTCAGAGGTCTCACAAGCCAGGCCCCCAGAAAGATGTAGGTACCTGAGAAAGGGCTACCAATAGTTGCAAACAAGCCTCTTATTCTAAAGCATAATTTGTAACCTATGACTACATTTTTTTGTATAGAAATTAGTTATTAACTTGCCTTTCACCCTAACTTATATTTACTTATACTTTAATGGTAATTATTAGGAAAATTCAAAGTGTTTTTGAGAACATTGCCATTAGATCAGGTAGTCATTGAATTAGGTCAATTTCCCTACAATGGGAATCAGACGTTTAGAAAAGGTCATACAGTATATGTGCTCACTTCAGCTGGCATGATGCCATTTGGGCTTTAGAAACATTCAAGTCAGTCTTAATTCACAAGCTAGAATTGCCTTAGACTTTATCCTTAAGAACCAGAGTAGTCTATATGATCACATAACCTACTGGATTGATGTCATGGGCCAATTTCAATGAAGAACTTTGAAAAAGCCACCTGGCTTTCTAAGGTAGATCTTATTGGTTCATGAGACTTATTCTGCTGGGACATTACAAGGCATGCTTGAGATTAATATTGTAGATAGACCACATCTGGCTTCTTGGAGTCCTATTGATAATAGCCTTAACTAAAGGCTATACAAGAAAATGAAGGACTTTGCCATATTTTTTGAGTAGCTAATGGAATAGCATAATCTAATCAGAAATTTTATTAAAAACCAAGATGATGTCAAAAGGATGGATGGATATTTTGGTGAAACAATTCTCTTCAGGATCTCTTAGGTCTCCATGTCTTACAAGCAAAGACACTGAATATTGTTTCCTTGAGCAATCTTCAGGAATGTATGCATAGAAATAGTATCTCCCTCAGGACACAGCATGCATACTCACTGCCTCCTATAATAAAGTTAATATTCCCCTCAGAGCAAACAACAGGCATGTGTCTTGCCCATTGCTAAATATTCACATTCCCTAAACTTAGGGTTCCTCTCCAGTAGAATGTAACTCACTCTATGTGCAAATATTATCTGGTCCTCGTGGTATCACCATATTAATATGAGGACTCAAGAGTATAGGAGCAAAATATATATTGATACTCTGGTTACTGCTGTTGGGGTAAGTAATAAACTATCCTTTGTTTCGGAGTGAGAAATTTCATGTCTTCTGCAGTATCCATGAAATTGAGGTAGTCTAACTTGTTAAATTGCAAGTAAGGTAAATTCTGACTTTTTATAGTTCTTGACAAAATCCTATGTACCACTTTTGGGCCAACACAAAGGAGAAAATCATATGTATGCTCTGTGCCCACTCAATGCACCCCCTACCATTTTTACTTTTATTGACCAGAACCATACACTGAAATGAACTGTTTCTCTGATTTGCTTCATAGAAGACAGCCTTCTGCATAATAGAAAAAACTAGTAGTTCTGATAGATAAGAGAAAAAAATTCTTTTCAATATGCTAACTCACTGAAATGTTGGGGTTTATTTGTTAGAATGCTGGGATGTGTGGATTAATTTTATCAAGAATGACAGATTAACAAATGTGAGTGGCCAGACAGGATACACATAAGGTCTTCTGAAAATGTTCATGAAAACCAGCTGTAGATGAGTGCCTAAGGCAGTTCATCTTAGTAGGCAGCAGAAGGGGTGATTCTGTTTACTCACCTGCCAAGTTATATAAGCTGCACTTTTAAGGCATAAAAATCCCATACCCCCCAAATTTCTTTTGAAGCTTAGCACCTTGCCTTTGCTAGATCCCGGAACATGATTCTAGAACCTAATGAGTAATGAAGGACTTGTCTAACATTGATTGAGTTCCCCCCCAGAAAACTCTGTTTCTGCAGGTCTAGTTTATATGCTGTCTAGATATTCACCTTTTTTCATTTTTTATTTCACACATCCTTACAATTACTCTATTTAACATAGAAATAATACTGGATGAGGGGTTCTACTGCAACTAATCATAGACATATATGGCAATTTATCAATAGCTGAGCAACAAACTAAGAAACAATATTTCAGGATAGAATTGTTGGATAACTATTATTATGTTACAAATATTTAGTAAAATCACTGCTTGCCATAATATGGAAAGTGGACCAAGATTTCACTGGATCTGTAGCTCTTGGGAAAATTGATTCTGAAAATTAAAAGCATTAGTATAGTTGGTAGTGTTATTATTATTATTATTATTTTATTATTATTATTATTATTATACATTTAGACTAGGATTCTAAGAAATAAGTTCATGCAAGAATTATCCATTTTGAGAGCTAAAATAAGAGGGAATAAAGAATTTATCATTTAGCAAGATTGGGAGAATCCAATCCAATTTTGCAAGGGGAAAATAAGACTAAAAACAAATTAAAGACAACAAAGGCCTAGTAAGATTATTTTAATACAAGTGACTCAATACTGAAGTAAAGATAATGTATGGATTTAACTTTCCCTTTTAATTCTATTATTTTAGATGGCCTCAGGATAGCCACCGTTAAATGAGAGTAGAAGGTGTGGGAGAGAAAAACCAAGAGATAAGACAAACTGGGAAAGTATTCTTTTTAAACGTGACGTTTTATTTATTTAATTAATTACTTTTTGAGAAAATGGAGTGAGGTAGGGGGAGAAGGAGAAAAAATCCCAACCAGGCTCCATGCCCAGTGCAGAGCCTGACATGTAGCTCAATTTCACGACCCTGAGACAATGCCTGAGTGGAAACCAAGAGTCTGATGCTTAACCGAATGTACCACCCAGAAGCCCCAGAAAATATTTCTGAAAAAAGATTTTGGTATCTCTATGTACCTACAACTGACTAAAAGGAAAATGTGCCCAAGTTGCAGGTAAATTTATTGCCAAAGAAAACAAATCCCTGGCACAGAAAACTTTTGATATTTGTTAAAATGTCATTCCTTAAACCACCATCAGATCCCCAAACTTGCCTAAGCAGAAAGCAGACTGCCAAAACTCTACAACCATCCTGGACTGTATAACACTAACACCCACCTCACCTGTATCTAAGCAGGAACTCCAACTAGAAAAAACTATGCAGACTGCAGTCCAGGTTCATAAAGAACAATGTTCTGAGTTGTTGGCTTCAAAGAACAGAATAGGGGTCTAATCAAATAACTTCCACTGCTGCCAGAGCAGGTCTTCATGGTGCCCTCATACAGGATTACATCTTTCATGTGTTTTCCCATTCTTCCTTTTTCTGAATGTTCAGGTGTTTATGTTTTTTTATTTTGTTTTATTATTTTTTAAAAATTATTTATTTATTTATTTATTTATTTATTTATTTATTTATTTATTTATTCATGAGAGCCAGAGAGAGGCAAAGACAGGCAGAGAGAGAAACAGGCTCCCTAAGGAGACCACGATGTGGGACTCAATCCCAGGACCTGGGAGATATGACTGAGCCTAAGGCAGATGTTCGACCACTGAGCCATGAAACAAGTTATCCCATGTTTTTGTTTTTTTTTTTAAGATTTTATTTATTTATTTTAGAGAGATGGAGAGAGAGAGTGCATGCGTGTGTGTGTGTGTGTGTGTGTGTATTTTGGGGTGGGTTGGGGGGAACAGAGGGAGAGAGACAAGCAGACTCTGTGCTGAGTGCAGAGCCCGACTAGGGGCTTGATCTCACATCCTAATGATCATCACTTGAGCCAAAACCAAGAGTCCGATGCCCAATCAACTGAGCCACCCAAGCACCCTTGTTCAAGTGTTTTTATTATGAATGTCTTGTTCTTGATCCTTAACTGTAAAATGAATGGGCATATACTGTCTTCTATATAATGGGACATAAAACCACATGTGTATCTGACAGCAAGGTCCTGGATTTTGAGCAGAGATCTCTGAGGCCTTGGGGACTGTGTGACCCAAAATTTAGAAGCAGTCTGAGTGAAGGAAAGCAAGGTACAGATGGATACATTAGTGAGAAAAAGAATTTTACTGTGCTAAGCCACCAAAATTGGAGATTTCTTATAGTGTTACCCTATTTGGTGATCTCAAGCTTGGGTTCATTTTCCTCACCTAAATAGTCTTTTTAGACATTTTTTTAAATTAGTCACTTCTCCCATTACATTTTAACATCATAAATGTACTGTATCTCTTTTTGTACTATATGCACATCTGGATTTTATATACATAGAGTAGGATTCACCCACCCTCTATTCACAGAAAACCAGTTTTTGTCCCCTTGGGGTCGCTATTGGCCCAATTGAGAACGCACCTCTCTTTTCGTCAAATTCCCCACCTATCTCTGCATACTAATCATTTCAGCCTTGTTTCAATGCCTTAACTCTTCTGAACTTTCTTAATTTCAGTCTTTGCATTACTGATTTCCTCTAATTTTTCAAAAATATTTAAAATTTCCTTAAATGTTACTTTCACAGAGAAACCAGATTTTATTTATTTTATTTTATTTTATTTTATTTTATATTTTATTTTATTTTATTATTTTATTTTATTTTATTTTAGAACGTATATCTATTTTTTAATTTATTTTTTATTGGTGTTCAATTTGCCAACATATAGAATAACACCCAGTGCTCATCCCGTTAAGTGCCCCCCTCAGTGCCTGTCCCCCAGTCACCCTCACCCCCCACCCACCTCCCTTTCTACCACCCCTTGTTCGTTTCCCAGAGTTAGGAGTCTCTCATGTGCTGTCTCCCTTTCTGATATTTCCCACTCATTTTTTTCTCCTTTTCCCTTTATTCTCTTTCACTATTTTTTATATTCCTCAAATGAATGAGACCATATAATGTTTGTCCTTCCCTGATGAACATATTTCACTCAGCATAATACCCTCCATTTCCATCCACCTTAAAGCAAATGGTGGGTATTTATTGTTTCTAATGGCTGAATAATATTCCATTGTATACATAGACCACATCTTCTTTATCCATTCATCTTTCGAAGGACACCGAGGCTCCTTCCACAGTTTGGCTATTGTGGACATTGCTGCTATAAACATCAGGGTGCAGGTGTCCTGGCATTTCACTGCATCTGTATCTTTGGGGTAATCCCCAGCAGTTCAATTGCTGGGTCATAGGGCAGGTCTATTTTTAACTCTTTGAGGAACCTCCACAGTTTTCCAGAGTGTCTGCACCAGTTCACATTCCCATCAACGGTGCAAGAGGGATCTCCTTTCTCCACTTCCTCTCCAACATTTGTTGTTTCCTGCCTTGTTAATTTTCCCCATTCTCACTAGTGAGGTGGTATCTCATTGTGGTTTTGATTTGTATTTCCCTGATGGCAAGTGATGTGGAGCATTTTCTCATGTGCTTGTTGGCCATGTCTATGTCTTCCTCTGTGAGATTTCTGTTCATGTCTTTTGCCCTTTTCATGATTGGATTGTTTGTTTCTTTGCTGTTGAGTTTTGTAAGTTCTTTATAGATCTTGGATACTATACTATCTGATATGTCATTTGCAAATATCTTCTCCCATTCTGTAGGTTTTGTCTTTTAGTTTTGTCGACTGTTTCTTTTGCTGTGCAAAAAGTTCTTATCTTGATGAAGTCCCAATAGTTCATTTTTGCTTTTGTTTCTCTTGCCTTCATGGATGTATCTTGCAAGAAGTTACTGTGGCCAAGTTCAAAAAGGGTGTTGCCTGTGCACACAGCAAATATCATTCTCAATGGGGAAACACTGGGAGCCTTTCCCCTAAGATCAGGAACAAGACAGGGATGTCCACTCTCACCACTGCTATTCAATATAGTACTAGAAATCTTAGCCTTAGCAATCAGGCAACAAAAAGAAATAAAAGGCAATCAAATTGGCAAAGAAGAAGTGAAACTCTCCCTCTTCACCTATGACATGATAGTCTACATAGAAAACCCAAAAGCCTCCACCCCAAGATTGATAGAACTCATACAGCAATTCGGCAGTGTGGCAGGATACAAAATCAATGCCCAGAAGTCAGTGGCATTTCTATACACTAACAATGAGACTGAAGAAAGAGAAATTAAGGAGTCAATCCCATTTACAATTGACCCCGAAAGCATAAGATACCTAGGAATAAACCCGACCAAAGAGGTAAAGGATCTATACCCTAAAAACTACAGAACACTTCTGAAAGAAAATGAGGAAGACACAAAGAGATGGAAAAATATTCCATGCTCATGGATTGGAAGAATTAATATTGTAAAACTGTCAATGTTACCCAGGGCAATTTACACATTTAATGCAATCCCTATCAAAATACCATGGACTTTCTTCAGAGAGTTGGAACAAATTATCTTAAGATTTGTGTGGAATCAGAAAAGACCCCGAATAGCCAGGGGAATATTAAAAAAGAAAACCATAGCTGGGGGCATCACAATGCCAGATTTCAGGTTGTACTACAAAGCTGTGGTCATCAAGACAGTGTGGTACTGGCACAAAAACAGACACACAGATCAATGGAACAGAATAGAGAATCCAGAAGTGGACCCTCAACTTCATGGTCAACTAATATTCGACAAAGGAGGAAAGACTATCCACTGGAAGAAAGACAGCCTCTTCAATAAATGGTGCTGGGAAAATTGGACATCCACATGCAGGAGAATGAAACTAGACCATTCTCTTACATCATACACAAATATAAACTCTAAATGGATGAAAGATCTAAATGTGAGACAAGATTCCATCAAAATCCTAGAGGAGAAACTGGATTTTAAAGTGGTTCTACCATTGTAATTCTTAGTACTCTGATTTTCTTTCTTAGCACTTATGACTTTTATAATAATATATTTGGCTCTTTTGATACTTGATGTTTGTTTCACTCACTATTGTGAGATACAGAAATGGAAAGGACCCATGAAGGGGTCTTTTGCTGTTTCTCCTGCTTCAATTCTTACTAGGACCTGCATCTCCTACCTTCTACACCCCTTATAGTAGTGATAATGCATGTTCTCCTTATAAAGTTCAAGGAGTTAAAGATTTCTTTGGAGTCTTCCAGCACAATCTAAAGAGTGGCTGGGAAAGGTCATCATGTATGTTTTCCAAGACCATTGATTCAAGACACCTTGATGCCTAGACTTCTGGCTCCAGGGCATAAGTGACTTATGGAAGACACCTGAGCACTCACCCTTATTTTGACCAGTTCCTGGATGCCTGAGAGGATACATACACTGGACCATAATCCTCAGTAAAAAACCCAGGCCCCAAGTAAAGATGCTATTGTCTCTCTCATTTCCTTCCCAAGTCTCTCAGACATTCCATCTGCTGTATTCTACCACTTATGCTATTCAATCAACTCTACCTTCACTTCCTCTCTGCTAGCATTTGATTTTTATCCTGCACAGAGCCAAGAACTCTTGACTGGTCCTCTCGGACCCCCTCTGGGTCTTCAGACTGAGCCAGTTTACATCAATAGAACATTCCTACATTCTTAGAACCTAGTATTGAAATAAAATGTCTACATCCAAGATGGAGCCACTCCAACCCAAAGTATCATGTCTGCAAAGAAAACCTTAGATAACTTTTATGCCCTTGTGAATACTCCACTTGACCAGATATGCAATTTATGCAGCCAACCAATCCCCACTGCCAAATATCTGTAATGATTTCCTTGTTCTAAAATAAGTCAGAAATGCAACCCCATACAAACGATTTAAGCCAAATTATCTTTCCTTATTCCCTGATTGACCTGCTAGTCTTGTATGGAAATCCATGACCTCCTAGCCAGTCATGTTTTTTTCTGCACTACTTCTTCCAATACTCTATAAAACTCACTCTTGTCCAAACATTCCTTGGGAAAAGAGTACTCTCCTGCTTTTAAGGAATGATATTCCTCCAATCCATGGATTGTTTTCTCTTGAATAAATGATGTCAAATTCATTACTCAAGTCCCTATTTTTGTCAGTTGATATTATCTAATATTGAAGAGTGATTACAAAAAAGTACAAGTGAGAAAAGAGAGAAGGAAGGAAGGAAGGGAGGGAGGAAGGAAGGAAGGAATCAATAGTAGGTCAATTCCACTCTTCTTTCTTTAACTTTCTTTTTCCCTCTACTTCCTCTTCTGTGCTCTAGAGTTCAAAGTTCATATCTAGTGTAGAGGAAGAAAAATAAATTTCCCTCAACCCTTCTGACTTCATGGCTGAGACCTCTTGTAATAAAAGACAAGATTAATTAACAAGAGAAAAAAAACTCAGAAGTTTATTAACATACATACCTCATACACATAGGAAATACCTGGGGAAACTGAGTAACACTTTGAGATGGCCCAAGCCACCATCTTAAATACTATCCTCAACTAAAAACAAAAGAAAGAAAGATATATGTGTTTTGGGGCAGTTATGGAAGGTTACTAGGAAAAGTCAATAAGGATAAAGTTTATTATGCAGTTAAGTCAGTGCTTTCCCCATTGATAGAGTATTAGGTGATTTTGACTGATCCTTCTCTTTCTGGTATAGAAAGGGAGGCACTCAAAAATGGAGATTTCCTTTATGAATGTAATTTTCCTTTGTAGAAGGGCAACTTCTACCCTTGTTTTCAGAGCTTCTCTTGTATCTGTGGTTTTTCAAAAATAATCAGCTCAAGATAATCCTTGTGCCAAAAAGACATATTGGAAATGGTGCATTGTGCTACCTTTCACAACTCACGTGATTTGTTGCTATGTGGCATGAGCTTATGACATAATAGATCTAACAATAATCTATATATGCTGGACAGTTTTAATCACATAGTCATTTGATGCTTCACAATTAGACATGCAGTCTCCACTGAACCCCAAATCCAGAATTTGTACTGCAAGTAGTAAACAGTTCCTTACTGAAGATGGGGAGATCTCATACCAAAACCACAGTGGTCTGTGCTGTGACTCTCCCATTGGAGTATTCCAAGGACTCTACATAATATTAGTGTTTTGTTTGTTTGTTTGTTTTCTTCTTCTGTAACAGGGCTCAGAATACTATGGCATGTGGGCCAAATCTGAGTCATGGCCTGTTTTTGTAATTAAAATTTTATTGGAACACAGCCATATTCATTTGCTTATGTATTGTCTATGGCTCTATTTGCACTCTAAGTATGGAGTTAAGTAGTTATCTTATACTGGCAGAGTTGAATAGTTGCACTATATCAGCAGAGTTTAGTAGTTGCAATAGAGATCCTATGGCTCCCAAAGCCTAAAATATTTACCCTCTGGCCATTTGCAGGAACAGTTTGCTGACTCCTGCTCTACAACATTATTGGATCTGCTAGATTATATGACCCAACTGGCAGAATTGTTCGTACTGCAGGCTACATCTGCTGCTGAGCCTTTTTCTGCTCTAGGCCCCACTTTAAACTGGCAGCTTTGTAAGTCACCTGATAAATGAATCAGAGAAGCACTGTGACTCTTTCTTAGTGGCAGAAATTTCCAATACTTTGTCATGTACCAGGTCATTGTCATGTGCCATGTCATTGGACCTTTAAAAGTTTCATGAATTGGCAGACCCATTGTTTTAGCAGGCCCTTGATTAAAAAGGCATATAGTATTTGCTACTTCTGCTTACTAAGTCCTCAACAAAGAATCGGAGAGATGTTCTATAGAATGATCAGATAAGGGGATCCCTGGGTGGCTCAGCGGTTTGGCGCCTGTCTTTGGTCCAGGGCGGGATCCTTGAGTCCTGGGATCAGGTCCCGCCTCGGGCTCCCGGCATGGAGCCTGCTTCTCCCTCTGCCTCTCTCTCTCTCTCTCTGTCTATCATGAGTAAATAAATAAAATCTTAAAAAAAAAAAAAAGAATGATCAGATAAGCCAGACCCCTAGAAAACTACAAAGTGACAGAGTATAGCATAGTTAACACAATTCTTGGGCAAGATCATGTACTATTTACTGTCCATTTCAATGAATGTTTTTTATTTTCTCTCCTGACTGGGAAATGAAATGCATTTACTAAATTAACAGTTATTATATTCTTTTTCTATTGCTGCTGTAACTAATCATCACAAATTTAGTGGCTTAAGATAACACAAATTTCTTATCTTGCAGTTCTTTAGATCATAAGTCCAACACAGATCTCACTAGGTGAAGATTAATGGCAGGTGGGGACATTCCTTTCTGGAGGCACTAGAGAAGTTTCCTTTACCTTGCTTTTTCCAGTCTCTAGATTTTGCCTATTTTTCTTGGCCTCCTCCTTCCATATTTAGAGTCAGCAATGTTGAACTAAGTCTTCTCACACTGCCATCTTTCTGGTTCTCTTCCTCTTTATTCTCCTGCTTTTAAGGACTCTTTGGCCCACCTGAATAACCTGGGATAATCTCCCTATTTAAAGGTCTTCTGTTTAATTCCATCTACAACCTTAATTCTCCTTTGCTATATAACCTAACATATTTACAAGTCCTGGGGATCAAGACATATACATCTTTGTGGAGACTTTATTGTGCCTACCATAACTACAAACCAAGTACAGAATTTTTGTGGTTCTTTTCTAGAAAATATACCAGATATGGCACAGAAGCTGTGAGAATGGGTCTGATACATAGTTGAATGAATGAAACTTCATTGTCATCTACCATGACCTATCTGAACTTTCTTGCAGGTTCCTATTTGTGAATTAATTGAGGATATAAATGAAAATGACAAAACTTAATTTTTTTAAGGCTTTGAGTTGACACCAACTTCTACCATTTAACTAGAAATGCAGTAGCGTTTCTAATTTACTCTCCTTCCAGCAAGGAAGAAGCTGTGTCAGAGATTTCTTTTCTACCCAAATTATTCTAATTCTACACAGCAGGGAGCCAATGTAAGGGTTCTGTGAGCCACTAAGTATATTCATGATAACATACTTAGGAACTGTGAAAATGATCACAGAGGGTGTGGACAGACCTATTGAATCTGCTATCAATTGACTAAGTCTTGGAGTCTATCATATAGTTCTATACCCTCAACCCATTCTAAACAGTGGATTATGATGAGGTGTTGTTTTTATTTTGCCAAACTTAGCCCAGACTTTTTCCAACAGCTCTAGGAAGATCTGAAGTTTCTCTTTCTATAATATGTAATTAACTCGAATACTGGATACAGGTCATTTGGGGCAAGACCAGGGGATTAATCCCTGTATATATTTACTGTGGTACCAGGATCCTTCAAAATAAGGACCTGATTTGCCTTTTAACCTCCATTAATAAAGTTTCCAAAAAAGGATGTATATATGCTTTGTCAAGAGAGAGATTTCTCTGTATAGACATTAGTGATACAGAATATATTAACAATATACATTGTGGTAGAGCAGAATTCCAAGTTGGGCCCCAAGACTTCTGCCCTCTGGTATATTCATCTTTGTGTACTTCTCTCCTGCTTGAGCAGGGAATCTAATCTGTTGACTTTAATCTAAAGGGAGATTCGTCTGGGTGGGTGAGATCTATTTAGATGAACTCTCCTTAAAAGGGACTGAGACCTTCCTGAAGTCAGAGAGACTGGAAGTATTGGAAGGTACATGACAGCCTCTATGAACTAAGAGCATTGCCTGGCCAATAGCAAGTGAGAAAAGAGGATCTCAGTCCTACAACCACAGGCAACTAAATTCTGCTGGTACCTGAATGAGTTTGGGCAAAGATCCTAGATGCAACAAGAACCCATTCCTGACAAACACCTTGATTTATCTGATGAGACCTTCAACAGAAGACAGATAATCTGTGCCTAGACTCCTAACACAGAAAAATTGGGAGAAAATAAAATTGTGTTAAGAAACAAACTTTGTTATATTTTATGCAGAAATAGAAAACTACTGCACATTTTATAAATTTAGCAAGTATTAATAATTTTTCTACTAATGAACTAAGCAAAGTGTTACAAAAAAATTTCTGGTAAAATTAAACAAAATTGGTCTGGCACTCTTTCATTATTTATATATTAATCTTTTTAATTAATACAATAGTTATAGTCCAAATGTTTGTATCCCCTCTTCATACGTTGAAATCCTAATCCCCAAAGACACTTAGGAGGTAAGATCTTTGGGAGTTGCTTAAGTCATGAAGATAAAATACTCATGAAGAGGACTAGTGCCTTATAAAAGAGGCTCCAGAGGATTCTTAGACCAGTCCATCATGTGAGGACATAGTGAGAAGATGTTGGCCATGAACTCTTAATGAGCATATGAAATACTTGGTTTCTATTTTCATAGAAAAGTTTATTTTATTCCTATTTTATTCATATATAATTAGTAATAATGTTTCAAGATCTATTTTATATTTTAATTGCCAGCATTTTCCTGCATAATGGGTGCAGTTGTATTTTGTTTTGTTTTGTTTCCTGCTATGCTCACATGAGTCAAATAAATTTGTCTACTTGTTTTAAGGAAAATATTTTGCCTTCTCATTTGCTATAGTCATAGTTTAAAGAAAGCCTAGTATTTTATTTGTTCTAATTTTAGAAGTAGATATACAATAGTCTACTTATGTCAATTTAAATATATAATTTTCTATTTTATACTCTACTTAAATGTCTTTGTTTTATTTTGCTTTCTTTTAAATAAAATTTTACTTTTAGACTATCTTTTATCTTTAAAAATTCCTATTATCAACCAAAAACTACTATGAAAGGGACATTTAAAGCATCCATTGCCTTCATTGACTTTACCCCCTAAATCCCTTAACTGAAGATTATAGGAATAATAAGCCTTTTGAGTGACTTACCAAAGTAACACAACTAGTCAGTGGGAGAGCTAGATGGACTTAAAACTAATTTATTACTTTTGGACTGTATCAGTGGCTATTTCATATATATGCGTGTATATACATATATGTGTGTGTGCGTGTGTGTGTATAGGAATGAACCAAATGAAAGAAAAAATCACTTATATATCCCTGAAAGTCAGTGTGCTATATAAAAGACAACTACCTTTAGAAATTGCAGTGCTGATGCAAATCATAGTAAAATAAAACAGGGGCACCTGGGTGGCTCAATTGGTTAAGCATCTGCCTTCAGTTCAGGTCATGATCCTAGGGTCCTGGGATGGAGGCCACGTCAGGCTTTCTGCTTAGGGAGGAGCCATTTCTCTTTCTCCCTCTGCCTGCTGCTCCCCCAGCTTGTGTTCTTTCTCTCTATCAAATAAATAAATAAAATATTTTTGAAAAATAAAATAAAACAAAACTTAAAAAGGATTTTGAATTTTCAAGTAAGATCAATCAGACATCATTATGTAAAATATCTGAGGTGTCCTGGAAACTCAAAAATATTAAATATTGATTATATGAAATATCCTTTATAGCTTCTAATTCATTGTCCTACACATTTACTATATGCAGATATTTCTTACTTTATGGAGAGTAGAGTAGAATGCATTAGTGCTTTCCCTCTTCCAAATACAACTTAGACAGAAATACAGATTTTTTAAAAAAGATTTTATTTATTTGGGAGAGAAAAAGCTTGAGAGAGAGACAACACAAGTAGAGTGAGGGGCAGAGGGAGAAGCAGACTCTGCTGAGCGGGGAGCCTGATGTGGGGCTCAATCTCAGGACTTCAGGATCACGATCTGAGCTGAAGGCAGATGCTTAACCAATTGAGCCACCCAAGCACCCCCAGAAATACATAAGCAAGAATGTTTACATATACAAATTTGTTTTGCTTTGTTTAGGGAAAAAACTCCCGATTGAGATTTTATATATGCCATGACAGCCAGGGCAGAATTGAACTAGAAATGATTGAAGGAGAAGATATTCACAGTAGAAAATACATAATTTATGAAAGTATGGATGGGTTTATAAAGTTCAGAGAAAATAAACATCTTTGTTAACTTCTGTGAGAAACGAAGAAAAATCGGGGTTTAACAAGAGATGAAATTGTTTAATTAACAGTATATAGTGGAGTATGTCTTTGATAAAGGGCTTGGATAATTAGGCCATTTAAAGTTAATCCTCATGAATATAATGTAGATTATTACTCTAATTATCAGACAAATAGCTGAAAACTGGAAATGTGGGAAGAGAATTTAAAAGGTTTCTAAAAATTAGCTTTCATGAAAAAAGAAAAAGTTTCCCTCATTATTTATTCCAGTTTCCTGTCTCAGTTCTTTCTTTTTTTGGAGATGACTCAAACCTATATAAGTTAAACACGTCATGGATGGTGGGAGTGGGGTTTGCAGGCTGTGTGTGGCTCCCACATTATGCTCTGAGAGGCAGCATGGCAAACTGAGAGCATGGTCTCTAGAGCCAATCTCCTTGGTTTCTAATTCCAGTTTAAGTACCAGTTAATGTCTGATCTTGGAAAGTTCATTAACCTCTGATTCCGGATCTATAAAATATAGATTGTGGGATCTACCTCATAAGGTTATTATAAAGATTAAATGAGGTAACACTTTCAATGCATGTGAAAAACAGTGCTGGGTACATATTAAGATCCATATTCTTTTAAAAAAAGAAACAACAGACTCTAAATGCAATCACTTGTGCTAAGCCCACTCAGACTTAATTCCCAACCTAAATATAGTTATAACTTCCTCTCAGGAATGTAATCCTAACTGGTTGGCATGGAATCTTCTGGTCGGCACCAGTGAAGAAATCTGCCACTCACCTCCTATCTGCCATAAGTAGGTTACCTAAGTCTGAAATAATCCTTTTGTTTGTTTGTTCATGATTTCCTTTTTCAGGCTTTAAAAACCTTTTACTTTCTATAGCACTTTGGAGCTCTTTTCTATCTGCTAAATAAAATGCTCAATTTGTGAATCATTCAAAAAAGCCAATTAGATCTTCTAATTTCCTTGGGTGAATTTTTCTTACTTAACAGATTTGGTGGCAGCAGTGGGATGTGAAGTGAACTTCTGATAACATTAAGGACTTTGAGAAATACAAGCATGGTACCTACAAACTCCTTTTTGAGAGAAATCAGAACTCTCTGACCATTGCTGAAGGCTGTAGCTAAGTTCTTCTTAGTTTTCAGCTCTGCTCTCTTTGCATCAAGTTCCTGATCCAATTGGCTTTCTAGTCAGTTCTCTATTTTTGTGGAATCACTAGTTCCACATTAGGAACTTCCAGTGGTTTGGACCACAATTTCCCATTTGATTGGTGACCCCAGCCCTTGGTTCCATCCTCAGATTCCACTCTGGGAACTGCATGCTGTGGTTCTGCATTTTTTGGAGTTACTCTGCAGATCTCATTTGTTTACGTCTGCTGGTTCAATCTGTTTCCAGTCTCATTATCCACATTTAGAATTGTTGGAGATGAAGAATTTAGTTAGAGTCATCGTTAGGGCCAAAGTCTGTGGGCTGCTTCTAATACTGACATCAGGAGAATAAAAACTGCAGAGTCTATAAATTTTCAGATAAATATGACCACATCCCACATCGTGTCCTAAATTGCTCAATATCCATTAAAGCCTGAGGCTACACAAGGTATCGCTCCAATAACAAAAGATCTATTTGCCCAGGGGCTAACCATTCCCTGTTCCAGCTCCTATAATAGACCCATCTTGTCAATTTAGAAACCTAATGTGAGGGGATGGCAATTTGTCCAGGACTTGAGTTATTAACAGCATAGTTGTTCTCAATTTCCCAATTGTTCCAAACCCAAAACCCCTGTCCCAAGTCCCACTGGACTCAAAGTGGTTCATTTTTATAGACTTTTGTTCAGTTTTTTTAGCATCCTGTAGACCTCCACAGGCAATATCTATCTACCTTTACCTGGAACAATCAACAATATAGCTGGATAGCCACACCTCAAGGGTTCACTGGGACCTCTTCTGATTTCTTCTAAGTACTCCATCTTGATTTAAGTATCTTTCAGTTCCCTGGGAAACAGAACTTCTTGCAATATGTAGACAACCTCTTGCTGTGCTCAGTTACTACAGAGGCATCCATAAAAGATTGCAATTATTTGCTGCAAAAGTTACTTGAAAAGGACAGAAAGTCTTTAAGGAAAAATTACAATTATCCCTGTTCATTACTTAAGTCATAATCTAAGCACTTAAGGGATCCAGCTACCTAAAAAGGATTAAACTAATCTGAAGATATCCTAGGCCCACCACCAAGTGGGAATTTCATGGATTTCTAGGCTTGGCTGGTTTTTGTAGACTATGGGTTCCTATTTTTTGCCCATTGGCTTCCCCACTCTAAGAACCTACTAAAATTTCAGTTCCTGAATTCCTTCCTCGGGAAAATAAACATAAAAAGGCCTTCAGAAGACTCGAACAGGCTGTGTAAGAACTGCTTGCCCAAGGGCTACCTAATTGTACAAAAACCTTTCACTTTGTTAATGCATGGAAGAGATAACCAAGCCCTGAGAAGGCTCACACCAGAACCTGGTAATTAACACAGGCCTGTTGCTTATTATAGCAAATAACTTGATTTAGTTGCTCATGCCCATCTATCCCAGCTGTTTTAAGGCTATAGCTGCAGCCACAAAATTAGTAGAAGCGTGAGCAGATTTAACCCTAAGAAATGACATTTAGAAATCATACACTATTCAAAGTCTTAATTCTGAATTGGCTCAACATTTCTCTACAAGTGAACCAACCTCCTATGAGATTCTCCTGCTTCACCACCTAATCTGCATCTTAAATGTTGCAACATTCTTAATTCTGCAGTGGTTACTACCTCTGCATAATATAAGCAAGTCCCATAACTTTATATTAGTGGGACTAATATAAGTTAGTCCCACTAACATCCCATTTTGTGATACGATGTCCTGATTTACAAGACATTCCATTAACTAACCTGAATTTAATCTTATTTTTTGATGATTCATACTGTACATATGAAAAAGTATTTCTGAGCTAGTTATGTTATTACTACACGATATGAACTACTTGAAAGGAGAAGCCTCCCAAAGCTAAGTCAGCTTAACAAGCAGAGCTTCATGCCCTTACCAGAGACACCAGTAATCAAAAGGACAAACTGTTAATATCTATATTATTATTATCTATTTTTATCTCTTTTTCCCTTTGCTCTAGCATTGGCCTGGAAAGATAATGCCTTTATTCATATTTCTCAGGCCATTGCTCAAGTGGATTACCTTTCATGTTGCTGCATTTGTCATAAAAAATTCTGATCTATTCATGATGCAAGAGATCCCCTGATCCTCCTTGTGATTAATATCTCTTCTAATCCCAATGTTACTGCAAACTACAATTGACCTCCCCTTAGAAGTGTCTTACTGAGTTTCACTTTTACAACCAGATTATCCAGTACCTTGTTTGTCTTTTCTCTGACTATATCTGTACAACCCCATTTAGACAATAACCTATGGAAATCTTAGTACATTTGTACCCCATGTTCCCACAATTATTTAGATCAGATCTGCCCCTATTCACTAAGATATCTGATTAGAAGCACCCATCCCTACAAGGTTATTTGGAATGACTCTATTTCAGGCTAGGAGATTTTCTTACCATATGTGCTAAAAATCTCACTGATCCTTGGCTAGAATGGATAAATGCAGCAATCTCTGTGAATGAATCTATTAACAGTATCTCCTTAACAGGAATGGTTTGTGTCCCAACAGGGTTTATCTTTGTCTATGGTGGTTATCTTTCTCTTTGGACTTATGAATGCCTAGATGACTGGTGCACATCCAGGCAATGCCTCTTATAGTATCAAATTGTGCCCCTAGGGGGATCCCTGAGTGGTTCAGCAGTTTGGTGCCTGCCTTTGGCCCAGGGTATGATCCTGGAGTCCCAGGATCGAATCCCGTATGAGGCTCCCTGCATGGAGCCTACTTCTCCCTTTGCCTATGTCTCTGCCTCTCTCTCTGTCTCTCATGAATAAATAAATAAAATCTTTTAAAAAAAGGCTATAAAAAAACTGTGTATCTAATTTTTCACAAGTGAACTAAGACATATCATTGACAAACTCCTGAATTTACATTATTGAGTTAGAAAGGACCTACTGGGGGATTGACTCAGGATTTGCTTCCTTTGGCAAGTGTCATACCTCCCTGGTTGGGAGTAAATGCAAATGGAAATGTGTTCAGAGAACTGTCCTTAATTCTTGAAGAGATTTCAGATCCTATTGCTAATAATAGCTGCCCAACAAAGATCCTTAGACTCTGGCCACAATTGTCCCTCATAATATTATAGCCCTTAATTATCTCTTAGCTTAAAAAGGAGGAGTCTGTGCTGTGGTCAACATCACCTGCTACATCTGGATTAACTCTTGAAGGTAACTTCAAACTCAATTCCAAATATAACTAAGTAAGCCATTTGGCTTAAAAAGGTGATTCCTTCAGCAGGGTCTTTCTTTGACTTATCTGATTTTGGTTGATTTGGGTCTCAGAAACCATAGCTCTAAAGTGCATACCAAACACTGGAAGTTATCCTGCTTATTATAATCATAATAATGCCCTGGAGCATTGTATTCTTTGGAAAGCTTCAACTTCATGCTTGTAGCCACTAACTGTCAAGCAAATGATTCCGTTAGGACTGTAACATTAAAAGAGTGAAGAGAATGATGATATTAAAGATTGTGAACTTGAAGCTATGACCTGTGAATATCACAGGGGTTAAGTGAAAACACCATAATTTACAGATATCACACAAAGGAACAACAGAACTGTGAGAATAGAAGAGGATTGTTGAGAGTGTGCTAATACCTTAATTTTGATTACATCTTTCAATTAAGCTGAGAGTCTGGTCCAAAAGGGTGAATCATTAAAAATAGAAATTAACAGGCCCCAGTGGAGTCACTTGTGCTAAGCCCATGATGACTCAATACCTAACCTAATCATAGTTACAATCTTCCTTAGGAATGTAATCTTAACTGGTCAATCTGGAATTCTCTGGTTAACATAATGAGATAATCTGCCCACATAGTCTCCTTCTATCCCTCCATAGGTAGGTTGCCTAAGCCTGAAATATGTATATTTCATTTATGACTTCCTTTTCTAGACTTTAAAAACCGTTCCCTTTCAGTAGTTCTTTGGACCTCATTTTCTATTTCTTAGATGGGATGCTGTGTGATTCATTAATCATTCAATAAAGCCAATTAGATCCTCAAATTTACTCAGTTAAATTTTTGCTATTTAATACATATAGGATGCATTAAGTGAGAATAAATACATTTGCTTCTTTTACATTTAGTATACTGAATAATGTAACAATCACCATATCAACTTCCCAGAAAGGTAGTGATATGAAATTTGGTATGATGTGATTTGGGGAAAGGACACAGAATTTGAAATAACTCAGCATGAAATTAGCCAAATAAATTTGTGAAATGTGTCATTATATGGACAATAGTGAGTTTTCATTAAGATACTATAAAGAAAGGAAACGTAATTATAACAAACTTCATGGTACTAGTCAGGTTTACCATTATTTTACACTTGATCATAACTGCCTCATATATGCACAGATAGAGACAGTGACCTCAGTCATGTTAGCAGAACCATTTATAATCACTATACCTAAGTGATATAGAATATCAGAAAAAACAAATACCCAAAATGAGGATGCTTATGTAGTTGTTTAAACTTCTTTATACCAAACATACAAATGGCATTAATATATTTGTGTATGTCTCTATTTGAAAGTCATCTCACATTTTTGACAAATCATAAAGACAAACATTGAGAACTTTGAAAGTTTACAGACATTTGGAAGTTAAGATTATTTCTGAAAAGTGTTCCTATTACGTAACAATGTCTTGGTAATAACACTAAACTCTACTTAGTATAAAACAAAGATTTAATGATTGCCTAAGCCTATTCTTTTCATTAAAGTTCCACTAATGAGCAATTGCTAAGGCAGTATTTCATTCTGAAAGAGGAAGATATTGCTTTCAAATTTAAATGAATTTAAATTAGCATTTAAATGTATCCTATAACACATGTATCAAGCAGAATTATTATTCAATAGTATGATCCATTGTTGTGATAATTATTATGTACCATTTAAGGAACACTCACTGTGTATTTGGAGCCTTGCTAAATAAAGTGTGCTTAATTCTGTGGAATTTGGATGACTTTTTTCCTATAAGAACAGAATATATCAGACACCTCACTTCAAGCATAGCACACAGTGATGAAAGGTTAAAGGACTCTGATATATTTTTAATTTTTGTTTCTTAACAGTTTTATCTATTTAGAATTTAAGAACTCAGGAGAAGTACATTTTAAAAGTTATAGGTCACTGGTTGGCTTGCTATTTTTTTGTGGATTTTGTAGGTTAATTCTGAAATTATATCTTTTCAAAAATAAAACATCTTTAATATTATTATATTTTATCTAGTTATTTGATTAGTATTCTTTTCATAAATGAGATTTCTGTTTTTATCTGATGTATTATATAATTTTAATTCAAGGGCATTCATATTAATTTGGAAAAAACACTGCAGTTGCTGATATTACATAATATAACTCTAAGAAGCAATATTGAATATCCTAATTGAAACAGTATTTTTTATATCAAAAATTGCTTTTTATTTTGGTTAGATTATCAAATATTTTGCTTGGTAATCTTTCAGTGCTTTCCTTCAGTTGTGTGACTTTGATATCAAGGCATTTTTTGAGACAAAACCTCATTGAAGAGCTGAAATAGCTACATTCAACCACTTCCCTTGTTCCCATGAAAGTCTATAAAAAAACAAATTGAGAAATAAACAAAAAGTCATCATAGAGGTAAGGTCATTGAACACTAAACACTGTTCAATATTAAATATTGTAGTTGGAAGTATGTTAACTTGGACATTTCTTCAAAGTGAAGAAATTTGCTAACGTCAAACCATTTGATTAGAATTATTATCTTTCAAAGGTTGTGGTTTAAAAAGAAAGAAATCTTTCTAAATCTTGCTATTTTAAATCATCTCAGTGAAGTAGGGATCACATAGTTTATGAATAAAATATTTTGTGGTACAAGATGTTAGGCTAAAAACCTACAAATTTAGCAATAAGACTGAATTGGTCATCTTGTAACTAAAAATCGTTTATCATTTCATTAAGGTACATTTCTCTTTTTTGTGTGTGTATGTATATATGTGTATATATATATATATATACAAACACACTATACATATATATGTAGATACAATATATACAATATATACACATACATGTATATATACATGAATAAAAATAAATAATATAAAAGTACAGGTAAAGGGCATTACGTTTTTTTATTAACAGCTATTTTGTATTTTGATATTTGAATGATTTCTTATTATAAATTCCTATGGAATCCACTTCCAAAAAATATACTGAGAGTTAACTAGTGTTTGGTAAAAGCCTTAGGGTAACTTTAAACACTAATAAGTATTCAATTAAATGCTGAATAAGCTTCAGAAATGTGAATACTGTAATTTATAAAATATTTTTTGGGAGCAGTAGATCAGATTGGGAGAGGTAGATCCAAGGTTCGAGTCCCTGAAATTTGACAGCTATCTGGGTAGTGAGAAGGATGGCCTCTTCCAAGAAGGTTCAAAAACAGTCTTTGTACTTAAAGATTCCAAATCAGAAGAATGGGAGAAAATTAGAAGTGTTGTTTCTAGACTCATGGTCAGATAATTGAGAAAACTGATAGGATTGGCATCCAGATCTCATTTCTAGCAAATATAATTATAGTAAAACTAATTTCTTTACAAAAAAAACAAAAAACAAAAACAAAAAAACAAGTCTGTTCTCTTTAAACATGGACTGATCATTTATATAAGTGCAGCAAGAATAGTGACTGACCACATAGGCTCTTTTTAAATCTGTTTTGCTGGAACTTTTCACATGATATTAGATTGGACTTTTAAAGCCTCTGCAGACTAAGAAGCCACATCAGAGACTTGCCATCAGGCTTCACTTGTTGTACCTATATAGTTTTAATTCCTTTCATCTTGAGGTCTTCAAGATATCCTGAGTAATAACTTTCCTTACTCAGCTGATGAGGCTGCCAGGAACCCTGTAGGCAAGATACAAGGCTCTTTTTTAACAAGAAACTTTATTGGCTCCATGAAGTCATCCTTATTTTTCTTTAACTGTGTTGTTTTATCTGATTTTATGCATATTCCCAAGTATGACATTCCATTTAAAGCTTTGGTTTCCAATTGTGTCCTGTTATAAGGAGAACAAATTCTTATTGAACTTATGCAAATAATAACATTACCAAAAAAATAAGGCAACTCAGTAAGTTCCCAAATTCTAGAAGGATGAGGTAGAGAGAAAAAGTAAATATTTCAATTCTATTTACAAAGGTATACTTACCAAATTGCTGTAAGTCATAGATAGCTTAAGAAAAAAGAAAAAAATATTTTCTTAAATCCAGGAAAATAACACATTAGGCACTAGCAATGTTTCAAAGAAAAAGTTGTAAGAAAATTTATAATCATGCCTATCAGTTTTTTCAGACTCATGTTATTATTTCTTATTCTGCTTGAATTCAGTTTTTTCACTTGTTATCAAGTTTCTTACCTATATCAGTGGTATGATCTGATAGTTATCAGAAAACTATATTCTAGAGTACTTGTCAGTCTTTTCCATAAATCTCTTTAGAGATGAAGCACTTTTGCAAAAGTGTCAGGGTCAAACTGCTGCAAATGATGAGAAAACTAAAAAAAAAAAAAAAAAAAAAAAAAAAAAAATGGCCATGATTAAAGATCTAATGATAATTTATTTAATAAGGAAATGCCATTGAGACGCCTGGGTGGCTCAGCACTTGAGCATCTGCCTTTAGCTTGGGTTGTGATCCTGGGGTCCTTAGATGGAGTCCCACATAGGGCTCTCTGCATGAGCCTACTTCTGTCTCTGCCTCTCTGTGTCTCTCATGAATAAATAAATAAAATCTAAAAAAAAAGGAAATGCCACTTTTTCTGTAACATATTTATAATAGACTGAGAGTATTGACAAATCTATGAATTTCAAATAATTTCTACAATACCTATGTTAGGAATGTATATGCATACACATACAACTTAGAGTTTATCATTGCTTCTGACAATGCTTCCCATGTAATTTAATATATTAAATAAATCTAATTAATTTTAACATCCTCTTTTACAGTGTGACAGAGAAATTCTCTGTAATTTTCCAGGGATCATCTGGGATATCTCAAGGTTAGTTTGAAGTTAAAAAGACCCCCATTTAGAAATTAATTTTTTTTTTATTTTTTTACTTTTTAAAAAATATTTTATTTATTTATTCATGAGAGACACAGAAAGAGAGAGAGAGAGGCAGAGACACAGGCAGAGGGAGAAGCAGGCTCCATGCAGGGAGCCTGATGTGGGACTTAATCCCCGGGACTCCAGGATCATGCCCCGGGCCAAAGGCAGGCACTAAACCACTGAGCCACCCAGGGATCCCTAGAAATTGATTTTAGGTAGTTGTCAAAAACATCAAAAGTTTTGAACATTTGACTAACTTGAACCACAGATCATTATGAAATAATACAAAATCTATTTAACCACAGTGACCACAGAAGTTTTTAAAAGCAAATATAAGACTAGATAATTATGAACAAAACTTAGCTCTTTTAATATTGAGAAATTTCAGTTTTCTAAGTAATCAAAGATCTGATAAAGACAACATGAAGCATAGGAAATTATTTGATAAGATTTAAAATCTTTGCTCTCCAAAAAAATTACCCAAAAGGTAAAAAAGAAAAAAAAACTTTTTATGTCTATCAAAAGCACATTAAAATAGCTTAAGAAAACTTTGTTCTTTTAACTGGAAGAAATGAAATTCTCATTTTACACCAGTGTACTCACAATATTGACTCATTATTTAAAAACTTAAATAGTCCATTTCAATCTAGTCAGCTTGACCATATATGAAATTCTCTTTCCAAAATTCCTTTTCTCTAGACCTACAACTTTTAAAATAATTGTTTATATTATATTTTTCCTCTTTCACATTCTGAAAACAAACAACAGTCATTCTACATTAGGACAAAATTAGTCTTTTTCTCTTAAAATATATACTTTATACTGTTTATTCAAAAAACACATTTTATTTTCCTTCCCTACTTTCATATACAGCTTTCTTTTGGCCTTATTATTTCTAGAAGCTTTAATTACAAGTATTGGTTAGAATGTTTCTGGGAAACAAACAAACTAATCTTTAAATTTGTTTAAGTCATAAAATGTTTGGGATTCTTTTAGGAAAATTAAGAAGTAGCTAGAAATGTCACTTAGCCATGTTAAGACTATCACACTGGGCCTTGGCTCTAAGTAACCAAGAGGTGATAATGAAGCAAAAGGAGAACCCCTCAGAAAAAAGAAAAAAAGAAGTTAACAGGCAGCAATAAAAGAGCTCTTAGAGATAAAAAAGTGAATTGTTAAGGATTGTTTCTTGGAGATTATAAAATATTATCATAATTGATGTTTTCAAAAACACATTGATGTTACAAACCATAAGTTCATTTTTTTCCCCACTGTGTAAACTGGAACAAATCACACAGTTTGAATGTTCAGAGTTTCTATCACTCTTTCTCCCATATCTTTAACTTTGTCAAAGAGGATTTAACAGAACTTTTCTGGTTAGTTAAAAGACAACTACTTCCTTGCTAGAAATCAACAAAGGAATAGACTCAAGTGTCTACAAAGTGTTTATTGGTAGTACTCTCTAAAACTTTTCACTCAACATTAAGGCTTCTTCTGCAGCAAAATGTCAATTCAATGGGAAATATCACAGGAAGAGAGTGTGAGTGGGCCACAAAGTGGCAGATGAATTTCAATAACTTCAAAAAAACTGCATTTAGATAAAAAATAATTTTTCTAATATCCTATATTGATAGAGGGAGTCTAAGCAATACAATGTGACCCTACAGAAGATGTAAATGTGATTGTACATTATTGTCAGAGATTCTGGCCAGAGTGAGTCATTAAAAAATGGCATAAAAATTGCTTCTGAATCAAAAGAATTTAACCACATTTTGGTACAAAGCACCAAGCCCCAACCTGGAATTATATATGAAACTCCAATAACAGACCATAAGTACATATAATGACACTGGGAGGAAAAAACAGGATAGAGAAAAGGAGCTGTGGAACCTATTAGAATAAGAATAGACCAACAAACAGACATTTATTTATTTATTTGCTTATTTATTTCTGGTTTATTTAAAAAAATCTAAAAATAGATATAATAAAAAGTTGAGAAACTCATCAAGCATATAGAGTCGAATACTTTTTCTTTCTACTTCTTTCACTTCTAGTCTGTTTGCAACCCTTTGACTGATTTAAATTCCTGTCATTCTGGTACAGTGGATACAGCATTGTCTTTTTATATTACTCAACTTCTCAGAAAATATAGTCCTAGTCCTCAGATATCTCCTCTTGAGACAGCATTGACTCTAGAGATACAAGACTTAGCTGATTCCCCTTCTAACCACTGTTGCTCCTTCTCTGTCTCTTCCTAGGTTTTTGTCCTCTATTTGAACTCTTTGTGTTGGAATTCCTCAGGATTCCTAATAAGACACCTATCTCACTAACCACATAGTTTTTGTGTGATGTCATCTAGTCCTCTTGACCAAGACTTTCAAATTTGTATTTTCAGGTCTGATATCTCAAGGGAGCTCTGGAATCGTATTTTGGCTGAGTCCTTGACAGATCCTCCTAGATATATTTTGAGTATTAAAAAAAAAAATTAAGGCCCAAAATGCAACTCTTCCTTTTTTAAAGATTGTATTTATTTATTCATGAGAAACACACACACACACACACACACACACACACACACACACACACAGGCAGAGGGAGAAGCAGGCTCCATGCAAGGAGCCAGACATGGGACTCAATCCCGGGTCTCCAGGATCACGACCTGGGCTGAAGGTGGCGCTAAACTCCTGAGCCACCCTGGCTGCCCCAGAAATGCAACTCTTAACTACCTTCTTCATCCCCGCCAATTGTTTCTCCTCCAGATCTTTACTTTTCAGACAATGGCGTGGCCATATACTTCAAAACTTAAGGGACATTTCTGATTCTCTTTATCTTGATCCCAACATAAGACCCATCAGCAAATTCAGTAATTTTACTTTCAGTATACTTCAAATTCCCTCACTCTTCACTATCTTTACAAATACCACATGATCTACCATTATTTCTCATTTAGAACATTGTAATAGCCTTTTAACTGGTCTGCCTACTCTCATGTAACAAAAGTTATCTAGTCTTTCCAGAGTAATGAGTAATGGCAGAGTGAGGAGAAAATCTTTCAGAAAAATGATAGAACATCTAAAAATATAAATGAAATAATTTCACACTCCTTCCTAAAAGAAACTGCATAAAACCTCCAGCGTTCCTTACAATAAAATTAATTCCTTTTACCCAGGCCTGCCTCCCAGTTGCTACCAAACCTGGCCTCTGCTTATTTCAAGGCTTACTTTGTAAACGTTTTCTTGTTTACTATACTCTAGTCAAAACGATCTTTTCTCCTGTTTTCAGAATTACTTTCAACATAGTGCATAGTACTTTCCTCTTAGGCAAAAAGTTCTTCACGAAGATCTTTGCATTACAGATTGCTCTTTTGTATTCAGGTATTGGCTCAAATGTAATAGTCCCCTTTATTGGGCTCTCAATTTTAACTAGCACAACTACTCAGTTCCAGAACATTTTATATCAAATATGAAATTAAGTGTATTATTTTTATAGCATTTCTTAAATGATCTTTTTATTCATTTACTTTCCACAACTTTGTTATCTCTATAAGTATTTTATTCATTTCATTCACTGTCCTGTTCCACATACCTACAGCCACTTTTGCCTCTTTTAGTTACCAATAATATTGCAAATATGCTTTTCAAATAAAAAAAAAAAAACGGTATTGTTTAGGAAATCATACCATTCCTGAAGTGACAATTATTCCTGGTTATTTGAGAGGCATTGTTTTTAGAGAATAATGTATATTTATATGATGCCATGTTACCACAATATTAATAAGCAAATATTGAAATAACTTTTGTTATTTCAATAAGTAATTGAAATAATGGGATACTTATTTAGAGAAATTATATGACTTTCAAAACTTAATTTAAAATAAATGCTTTAAGTTAATAATAAGGCTGTACTTTCCTGACATATGATAAAACTCAGTTTATTCAAAGTATGTTTAAGAAATGATTCTTCATTGAAAATTCCTATAGATTAGAAAGCATACCTATAACATAGAATTCATTTGAATTGGACTTTGTAAATAATTACAGATGGTGACAGAAATAAAATAATAAACCTTACATGTTTTACATTTCTCTACATATTTTGTAAACTTATTTTATAACTCAATAGTTTATTTTTGTTTACTCATTAAAATTATTCTAGATGACATAAGTTACAACTTTGCACTACTTCACAAACTATTGAAAAACTATGATAAGTAAATTAAAGGTAAGCAAATTTAAAAATAGACTATAAAGGATCAATAAATGCTACTCTTTCATATTATAAATTTATAATTATTCAACTTCACTATAAAAATCTTTAACTTTTATAATTTTGTCTCATCACTATGGATGAAAAGTATTCCTATAATGATGATTACTACAGTTTCCATGGTAGCACAATTTCCATTAATTACCTATGTTCATGAAATACTTGTTGAGCCCTCTATTATAAGAACCAAAATATTTTTGCTATTTCAAAATATATGATCACAAAAGTAAAAAATCTGAATATTAATTGTTGCTGTCAATCCTATTTTTCTGTAAAATGAGATCCAATTTGAATTATGAGAAATGACCCTGCTAAATAATAAATTTATGAATTAGCTGGTACAAATCAATTTGGAGGAAGAGACAGAAATAAATAGAATCAGGGACACCTGGGTGGCTCAGAGGTTGAGCATCTGCCTTCAGCTCCTGGCGTGATCCTGGAGTCCCTGGATCGAGTCCCACATCAGGCTCCTAGTGGGGAGCTTGCTTCGCCCTCTGCCTGTGTCTCTGCCTCTCTCTCTGTGTCTCTCATGAATAAATAAAATCTTTAAAAAAAAAAAAAAAGAGATAGAATGCAAAACTGGATCATGGAAATTAATTGTTGGAATTGCTTTCAAATGAGAGATGTACAGTTCATTGTAGGCCTTGTCATTCTGCTTGTGATGATTCTGGACATTTTTGCTTTTATTTTTTTTGAGAGATTTGAATATTTTCAATATTTAGGATGACTTTCAGTAACAGGAAGAGAGAGAATAGGCTTTTGTGTTTTTTTTTTTTTTCTATTTGTTAGGTTAATGATAACTGGGCACTAATGGATTAATTGAAGTGTTGTCTTTCTGTAGGGTAGACAATTGTGAATTTTTAACATAGTACATTTCATCTAGAATGTATTTATTTATTCATTTACTTATTTATTTGACTGAGCGAAACAGAGTAAGAGAGCACAAGCAGGGGGAATGGAAGAGAGAGAGGAAGGAGCAAGCTCCTCACTGAGCAGGGAGTCTGATGTGGAACTTGATCCCAGGACCCCGGAATCATGACCTCAGCCAATGGTAGACACTTAACTGACTGAGCCACCTAGGTGCCCCGCTCATCTGGAATTTAAACAGGATTCATTTCAATTAAGTTTGTAGCACAACATATGCATTTAAATAAACTGTACTTCTTACTATACTCAGTATTACTCCAGGCTATATGCTATAACCAAGAGGGTTTTTTTATAACCCATATCATTTAATATCATAACAGGATTAACTAAAATGATATTTGGCCTCTTACACATTCCCTGGCCTCACAAAACAGACATCGGACTGATGGACATGATTTGATAATTTAAGAAAGATGATCACAGACATGTGTGATACACACTCCATTTCTGTTTCCCTTTGACGATTTATTTATTTATTTATTTATTTTTTCCCTTTGACTTTTTATAGAAGCTTGTGTACTGGTCAAGTACGAGAAGTAAAATGACAGAATTTAGTTCCTTTGAGGACTGCTTCCTATACTTTGAATTTTTTTTTTTTTTTTTAGTAAGAGTTTGAAGTCACCACTGTGAGATCAAGATCTGATCTGAGTTCAAGAGTCGAATACTTTACCAACTGAGACACCCAGGTGCGTTACACTTTGAATTATTTAAGAAAAAGGAAATGCAAACTTATTTGGATTACTGTGTGTTTAACCTGAGAATAACCTCCCCCCAAAATAAACCAGAGTTTGACTTATAGGCCTATAGATATTTATATATGGATACAGATATATATAAATGTAATTCACTGGTGGGATCAGTGGGAATATCTTTCAGTGCCTTGCCAATAATTTAAACCTGAAATTACATTTTCCTCTCTGATATGAATACATATTATTGAGGTTAGGATTTTGGTTAAACTATTAGTTTCACATTGCTATTAATTTTAAAAGTTGATTTATTGTACGGCTTGATATTCTCATATATAGGATCATTGTTGACAAATTACTACCAACTATGGAATATAGAATTAAAGTATAAAATTATTATTGCAAGTTCCATCTAAACAAATTCATTGCTTTTGAATTTAGTATTGAGTCATGTAATAAAAAACACATGAGTTATTGTTTTGACTTATAAGTATTCTGTTCTCAAAAATTGATTACAACAATCATGCAAAAATGGAAATAGGAACTTAGCATTTAACATTATTTTCTAATTTATTCTGTTATTTATTATAATCTCCCAACTATTTTACGCAGCTAGTGATCAACGGACTTCCCAGAAAAAGTGGCTTTGTTTCAGACACAGTATTGGAAAACACTTTAGATTTACTTCAACAAAATGGTAGGAAAATTGCATTAAAAAACAGCTACTGGGTTCTGATGTTATTTCAGAGATGTGGAGAATTTGTGTTCCCTCCTACTTTACAATAAGAAAAAACAAACTTGAAAAACTGCAAGTTTGTGATTTTCTAATTAGATCATGAAAATTGCAATGGGAAAATATTAACATAAAATCAGGAATGTGAGAAGCACTCTCAGGGAGAAACAAGACCCAGGAATTTGCTTACTTGAGACAAAATATTGAATGGCGAATAAGCTGGTGAGAAGAATCAAGTAGGGGCACCTGGGTTTCTCAGTGGTTAGTGTCTACCTTTGGATCAGGTCATGATATCCGGGTCCTGGGATTGATCCCTGCGTTGGGCTCCCTGCTCCATGGGGAGTCAGCTTCTCCCTCTATGTCTACTCTCTCTCTTTCTCTCTGTACAATAAATAAATAAAATCTTTTTTAAAAAAATAAGAATCAATTAGAAGATTTTAACCGATTGCTAATGTCTGAATGCACAAGCATGAAAGCTGAATGCATCACATGGGACCAATGATGTTCACATCATTGTTCTTTTACAGGTTTTTCCTCCATGAACCCCACAAATGTTTACAGAGAAGACTGGAGATACATATATCTTTTTTTCTTTTTTCTTAAGAAAACTTCCTGATGATGCGATCTGGAGAGTGAAGCAATGTCTTAGCTAACATCTGCCCTGTCTCATCATCTCTATCTCCTTATGGAAACAGAGCCCTAATATGCAAAATCATCAAAATCTGTTGCCTGACAGTACAGATGAGAACCTACTGTAGTTGTGAGAGAAAAAGAAGGGGGAAAAATCCCCCCAGGGAGGGTGGAATGCATACTCAGCCCAACATGACCTCTGGAGGAGGGGAAGGGCTATTTGTAAAGGCATCATATCTAGGACATGTTTATAGTACCTTACTAGGATTGCAGCTTAGCCTGAACTGCAAAGAAAAACCCTCATCTCTCTAGCTCCTGACCACCACACTGAGAAGATGTGAGTAAAAATAAAAGTAGAATTTATTTGGGAAAGATGTAAGGAAAAGATCTGTTCCAGTGAGCAGCAGAGTGGAGGATAAAGTGAAATTTCATATAGAAAAAGAGTAAAGCTAGACCTGACAGAGAAACATTAAATCCTACTTAGCAAAGGCAAAAGATTTTCTTTAGAAGATCTTTCTTATAGACTCTTTCTTAATTCCTCACTTTTACATACTTTGAACAGAAAGAGTATTAGATAAATAATTGCACTCTCTTAGCTAAAAAACAACAGAGAAAAAAATAAAGTGGGGCAATTAATGAAATTTATCCAAGATGGAATCAAGTGACATTTCCTTTTATATAATAAGATCCATTTTCTCTAAATATTAAATGATAATCTTGCAGGGTTTGATCGATATGCCTTATGACATCTCTCATATATTCTAACACTCTTATTTAACCTCTCCCTGGGAGCCAACAACTATCATGGGCCAAGTACCTTCAATAACCATCAAACAGTTTATATGCCCAGCCCAACTGTTACCGTCAGACTTTTAGTTGAGAAACATTCTTTCCTCCTTTGTGACATCACATCCACTAACTAAATGGTGTAGTGTGGGGGATTTACTATAAAACAGATGCTCTCCTGATGGCCCATTCCTGGACATTCCTGAGGACTCATAATCAGGTCATAGATAATTTAAACAATGATTTACCTGTATTCTTAATAGAAGTCAAAGATCTAAGAAGTAATCATACTTCTGAGCATAAGTGATACTAATTTTCCAATATAATTTGGACTCAATCTATCAGTCCCTCCAAACATCTAGCAAGATTCACCTTATATTCTCTAAAACCAGAACCAAAGGGTACCAAAATCAAGAAGATGAAAATCTAATAGAAAAATGAGCCCTTAACCCTTGTACTCTTCCTTATAATGATTCTTTTCTCTAGGTTAAAAAAATATCCAAATAGTAGGGATATAGATTTGTTCAGAATCTTAGCAGCATACATATAATAATCATTCCCTACTTACCTGTAGTAGCAAATCCGAGTATTCTTTTATCTTTGTGCACCACAAAGCTGCATATTTCATAACTATAGATCTGTTTTCTGTTCTTTTAGCATCTTTTTTTATCCAAAGAGTCATTTCATTGCTTCCTCCTGGGAAAATCAAAGTCCTCAACAAGGATTCCTAAACCGTCCTATTTTTTTTTTATTTCACATGTCGATCATCTTTTACAGTACTCTAAAATGCAACTGAGCTCTGAAAGTAATTCTATTTACTTTATGTCTTATCTCTAATAGGCTATGCACTTTCTGAAAGAAGTAAAAATTTTGTTAAAGTTTATTTTTTTGGAACATAATTTATCCCAAGGAGGGATATTTTTCACTCCTAAAAACGTGTAACACTTCATAAATTTCCCAGATTAGTAAGTAAGAGATCACACAGATGATTCCTAAGTCTCACTGGAAAGCTATGAGTTCCAAAGGTATTAATTTCCTATTGCTGAACAACAAAGCACAAATTTAGGTGCTTAAAATAACCTACACCTATTATGTCACAATGTCCAGGGGTTAGGAGTCCAGAGAAGGCTTATATGAGCCCTTTGCTCAGTGCTTTGTAAACTGAAATCAAGGCATTAGCCACTTTGTAGTTCTCTTCTGGAGCTTGAGGTCCTCCTCCCAGCTCATTAGGTTATTGATAGAATTTAATTCCTTGTGGCTATGGCACTGAGATCCTCAGCTTTTAAAAACTATTGGGGGATCCCTGGGTGGCTCAGCGGTTTGGCGCCTGCCTTTGGCCCAGGGCGCGATCCTGGAGACCCGGGATCGAGTCCCCTGTCGGGCTCCCGGCGTGGAGCCCGCTTCTCCCTCTGCCTGTGTCCTGCCTCTCTCTCCTCTCTCTATGACTATCATGAATTTAAAAACAAAAACAAACAAAAAAAAAAAAAAAAAAAAAAAAACCTACTGCTCTCCACTGGCAGCTTTAAATCCTGCCTCTCTTTCCCCATAGAAGGGAAACTCGTAATTCTTTAAACACTGTTTCTTAAATATCTAATAGGCTTTTAAAAATGCCTTTAATAAGTTTATTACAACATGCCTAGAAATCTAGGTTTAATGTTTGTCTGTTGATTATATTTTAAGACTAAAACCAGGAAAACATCAGGCAGGATACATTGTAACAGATCTCAACTTACCGCTAGAATACGACTCCTTCCCAGAGGCAAAAATATGTCCAGATGACAGAATTTGTTGTCACTTCAGTAGCTTCCTGGCTAAGTAAAATGAAGTGGTTTTATATATACGCTAATAGTGGAAATGCTTTTGGTATAGTTTATTGTTTTGGAAAGCTTTATAGAGCATTAAAGTGCTTAACCTAAGAAGGAACCCTAATTTAGAATGGTCAGCAGATTATAGGCATTTAATAGTTGTAATGTTTTTTAATGAATTGGCTATTTTCAAGACAGAAGCCCATTCAAAAAGATATCAAAGTAAATGTAAATGTCCTGGTTGATCATTATGCCAAACATTAAGCCCAACCAAAATCCTACTTCTCAACAGAACAAAACAAAACAAAACAACAACAAATCGTGTCTGTAGAAACTCAAAGAGAATATTATGAAATATTATACAATGCAGTTCTTTTGTTCCAGAGTTAGAAAAAAGTATTTATTACACATGGAAATAATCCCTTTTACACCTAGAGTGGCTGCCTGTGACCTCATATGAAATCCTGAAAAAACTTTATATGTCATTACCCACATATTTAGGACAAATTGGCCACTGTATTCAATCAACATTAGTGAAGAAACAAACTTCATTATCTATTAATGAGTGGTGCCAAAACTATATAATACTATTTGATAAACCTATAAGGAAATTTTGATCAGAAACAGATCATGGAATAATCCCCAATAACTGACATTTAGTTGGCAGTATAAAAGCTTACTGGCTATTATCCAAAAACCAGACTGGTATGTGTTACCTTGTTAAATGGATATCTACATTAAGGTTTGTCACTGAAGACACCATCTGCTTTCCATTTTGGTCCATGAGTTTTAAATCTCAGAAGAAGAGTTAAATGAATTTAAGAATGAGATCAACTAGGGCACCTGGCTGGCACAGTCGGTTACACATTAGATTGGTTTTGGCTCAGATCATGATCTCAGAATCATGAGAGCCCTGTGTCAAGCCTTGTGTTGAGCCTCTCAGGCTCCTCATTTGGCACAGGGTCTGCTTGAGATTTTCTCTTTCTCCCTCTGCCTCTCCTTCCACTCACATTCTCATTCTCCCTCAAATAAATAAATAGACCTTAAAGAATGATATAAACCAGACCTTATTCTTAGGATCCAAATCCTAATCACTCAAAGGGAATTCTGGATTTTTTGTTCTCTGCTCAGGCCTTCTCATTTTTTATAAAAGAACCCAAAATAGAGTGGATTCTACATGCTATATATAATTCAGAGACTAGCCAGGGGAAATAAGACAATGTCATCAACTCTTAGCCAAGAATGTCACTTAATTGGAAAGGAAGCAGTAGTCCAGAATAGAGTCATTTTAGATATAATGTTGTGTTTTGAGGGTGGATATATGTGATTTTAGGAGAAGACTATTGTGCTTGCATTTCCTACAAGTTAATCTGGCATTTTAAATATTGCTATTAATATTACTATTCACTGTAATTACTATTAATATACTGGGGAACAAAGAATCATTAAATTGAATATTTTGGCTAAAACTCCCATATTGGTTCTGTAGACTCTTAGGATTAGGAAACAATGAGGTGAGTAGTTGCCTATTGACGATGACATAATTGTTTGTTCATAAGCAAGAAATTCAGCAACAATGTAGATCCTCCTCCAGGAGTATATTTGCCAAAGTGCTCTTGTAACTACTCAATGTAAGGATAATAGTAGAGAGTAGTGTTTAAAGAACCAATGTTGAAAAAACTAGCATCTCATGTGGTAGCACCCATAATTTTGTGTGTGTAACAAGGGACTGTTAGGCATGCTTAAGTGAGAATCACTGCTCTACAAAGGATAGCAATTTTTTCCATAGAAAACAATCATTATTGCCCTTTTATACTCCAACAAAATCAACAACACGTTGTTTTTTCCTGTATTAAGCTAAAGTGGGGAAAACAATATAATTTTGTCAACTTGGACAAATCAGAAATAAGCAATTACAAATAACAATAATCAATGTTTATATCCTTAGAACCTAAGAGTGAGCCTAAAAACATCAAAGAAATATTCTAAAAACTACAAACTACTCTGCTAGTTTTTTTTTTTTTTTTTTTTTTTTTTTTTTACTCTGCTAGTTTTCAAGAAAATAACTCCTGGGATATACAGTATGTATACTCAGCATGGTTCTTTGAAAATACAGAGTATCCAAAAGTGTTATATAATGAAATAAAAATGTTTCAATAGACCATTGAATGAGATGCTGTGGAACAAGGATTGCATAAGAATGCAGATCTATAGATTGCTCTCATAAAATATATAGATGAAAATATCAGTATACATTTAATAGGTAGTATTCCTTTCAATCATAAAAAAATTGACACCTGAATATTATGTTTGCATCACAGATATGTAATAGGAGAACATTCACTCTCATATTAAAACTTAATATTAAAACTAAAACATTAAAATCCATAATGATACTCATAGGGGATAAGAATAAAAGATATATATCACTGCATTATTAGTGAAATACAAATTTCATGTATGAGTGTTGCATATTCTAACTGTATACCCTGTGTTAATTTGGATCAATGTTTAATCTTTAAAAGATATGAAAGCACACAAAACAAGTACTATGAAAATATAAATCTATACAACAATAAATGGAAATATATACACCCACTTGTTAATGATTGTTACTTCTGGGAAGAAGCATGAGATTAAGAATAAGAAAAGAGTTTTCAATTCTTATTCTATAGAAGGCTGAATTGTTTAAAAATGAGTATGTATCCTTGAGTTACTTTTTTTCATTTTAAGGACAAGTAAAATATAATTATAATTTATATATCTGAATATATTTGCATAAATACTTGGTAATGTTTCAAGAAAATATTTAGTCAATTTAAAAAGATATCTGTGTTAAATACCATAAAAATCAAAGCAATGTCTCTTTCTGTCTTTCTGTCTTTCCATCTCTCTCTCCACACACACATGAAATGAAATGATTTTTTCTTAATCTTCAGAAGTATACATAATAATTGTATTATGAAACTTTTGTTTGAAAACCAATTTATTAAATTGGTCTGTAACATTTGGATAACTTCCAGTAGTATAAAGGAATAAAATCCAGAAATTAAGTATTTCCTATGAAGATAAGATTTATGCATGAGAATGCTCTGAAAGGAAATTCATCTTTTTCACAATGAGGATGATCATAAAGTTGAAACTATAGCATTGTTTAAAATGGAATTATGAAGAATAAGGTTAAAATATGAGTAAAAAATGCATATTGGATAATGAGATCATTTTTAAATAGGATTTTTAACACAGAGAAGCCGCTTTAAAAGAAATGATTAATGGTTCTTAACATTCACTTTATGTAGTGTTATATGGCTATGCACTGTAATACCTCTTTTTCATGTTTATATATAACAGAAGATAAAAATATTAAATGGTGCTTTCCCACAGAGTACTGAAAGATATATACAGAGTGACATCAAAAAGGAGAGTTACAGAAACTACTATTTATATAATGAGTACATATATTTTCCTGCAAAAGTAGCAGTGATGTATTTACTTATTATTTATATTTATATTTATATATTTTAGCTGTGGTGTTTTTAGTAATTATTTATTAGTAACTAATGTAGGCTATAGAATAATCAGGGCCATCCCTAACTGCTTCTTTGCCTTATTCACTAGTACTAACTCTCTTTATGCTCAACACATACATTTTGTACTGCCATACTCAAATATTTCCAATTTCCTATTCTTATATTTTCAAATGTGGCAAAATTTCTTCATTTTTTAAAATTCAGGCACAATGGCATATAACATTATATTAGTCTCAGGTGTACAACAAAACGATTTTATATCACAAAAGAATCATCACAATAAGTCTAGTTAACATCTGTCATAGTTATAAATTTGTATGTGTGTGTGATGAGAACTTCTAAGATCTACTTTCTTAACCACTTTCAAATATATAGTACAGTATTATAAACTATAGTCAACGTACAATACATTACATCCTCATGACTTGCTTATTTTATAACTGAAAGTTTGTATCCTTCAAAAAAATAGAAAGTTTGTATCTTTTGACCCACTTCATCCATTTCACCCATTCCCTACCTCTGGCAACTACCAATTTGTTGTCTGTATTTATGAGTTTTGTTTGTTTGTTTGTTTTCTGGCTTTTACATTTTTATTGTTGTCATTGTTTCTTATATTCCATATACAAGTAAGGTAATATGGTATTTACATTTCTCTGTCTGACTTATTTCACTTAGTGTAATGCTGTCAAGGTCTATCCATGTTGTTGAAAATGGCTATATATATATATATATTGTTTTTCCTTTATCCATTCATCCATTGATGAACATTTAGGTTGTTTCCATATCTTGGCTATTATAAATAATGCTATAATGAACAGGTGTCTGCATATATCTTTTTGAGTTAGTGTTTTTGTTTTCTTTGGATAAAAACTCAGAAGTGGAATTGCTGTATCATATGAAAATTCTATTTATTTTATTTTTTTTAAGGAAACCCCACATCTTTTTCTACAGTGGCTGCATCAGTTTACATTCCTACCCACAGTGTATGAGGGTTCCCTTTTCTCCACATTCTTGCCAATAACTTTATTTCTTATCATTTTGATAAAAGCCATTATAACAGATGTGAGGTAGTATCTCATTATGGGTTCATTGCATTTCTCTGATAATTAATGATGATGAGCATTTTTTTCATGTACATGTTGGTCATCCATATGTCTTCTTTGAAAAAATGTCCATTCAGGTCTTCTGCCCATATTTTGATCTGATTGTTTGTTTTGTGTTATTGAGTTGTATGAATTCTTTATATATTTTATATATTCCTTGTAAATATATATAATTTGTAAATATTTTCTTCTATTCCACAGGTTTCCTTTTGTTGATGTTTTCTTTACCTGTACAAAAGTTTTTATTTTGATTTAATTCCACTTGTTTATTTTTGCTTTTGTTGCCTTTGCTTTAGTTAGATCCAGAAAGATCACTCCCAATACTGATGTTAAGGAGGTTACTGCCCATGTTTTCTTCTAGGAGTTTTATGATTTTGAAACATATATCCAAGTCATTAACCCATCTCGAATTAGTTATTTGTGTATATTTAAGATAGAAGTCCAGTTTCATTCTTTTGCATGTGGCTGCCCAGTTTTCCTGACAGCATTTATTGAAGAAATGATCCTTTTCTCATTGTATATTTGTGACTCCTTTGTCCTAAGTTAATTGCCCATATATTCATGGGTTTATTTCTGAACTCTATTCTGTTCCGTTGATCTACGTGCCTATTTGTTTTTAAGAGTTTATTTATTGAGAGAGAGAATGAACAGGAGGGGAGGGGCAGAGAGAGAGGAAGAAGCAGACTCCCTGTTGAGCTGGGAGCCTGATGCAGGACTGCATCCTAGTATCCTGGGATCATGACTTGAGACAAGGCAGATGCTTAGCTGACTGTCACTCAGGTGCCCTTTTATGTGCTCATTTTCATGCCAATTCTATACTGTTTTGATTCTATGGATTTGCGATATAGTTTGAAGCCAAAGAGTGTGATGCCTCTGGTTTTGTTCCTTTTTGAAATTGCTTTGGCTATTTGGGGTCTTTCATGGTCCATACAAATTTTAGTATGATTTGCTCTATTTTTGTGAAAAATGCCATTGGAATTTTGATATTGATTATACTGAATCTGTAGATTGCTTTGGATACTATGGACATTTTAATATTAGTTCTTCCAATCTATGACAATGGAATATCTTTCCGGTCATTTGCCTTCAATTTCTTATATCAAATGTCTTATAGTTTTCAATGTATAGGTTTTCACCTCCTTAGTTACATTTATTGCTAGGTATGTCAACTTTTTGATAAAATTGTGAATGGCATAATTTTCTTAATTTATCTTTCTGACAGTTGTTTGTGTATAAAGACAGCATACTTCTGTGCATTGATTTTGTATTATGCAATATTACTAAATTTATTCATTATTTCTAAAAGTTTTTTGGTGGAGCCTTTAGAGTTCTCTATAGTGCCATGTCATCTGCAAATAGTGACAGTTTTACTTTTTCCTCTCCAATTTGTTTACCTTTTATTTCTTTTTCTCAATTAATTGCTCTGGCTAGGAATTCCAATACTATGTTAAATAAAAGTGGCAAGAATGGGCACTCTCACTGCTGGCGTTAGAGGGAAATTTTTCATCTTTTCACTGTTGAATATAATGTTAGATGAGGGCTTGTTATCTACAGCCTTTATTGTGTTGAGATACAGTCTCCTATATACTCCACATTATTTCATTATTTATTATTCTTCATCTCAAGAATAAAGTCCACTTGATCCTTCTAATGTATTGCAGAATTGAGTTTGCTAATATTTTGTTGAATATTTTTGTATGTTCGCTCATCAGGGATATTGGCCTGTAATCTTTTTATGTGGCATTCTTAATTTTTGGAATGAAGGTAATGCTGGCTTCATAAATAAGTTTGAAAGTGTTCCCTCCTCCTCTTCCTTGTCTTTGTCTTTTTTTTTATTCTTCTTCTTTTTTTTCTTTTTGAAAAAGTTGAGAAAGATTAGTACTCATTTTTCTGTCAGTGTTTGGTAAAATTTCCTAGTAAATCCATCTAGTCCTGGTCCTTCATTTCTTGGGAGTTTTTGATTACTGACTTAATCTCCTTACTAGTAACTAGTCTGTTCAGATTTTATGTTTCTGCATGATTCAGTTTTGGTAGACTGTATGTTTCTAAAAATTTATGCTTTTTTATAAGTGTTCATATTTATTGGCAAATAATTATTAGTCTCTTAGGATGCTTTATATTGCTGTGGTATCACTTGTAAAGCCAAATCTTTCATTTCTAAGTTTAAGCCTCTTCACCTTTTCTTGGTGAGTCTAGCCCTTTAGACTTTGATTCTCATTGTCAATATTTATATATAATTTTAAAAAAACAGCTTTTAATTGGATTATTTATTTCTTAGGTGTTAAATTATATAAATTCTTCATATATTTTGGATACTAACCCTTTATCAGATATGTCATTTGCAAATACCTTCTCTCATTCTGTAGGTTGCCTTTATTTATTTATTTATTTATTTATTTATTTATTTACTTATTTTGTAGGTTGCCTTTTAGTTTTGTTGTTTCTTTCACTGTGCAGAAGCTTTTTATTTTGATGTAATCCTATTAGTTTAGTTTTGCTTTTATTTCCCTTGCCACAGGAACATATCAGGAAAATGTTGCTATGGCCGATGTCAGAAAAATTAACTGTGCTCTTTTCTAGGATTTCTATGATTTTAGGTATCACATTTTGAATTTTTTGTGTGTGTGTGTATGTTGTAAGAAAGTGGCTCAGTTTCATTCTTTTCTATGTAGTTGTCCAATTTTCCTAGCACCATTTGTTGAAGAAACTGTCTCTGTTGAAGATTAATTGACTATATAATCGTGGATTTATTTCTCCGTTTTCTATTCTATTGATAGCTTGTATAGTAAAATAACTTGAAGTCTGGAATTGTGGTATCTCCAGTTTTGCTTTACTTCTTCAAAATTGCTTTGGCTATTTGGAGTCTTTTGTGGTTCTATATAAATTTTAAGATTGTTTGTTCTAGTGCTCTGAAAAATGCTGTTGTATTTTGATAAGGATTGCATTAAATCTGTAGATTGCTTTGGTAGTATAGAAATTTTGACAATATTAGTTCTTTCAATGCATGAACATGAACTGTCTTTCCATTTCTTTGTGTCATCTTTAATTTCTTTAAAAAAAAAATGCGCAGAAGGAATGAGCATACCTATCTCCAAAAAAGACATTCAGATGGCCAACAGACACATAACAAGATGCTCAACATCACTCATCATCAGGGAAATGCAAATAAAAACTACAATAAGATATCACCTCACACTTGTTGAGATGACTAAAATCAAAAACAAAAACAAAACAGTAAGTGTTGGCAAGGATATGGAGAAAAATAAATTCTCCTGTACTATTGGTGGGAATGTAAACTGGTGCAGCCACTGTGCAAAACAATATGTAGTTTCCTCAAAAAGTTAAAAATATAACTATGATTCAGCAATTATAATTTACCCTCAAAATACGAAAACACTAGTTCAAGGGATACAGGCACAACTATGTTTATGGTAGAATTATTACAATAGCCAAATTATGAAAGCAGCCCAAGTGTTCATCAATAAATGAATGGATAAAGAAGATATGGCATATATATATACATATATGATCTATATACATCTGAAGTAATTATTGATAGGTACATATTTATCACTTTTTGTTAATTGTTTTCTGGCTGTATTGGAGTTCCTCTCTGCTTCTTTCTTCTCTCTCTTCCTTTGTGCTTTGATGGCTTTCAATAGTGGTATGCTTAGATTCCTTTCATTTTTACCTCTGTGTAACTACTATAGGTTTTGCTTCATCATTATGAGGATTGTGTATAACATATTTATTACAGTCCCTTTTTATTTTAAAGATTTTATTTATTTATTTATTTATTTATTTATTTATTTATTTATGAGAGAGTGTGTGTGTGAGAGAGAGATAGAGCACAAGGGAGGGAGTGGCAAATGGAGAGGGAGAAACAGACTCCGTTCTGAGCTGGGGGCCTGATGAGGGCCTCAATCCCAGAACCCTGGGATCATGACCTGAACCAAAGACAGACACTTAACTGACTCACCTACCCAGATGCTCATTGTAGTCCATTTTAAATTGATAACAATTTAAGTTTGAATGGATTCTAAAGCTCTACATTTTTACTCTCTCCAACATTTTTCAGCTTTGGATGTCACATTTTACATTTTTTATCTTGATATGCGTAACTAATCATTAACACTCTCTTTTTTTACCATTAATGGTAACGAACTTCTTTAACTTTGCTTGTCTGAAAAACTCTTTGTCTTCCCCCCCAATTCTGAATGATTAACTCTTCTAGGTAGAGTATTCTTGGCTGGAAGTTTTTTCTTTCAGTACTTTGAATATATTGTGCCACTCCTTCTGGCCTGTAAAGCTTCTGCTGAAAAATCTGTGGTTAGCCTTATGGGATTTCCCCTGCACATAAAAAGTTATTTTTCCCTCACTGGTTTAAGATTCCTCCCCTGTCTTTAACTTTTGATATTTGAAGTATAATATGTCTTGGTGTATATCTCTTTGGATTCAACTTATTTGGAATAATTTGGGCTTTCTGGATGGATGTCTGTTTCCTTCTTCAGCTTAGGGAATGTTTCAGCTGTTATTTCTTCAAACATGTTTTTGCCCTTTTCTTATTCTCTTCTTTGGACACCCCTATAATGTAAATATTGGTCTTCTTGATATTGTCCCATAAAGCCATAAAGTGCCTTACTCTATCTTAACTTACTTTCTTCTTTCTCTCTTTCTTTCTTCTACTCTGATTGGGAGAGTTTCACTGATATGCCTCTGCATTCATGAATCCTTAATTCTGTTTCATCAAACCTGCTGTTGAACCCCTCTAGTGTATTTTTTTTCAGTTCAGTTATTTTAGACTGAATTCAGATCTGTGACTTCTACTTGATACTTAAAAAAATATTTTAGAGGTGCTGGGTGGCTCAGTTGGTTATGGTCCAACTCTTGAATTCAACTCAGGTCAGGATCTGAGGATCATGAGATGGAGCCCCATGTTGGGCTCCATGCTCAGTGTGGAGTCTGCTTGAGATTCTCTCTCTCCCTCTACCCCTCCCCCTGTTCATGTGCTCTCTTTCTCTCAAATAAATAAATAAATAAACCTTTAAAAAATTACCCTTTAGGGTTTAATTGATGGTTTAGAGGTTATAGAGTTTTGTAGCACCTAGGTAGCTCAGTTGGTTGAACATCTAACTCTTGGTTTTGGCTCTGGCCATGATCTCTAAGTTGGGAGACTGAGCCTCATATTGACCTTCATGCTCAGTGGGGAGTCTGCTTCTCTCTCCCTCTCCCTTTACTTCTCCCACTCCCTTTGAAATAAATAATCTTAAAAAAAAAAGAAGTTGTAGAGCTTTGCTATTTTTTGTTAAGTGCTTTCAGAATTCTTTCTCCCTATAAAAGTGGCTGATTTAAGTCAGCACAAAGTAGGTGTTTAGGGCATTATTCTTTTGCATTAAAGAGAGGACCATTTTGAATTTTAGAAATGAAATGTTCATAAAGTGGATGACAACTGGTCAGTCCATCAAAATCCCGATATATTTTCATAGTAGCCAAAGTTATAAGCCATAAATATTAGTTGATTCTGTAGAAATAAAGAAATATTCACAGATATCAGAGATACATCTATATGACTCCTCTCTGAAAGGTCATAAATATATTATAAACCTGCATTTACTAAATAATCACCCTCTGCCTTGAAAGTTACAGAAAGCACAACTTTTATGCAGATCATTATCAAAAGAAATCAGAATGCCTTTGAGTGATTACAATCTATATTGTAACAAGGGAGCATATATCGGATTTTAAAATGGTTTATTTAGGCTGAACTTAATCTCTCTTATTTAATAAAAGTGAGTTTTTTTTTAATGTGTTAAAAATAGTTTTCTGGAAGCCAATTGCTTTCTGCATAACAAACCTTTACAAATATTCATAAAATTTGAGCAGTTCTCTTTCTAGGACTCAAACTTAAGAGAACAGGCAAAATTCAAACAAAAATACAGATAAATAAATTAATAAAAATATAATTTACAATAATGAAAAATTAGAAAATACTAAGTATTCAATAATGAGAAATTGGAAGTTATGGCACCCTCATACAATGAACTATTAGGAAGCCATGAATGATCTTGTTCTCCAAGAATATTTAATGATGTAGGACATGCCTATATTGTATGTTAAAAATGAAAAGAAAATGAAAGTAAAGTAAAAAAAATTACTATTTGCCAGGTGTAACAAAATTATTGTTTTAGGAAGAATTATCAGTAAGTCGAAAAAGTATTTAAAAGATGATTTGTGATAAACCAAACTTTGGTTCTTTTTTTTTTAAGATTTTATTCATTTATTAATGAGAGACATAGAGAGAGAGGCAGAGACACAGGCAGAGGGAGAAGTAGGCTCCATGCAGGGAGCCTGACGTGGGACTCGATCCCGGGTCTCCAGGATCATGCCCTGGGCTGAAGGCGGCTCACCGCTGAGCCACCAGGGCTGCCCCAAACTTTGGTTCTAAGATCACATCACAAAGACTATTTTTGTTAGATTCTGTTTGGACAAACTTGTTATATGGAACATTTTGAGCATAAGTGGGAATTTAAATATGCACCAGATATTAGTTGGTGTTAAAAATAATAATTAATTTTGTTAGATTTAGTGTTATTTTAACTATGCAGGAAAATACTTCTTTAGAGATGCTTATGAAAGTATATGGAATGTAATATTATGGTTTCCATAATTTGCCTTAAAATAAGTTTAGGGAAAATATAGAAAATTAAAAGTCCATGTCATACATGCAAAAGTACCATATTTAAAAATAAAAAAACAAAATAATCATATAAAACAAATGAACAAACAAGTTTAAAATTTGACCATGAAAATAAAAATGATAAAAATTAGAAAGTTTTCCAAGATGGAAGGAAGTTGAAGGAAATTTCCTATTTTTTTTAATAATGAAAAATGAGTGTTTAAAGGCAGTAGATAAGAAAAGAAATGATGAAAAGAAGAGACTGAAAATAGTAGATAAAAAGTACTAATGAGGAACTAAGATAAAAGATTGGGTAGAAGATAGTAGATAGTTTCTATAGAGTAAGAAGAAGAAACAGTCTTTGAAAGCAAATCATCTGTATCTGATCTTCTGAAATGTAGAAGCGAGGATTTTGAGGTGCAGTCAGTATACAAAAGATGATTTGTTTCGTACTACTGTGATGTGTGTATATGTACCTAATGTTCTGAGCAAATGCACAGAAATAATGGAATTACTCTCTTATATGTTACTTTTGTAAATTTCATTTCTATAGAAATCAATTACTTTATACTACTTCTCTCACAAAACCTTCGCATGTATCTGCCAGCCCAGTAAGGTATATATTTTCCTTTATGTACAGCATATGTTCATATTCCCTTTTCCCAAATATGCTGGATTTGGGAGAAAAAAAATCACAAAATGCTTACCCTAAAACATGTTGATTGTTTACATACTATACATATCTCATTTCATACCAAATGTTTTTATTTGTTGCTAACAGAGTGGTACAACCCTCCTCATCTCTCCTCCCACCTCTTCTCTATGACATCTGATTCTGTGTTGAGAAACTTTCAACAGAAGAAGTTAGTGAGATAATCACGAGGTAACATTTTATTAAATAACTTCTAAATTTTTCTTCTTCGCTTTTTCTTTTTCCAATCCTCCAACTAATTACCAATATAAATCATGCGAGGTACTTAGAAAGTGCTGTGCTTTATATCCATTGCTTTTATCTGGACTCCAGCCAATTTTACTTTTCAACTTGGTACAATTTGGGTAGAATCTAACCTAATCTCAGTGCAAGCAATAGATTGTTTCCCCAATATCTCATAATACTATTCTTGATATAATATCCATTTTTAATAGTTTCTCTATGTAAGTTCTAGAGCATGAAATAATTTATATAATTCATATGAATAGGAAGCTTATTGCAAAATCTTTAATCCAATATTGTAAATAAATACCTTTTCTGTATATTTTTGAAAATAATGCTCTCAGTTCATCAGAATTATTCTTTTGGTTTTGTTAGTAACGTTCTAAAGTACTCAAGTATTCTGTATTTAAAGAAATAAAATAGCAAAACACTATCAACTAAAAATCTGTAATGTGATTCATTTCTGGTACAGCAACTTTTAGTCAAATTATATAAAAAATAATGTAGAATTTCAATATTGTATTTTCCTGTTGATGTTTTGAATATGTTAGAATACTGAAGTCTATAGTGGTTTTCAAATAAGTACATAATGGACAGATTTTTGAAGAAATAATTGAAGAAACATGTTACTCTCTTATAGTATTTAATCCATGATCTAAAATGAAATGGTGAACGATGAAATTAAAACATCAAATGGAAAGAATTCTTTTTTAACAATAAAATTATGTTTTAAAATAAATTGATTATTTACATTGCTCTTTCAAACTCTTGCCCCAGGATAATATTTTTTTCTTAAAATATATGTAAAATTTATAAAATATAATCAGAGATTACATAAGAAATATTTATCAATTTCTCCCAATTATACTTAATTTTTAAATAGAAAATGTAAGTTCAATAGAGACTGCATGTAAAATTATAGACAATTTTATGAATAGCAGATATAGAATAACATTTTGCATGTACATGTATAAATAACATTTACAGAATATTTAGTATTCCATTTTATGAGTATAATCATCAGAACCATATATCACATATATATACATGACACCTAAAATAACCTTAGTTATAATTTTAAAGTAAGCAAAGCATACACTTAAATATGATAGAGTTTTAAATTTAGATTTAAATCTAATTTGGATATGCACATAGCATGATTCTATCATTTGAGAAGAAATAGCACATGATATTATATATTATAAATTATGTGATACAAATATATCTCTGTGGTTATTTTATGTGTTGAGGATTTAACAAACCTTTATTAAATAAAGGTGTCAATGTGTAGAAGGCATATTATTACCTGTTACAGTGGATATATGTGGAAATAATTCCTATTTGTGTCTCTGGGAATGCTCACCTATGGTCAAATCTTAAAGAGCTTCTAAGCTACAAGAGTATAGAAGTCATGGGAAGTTTTTAGTAAAATAATTTTAATTTTCACGTGAAATTCTAAATATGCAATGAAAAGAGAAATAAATAAGTCCATTAGAGAGCCAGATTCAAACAGTTATGCTAACAATTAATCAGACCAAACTGGAATCCCTCTATTACTTATCCAACTGATAAATCAGCCTATGATTATTCTTTTTAATCATTAAGATCTTGGTTTGGCAGAAATGAACATTAAGTGTCAAAATTCCTTAAGTATTTCAAAATGTGAAGGCAATTTCAGATTCATATATAACTTCAAATAAAAAGTGAAATGTAACTGTCACCAGGGAATATTAATAATCACAACGTAAATAAAACACAATGTTTCCTTTTAAGTCTGTTGACAGCAGTAACTAATTAGTTGAAATATCCCTACAGATCCAATTATGATCAGCTTAAGTCCTAAAAATATCATGGCAGAATTCTGGTTTTGTCTCCAACATTTTAAGATCCTGAAAATTGCCACATACAATTTTTCAACAACAAAAAAAGTAAACAAACTGAAATAAATGACTTATTTGGGACCCATCAGAAAGTTGAAGTCACAAAACAAATTCTCATCTAAAATCTAGAGACAGGAAAATATAGTCACACTTAGGATCTGTTTACTTGGAGCAGAAGTTACTGAAGGCATAAACGTGTAGGAACATTTTCAAAGTAATTTTGATGAACTCTAGGGCTAGAGTGTAGGTTAGCATGAGAGTAAAAATCTCGTTGGGAGAGAAGTTACCTTATGAAGTTCCCTACCCTTTTGTGTGTTTTACTTCCAGGAACCCTACCAAGTTCAAATGGTGAAGAGCCAAAAGAGATATCCTCATAGCTCTGGAATGAGGCAGGGCAAAGACACAATTTTCAAATATTTCCAGAACACCCTCACAACAAGTGTCTACCTAACAAAGAAAAAGATTTGAGTAGAGCTTTATTTCACTTGGGAGAAGGACACTTAATCACCTGTACCACCTCTAGCTTTCCTGTCTCATCCAAGGGGATGTGGAAGCTACAAAACACTTGTGAAGATCGCAGACTGTGGACAAAAACCCATAAAAGACTAAAATGTAATCACAAAGTTATAGAATGCTTCCTTTCTCTCATATCTTAACACTACATTAATAGGGTGCAGTGTACTAGCAGGATAGCTATGACAGCTAAAAGTTACAACTCTAAGAGTTATTAGGAAAAGCTTTAAAACAAAGGAAGCAAAAATAAAAAAAGTAAGTGAAAAGATTTGATATCTCTGATATCTACAGCTACAGCAAACATTAGACACAACCCAATTCTAAGGTAAAGTAACATAAATCTTTACACCAAAGGCCTATTTAGCTTTGTTCCTTTACCTGGTACATCATGTCTAGCTTTTAAGAAAACAATTATAACTCATCCTGAAGGCAGAAAAAACAGCCTAAAGGGATAAAGTAAGCATCAGAACTAGACTGAGAGATGACATACATTTTGGAATGATCAAACAAAATTTAAATTAAACATAAATAATATGTTAAGGGCTCCATTGGAAAAAGCAGATAACATGCAAAAATAGATGGGTAATGTAAACAGATAGACAAAAACTCTAAGAAAGAGGGAACCCTCCTGGGTGGTTCAGTGATTTAGCGCCTGCCTCTGGCCCCAGGCGCGATCCTGGAGTCCCAGAATCAAGTCCCGCGTCGGGCTCCCGGCATGGAGCCTGCTTCTCCCTGTCTCTGTCTCTGCCTCTCTCTCTCTCTCGAATAAATAAATAAATAAATCTTAAAAAAAAACCTCTAAGAAAGTAGTCTTAAAATGCTAGTAGCAACAACAATAACAAACACAACAACAAAACACTTAAAGAAATGAAGAATACCTTTGATGGGCTCATCAATAGATTGATCATAGCCAAGGAAATAATCAATGAGGTTAAAGATGTGCCACTAAAAACTTCCCAACTTAAAAAGCAAAGAGAAAAGAAGAATGAAAATAAATAGAATATGCAATAACTGTCAAACAATTACACAAATCATAACATAACAAGAATACCAGAAAAAGAAACAGAAAAACGAACAGTGAAAAATATTTAAAGTAATAATCGCTGAGAATTGTCAAAAATCAATGAATATAAAAAACACAGAGCCAACCAAACACCATGTAGATAAATACCAAAAACTCTATACCTAGGCATGTCGCATTAAAACTATGGAAAATCAAGAATAAGAGAAAAACTTGAAAGAAGCCAGGGGAAAACATCTTACTTAGGGAGAAATGAAGATAAGAATTACATGTAATTTTTAAAAATCAGAATCCATAAAAACAAGAATAGAATGGAATAAGATATTTAAGCTATTGGGGAAAAAATTCACCATGCAAAAATTCTATATCCAGTGAAATTATTCCTCAAACAGAAATGCAGTACAAGAAATGGTAAAAAAAAGAAAAAATTTAAGGAAGAGAAGAAAAACTATATAGCTCAGAAGCTCAGATATACAAAATCAAGGACGAGTGTTGGAAAAGGTTAAGGTAAAATGAAATACTAAAAAAAAAATAAATAAATAAATAAAATAAAATAAAAAAAAATAAAATGAAATACTTCCATTTCCTTTTTTTGTAATTAATCTAGATATTAATAATTTAGTAGTTAAAATAATAAAAAAAAATGTATTGGGTAGTTATACCATATAGATGAGTGAAATAAATGGCAGCAAAGTTGTAAAGAAGAGAAGGGAAAATTTTAAATGCTGTTAAAATATACCTGCAATGCATGTGAAATGATCTAGCATTGCTTTAGGTAGAATTAGATTAGTTATAAGTATACAGTATAAATAATAAAGCAAGACCTAAAAAACGTTATCAAAAAAGAGTGATATGCTGAGAGAGGATAGAAAATGCAATCATAAGGGATCCCTGGGTGGTGCAGCGGTTTGGCGCCTGCCTTTGGCCCAGGGCGCGATCCTGGAGACCCGGGATCGAATCCCACATCAGGCTCCCGGTGCATGGAGCCTGCTTCTCCCTCTGCCTGTGTCTCTGCCTCTCTCTCTCTCTCTCTCTGTGACTATCATAAATAAAAAATAAAAAAAAATTAAAAAAAAAAAGAAAATGCAATCATAAAATGCTTAATTAAAACAAAAGAAGTCAGATAAAAAGGAGTAGAAAAGAAAAACAACAAAGCACAAGTGCAAAGAATACAAAAGTTACAAATATAAAAGATATTAATCCAATGATATCAATTATATACCACCTAAACACACCAATGAAAAGATAAGACTGCCAGAGTAGACAAAGCAGAATTCAGAAAAAGGAAATTTATCAGGGATGAAAATACATACTGATAAAAACTCAATTATCTCAGAAGATCTAACAGTCTTTTATATGCATACATCTAACAACAAAGTGTCAAAATATAGGAAACAAGAATGAAGAGAAATATAAGGGGAAATAGGCAACCCACTATAATTGGAGAGTTTAACATGCTCTTTTTTCAGTAACTGATAGATCCAGTAGGCATGATATCAGTAAGGATATAGCTGACTTGAACAAAACTCAATAAACTGGATCTAGCTGACATTTGTAGACTATTCCATCCAACAGCAGCAAAATACACATTTCTCAAGCTCATATAGAATATTCTGGGTCATAAACACAATCTAATAAATTTAAAAGAATATATAACATTCAAAATATGTTCTTAGATCACTGCATAATTGCATAGGAAATTTTAAAAAATAGAAAAATAGCTGAGAAATTCTTAAATATTTGGAGATTTTTTTTTTTAAAACTTCCCACTAGCTCCAAAAAAAAAGTTTAAATATAATAAAATATGTACAGAATCTATGTGGGGAAAAAGAAAAACTCTGATGAAAGAAGTCAAGGAATATCCACATAAAAAAAAGAGATTCCATGTTTATGGATTGGAAACAATACCTTTAATATATCAGTTCTTCCCAAATTGATCTACAGACTCAGCACAATTCCCATAAAATCCAGGAAGCTTTTTTGTAGATATTGAAAAATGGATTTTAAAGTTTTAAGGAAAGGTCAAAAACTTAACCTACAACATTTGAAAAACAACAAAGTTGGAGGACCCATGCCCTCTGATTCACTTTAATGTATAGTAATAAAAACAGCATAGTATTGGTGAAAGAATATACACTTTATTGAAACAAAATAGAGATCATAGAAACAGACCCACACAAACATGTTAAACTCTCCTGATTTTTGCCAAGGTAATAAAGGCAATTCAATATAGAAAAGACCATCTTGACATGGTGCTGGAAATATTAATCATCAAAAGACAAACTTTGCAACTTCCACAACTATTTATTAAAAATGGATTATAGGCATAAATGTGAAACATGAAACTGTAACACTTTCAGAAGAAAACACAGGACAACATCTAGGTGCTTTGGCAATAATTTTTAAGATAAAACACCAGTAACATAAAAGAAAAAGATGATATATTGGATTTCATAAAAATTATAAAGACATCTGTTCTGTAGAAGATACTATAAAGAAAATAAAAAGTAGTCACGGTCCCAAAGAAAATATATGCAAAACACCTATATGATAGTAGACATAATTTAAAACATACAAATCACCCATAAAACAGCAACAATAATACATAAGCCAAATTTTAAAATGGGAAAAAACTTTGAACTGACACTCCCATCAAAGAACATAGATAATTGCTGTTAAACAAACAGCAAACAGTATTATTTGTCATTAAGATTAAAATAAGATACTGCTATATAGGTCTAAGAATGGGCAAAATCCAAAAAAACCTGACACTACCAGTTGCTAGTAAAAATGTAGAGCAAGGGCAGTCCCAGTGGCGCAGCAGTTTAGTGCTGCCTTCAGCCCAGAGCCTGATCATGGAGACCTGGGATTGAGTCCCACATCAGGCTCCTTGTATGGAGCCTGTTTCTCACTCTGCCTGTGTCTCTGCCTTTCTCTCTCTCTGTCTCTCATGAATAAATGAATAAAATCTTAAAAAAAAAATTGCAGAGCGAGAATAACTCTCATTCTTACTGGTAAAGCACAATGGTATAAATAAACACTTTGGAAAACATTTTCTAAGTTTCTTACAAAGCTCAATATAATTTTTCCATAAAATCCAGCAATCACCCTCCTGAGTATTATGCAAACAATTTGAAAATTTTTTCAGTATGTCATCACATCAATGTTTAGAACAGATCTTTTTTTAATCACCAAAAACTGGAAACCACCAAAGTGACCTTCAATATGCAAGTGAATAAACAACCTGTGGTATATCAATATAAAGGATAGCATTCAGTAATTTAAAAAAAAAAAAAAAAGCAATTTATCAATGAAAAGACATAGATGAAGCTTAAGTACATACTGCTAAGTGAAAGAAGTCAATCTGGAAAGTTTACATAGTATATGATTTCATTTAAATAAGATTCTGTAAAAGACAGTGAAAAAGACAATACAAGGATTAGTGGGTGTTAGGAATTCAGGCGAAGTAGATAGTTCCTCAGTCCTTAGATATGGGCTATGCAAAATGACATATTGCCAAAGAATACAATATAAAAAAGGAGGAGGGAGTAACTTTACAGTAGAGAAATTGGACAAATGCTACCAGGTCAGCTGATCAAGGTCAATATCAATTGTGATAAATCATGTTAATAGGTACCCTTGATATAGTGTCATGAAATGGCACATTACTTTTTGTGGCCTTCCTTAGAAAAATGTATAGTTTCAGTCTAATCATGAAAAAAAAAAATCAGATAAGCCTCACATCAGGGATATTCCACAAAATACCTGCCAGAACTCTATGAAAGGCTTTTTTCTATCAAAAACAGTGCCACAGACAAAAGACCCTAAGAAGGCATTGGTGGCTTGTTTTCATATGGTATCCTGGATGGAATCTTGGAACTAAAAACAGACATTAGATAAAAATGTTAAAATCTGAAAAAAAAAATCTGAAAAAAAACATAGACTTGGTCTAATATGTCAATATTGGTTCATTAATTGTGAAAACACACCATATAATTTAATATGTTACTTATAGGGAAAAAATGGGCATGGGAGTATATGGGAACTCTCTGCACTGTATTTGAAATTTTTTTCTGTAAATCTAAAACTTCTAAAAAAGTTGGCATTAAAAAAAACTATTAAACTATCAAAGAGATCTTACTCCTTTCATATATTCATGCTAACAAATATAGAATTGATTAAGTGGTCTTTTTTAAAGATAGGATGAAAGAAAACACCCTATAGTGTGATAAGGTAGTGATTTTATGCAGTTTTCCCTTTTCAACTACTGAATACAAATATTCTGACAGAATTTGTTTTACATTATTAAATCTGAAAGAGTTTTCATACCTCTTATACTAATGCCAAAATTAAGAGGCCAGGAAATGTATCCATTTCAAAGGAAAAAGGAAGTCCTTAACCAGTTTCTGATGCAAAGGCCTGCGCTCTGAAAAACAGAGAAACAAACCAGACGGAAGATCAAATGTTAGATGAAAATTAATGACAAAATTACTTTAAAAGACTTAGAAAAAAATCTAGAAATTCATGATGTGTATTTTCTTTTTTTCTGGCTTACTAAAAGATAAGTGAAAGCAGAGTTCCCATACACATGTTTCTACAGATATGAGATCAAACAAAGAAACACTGTCTCAAATGCTCTAAACACTTAGTTTCCCTCCAAATACATTTATTTAGAAAATTGTTTCCTGTTCAGTATACAAGAAAGCATATTTTATTGTTAAAAAGAATAACCTGGAAATGAGAAACCACTTGTTGTAATTAAAAATAATAATAACTATTATTTATTAAATACATAGAGTATGATAGGTATTGCCCTAAATATTAAAGCTGGATTATCTCATTTAACCATCAAAACCTTAATAGGGAGTACACATTACTATTTTATTTCATTTCCATTTTACAAAAAAAAGAAACCAAACGTATGATCATTTACTCACATATCTAGTAAGTATAAGTGCTGAGATTTGAACTCAGGAATAATGCTTCAGACTGACGTCTACTTTGCTCCCTAGTCATAAATGAACAAGAATATTTAGCCTACAGAGAAACTTTTCCTCAGTCCAGGAGCATAGAACATTTGTAAATATCTCTGCATCCACCTAAATATATAAAGCAAATTTTAACAGACCTAAAGATAGAAAAAAAACAGCAAAGAATAAGAGTTGGAATTATTAAGGTGTAAAATTGAGAAACCTTTAATAGACGCACTAAGAAAAAAGAGAGAATGTAAATAAAATCAGAAATGAGATAGGAAATGTTACAGCTGATACCGCAGAAATGCAAAAGATTGTAAGAGGCTATAATAAACAATTATACACTAACAAGTTGGACAATTTAGAAGAAATGGATAAATTCTCAGAAATATGCACTCTACCAAGACTCAGTCGTGAAGAAACAGGAAACCTGAATATACCAATATTAGTAAGGAGATTGAATCAGGAACCAAAAACCTCCCAACAGGGGCGCCTAGGTTATTCAGTTGGTTGAGTGTCCGACTCTTGATTTGGCTCAAGTCATGATCTCAGAATCATGAGATCAAGCCCAGCCTCAGATTCTATGCTCAGTGCTCAGTACAGAGGCTGCTTGCTTATCCCTCTCCCTCTGCTCCTTTCCCAGCTTTCTAGAAAGAAAAAAGAAAGAAAGAAAGAAAGAAAGAAAGAAAGAAAGAAAGAAAGAAGGAAGGAAGGAAGGAAGGAAGGAAGGAAGGAAGGAAGGAAGGAAGGAAGAAAGAAAGAAAGAAAGAAAGAAAGAAAGAAAGAAAGAAAGAAAGAAAGAAGAAAAAGAAAAGAAAGAAAGAAAGAAAGAAAGAAAGAAAGAAAGAAAGAAAGAAAGAAAGAAAGAAAAAGAAAAAGAAAGAAAGAGAGAGAGAGAAAGAAAGAAAGAAAGAAGAAAAAGAAAGAAAGAAAGAAAGAAAGAAAGAAGAAAGAAAGAAAGAAAGAAAGAAAGAAGAAAGAAAGAAAGAAAGAAAGAAAGAAAGAAAGAAAGAAAGAAAGATCTTAAAAACAAAACAAAACAACCTCCCAACAAACAAAAGTGCAGGTACTGATCTCTTTACTGATAAAATCTACCAAAAATTTAGAGTTAATAGCAATATTTCTCAAACCCTTCCAACAAATAAAAAGGAATATATCCCATGTAAATGACCCAAACACTCCAGAGATTTTCAGATTGGATGAAAGAACAAGACCAAATTATATATGAGCTTCAGGAAGCTTACTTTAAATATACCCAAAGATACTCTAAAGTTTTAGGAACACCTGGGTGGCTCAGTGGTTGAGCATCTGCCTTCAGTTCAGGGCATGATCCCAGAGTCCCGGGATTGAGTTCCACATTGGGCTCCCCACAGGAAGCCTGCTTGTCCCTCTGCCTATATTTCTGCCTCTGTGTGTGTGTGTCTCTCATGAATAAATAAATAAAATATTTAAAAAAACACACAACTATATTACAAAGCTATAGATTTCAAAACAGTATGGTATTGTCATAAACATAGACACATAGATCAATGGAACATAATAGAGACCAGAAATATGTCCATCCATATATGCTAAATTAATTTACAACAAAGATCCCAAGAATACAATGGGGAAAGGATAGTCTATTTAATAAACAGTGCTGGGAAAACTGGGCAGCCGCATGCAAAATAATGAAACTGGACCACTATCTTATACCATACACAAAAATGAACTCAATTTGATTTGAATTCTTAAAGATTAAAGAAAGATAAAAGATTTGAATGTAAAATTTGAAACCAGACAACTCCTAGAAGAAATTCTAGATAGTAGGCTCCTAGACATTGGTCTTGGCAGTGATACTTTCAGAGTTTGACATTAAAAGCCAAGGCAACAAAAGAAGAATAAAAAAATGGGACTACATCAAAACAAATAGCAAAATAAACCAACAAAATGAAAAGACCACCTACTGAAAGGGATAAAATATTTATAAATCATATCTGATAATGGGATAATATATGAAATATAGAAAGAATTATATAATTCAGTGAAAAAATCCAAATAATCCAATTAAAAAATGAGCAGAGGAACTGAATAGCTATTTTCCCAAAGAAGACATACAGATGAGTAACAAGTACTTGACAAAGTGCTCAACATCAGAAATCTTAAAGGAAATATATAGCTGCTGCCTGAGGACTGCCTTCTAATTAGCCTTCATCTACCTGGCTGCTGATTGGGATCTTCCTGGAAGCCTGAAAAAAGGTAATGGTCACTTCCCCCAGAGTCTTCCTCCATCTTCTTCCAACAATAAAACAAAGCCACCAGCTTTCCCTGGAAAGATGTCCACACATCTAGCACCCCAACTTGGCTGCCACTCAAAGGACAGGCTTCCAAATAAACGAACTCCCTCACAACTCCCATAGGACTATAGTAAACAGAGAAGCAGTTTTTAAGTGGGTATATGTATATTCCCCACAAATAAACACTGAGCTCAGAGAAGAAGAAAGACAAAAACACTCATCTCCCAGTTTCTTTCAGAAAGAGACACGATGCATACATTTTCATCTGTTGCCTGTGGTTCTGGCTTCTAATTAGCCTACATGGGAGAGAGGCTTACTGGGATCCTCCTAGGAACATGAAAGAGCTAGTGGGCACATTCAAACCAAGTTTCCAGCTTTTTCCTAGAAGAAGGTTTTGTTGGTGTTGTTTTGTTTTAAATCTAGCACCCAACCGTTAGGGCTTCCAAACAAGAAACTGGTTCCTGAGTCACCTAGTTCTGGGAGCTAATGAGGTTTGACTTTTGTGAATTCTTTAGGACTACACATATTAAAGAAGTAGTTCTATATGGGTGTACAAGCATTTCCAGTGACTATTCCCTCTGGCTCAGCAGAGAATGAGTAGGCAAAAACACACAATTCTTGATTTCTCCTGATAGGGGCTGGGCTGCATATCGAACGTCCTGAGTTTCTCCGCTGCTGACTGAAGGGTCAATATCTCAATTAGTCTTCATCAGGGAGCTAAAGGCAGGCAATTAGTTGCTCTCCAGGAACCTAAAGAGATGTGTGGGCATTTCCCAAAACTTTGGAACAGTGACAGGTGTTAGTATACCCTAATCTACTGGAAGCCACTAAGAATCCACACAGCAGCTTGAACAAACACAAAGGTTTGAGAGATAACCAAGAGCTCAGACTAGACTGATTGACAAGATTTATCTCCTCCATGAGCCAGTCTTGTCAAGACTGGGAGAGGTGACTATTTTACATAATGTGTAGAAATCAATGGCAAGGAAAATAAACAAGCAAGAGAACATGTTCCAAACAAAAGAACAAAATGTTTAGATACTGACCTTCAAGAAGCAGACATGAGTTGTTTACCCAAAAAGAGCTCAAAACAATCATAAAGATGCTCACTGAAATAAGGAAAGGAATGCAGAAATAAAATGAGAATTTCACTAAAAGACAGAAAATATAAAAAAGGACCAAGCAGAGATCATAGAGCTGAAGAATACAATTATTGAAGTGAAAAATTCAGTATAAGGGTTTAACAGCAAACTAGATCAAATGGAAGAAAAGATTAATGAACTCAAAAAGAATAGAAATCATACAATTAGAAAATCAAAAGAGAAAGGAAGATGAAAAATGTGATGATAGCTTAAAGGATTTATGGGACATAATACATGATTTACAGGATCCCAGAAAGAGAAGAGAAAGAAAGAAGGCAGAAAGCTTATCCAAAGAAGTAATGGCTGAATACTTCCCAAAACTGTACAAAGAAAGAGACATCCAGATGTAGGAAGACCAAAGAATACCAAATAAGAGACTCCAGAGACCTATTATAATTAAGTTGCCAAAAGCTAAAGGCAAAGAGAACTTAAAAGAAAAGTTACTTCAAGAAACTTCAAGAACTTCAAGAAAAAAGTGACTTGCTATGTATGAAGGAACTCTTAAGATGAGTGTCAGTGGATTTTTCAACAGAAATCTAGCAGTCCAGAGGGAGTGAGATATATCCAAAATGCCGAGGGGGAAATGCCAAACAAGAATACTTTACCCAGCAAATTCATCCTTCAGGATTGAGAGAGAGCTAGATATTTTCCCCAAACAAGCTGAAGAAGTTCATCACCAATATGCCAGCCTTACAATAAATATTAAAAGAAGTTCTTCAAGCTGAAACCAAAAGGATGTTAATTGGTTACCAATTAACCAATTAACATCAGGTAAATATAGTTAAATTTAGAAGACACTAATGTTAAAATAGTGGTGTATAAATCACTTATAAATAATAAAAAATTTAAAAGACAAAAGCATTAAAATAACAATAGCTTATTTGTTCATAGATGCACAATATAAAGATATAAATTGTGATATCAAAAACATGAAATGTTTAGTAAGAGAATAAAAATGTAGAGCTTTTGTATGAAATCCAGTTAGGTTGTTATCAGTCAAAAGTAGGCTGTTTTAAGATGTTTTAAGCATCCTGATACTACAGAATAAAAACCTCTATACACACAAAAGATAGAACTCTATCAAAGCATACATGAAAAAAAAATCATCCAATCATAAATCAAGCAAGTGAGGAAGAAAGGGAAAAAAATATTAGAAAACAGCACAAAAGCAATTAACAAAATTAAAGCAGTAAATCCACATCTATAATAATTACTTTAAATGTAAATGGACTAAATTCCCCAATAAAAAAAAAAGTGATTGGATGAAAAAATTAAAACTCACTATAAGAGACTCTCTTTGGCTTTAAGACACACATAGACTGAAGTGAAAAGATGCAAAAATATTCAATGGAAATGGAAACAAAAAACGCAGAGATAGCTATGCTTGTCCATACAAAATAGAATTTAAGTCAAAAACTGTAGTAAGGAACAAAGAAGGTCCTTATATAATGATAAAGATGTCAATTCATCAAGAAGGCATAATAATTACAAATACTTATGCATCCAACATCTGAGCAGCTAAACATATAAAGTAAGTATTAACAGATTTGGAGGGAGAAATAAATAACAATACAACAAAAGGACACTTCAAAATTTTGCTTTTGATAATGGATAGACAATCTAGACAGAAAATTAACAAGGAAACAGTGGACTTGGCTATGTATTAGACCAGATGAATCTAATTGACACATAGAACATTTCATCCAATAGCAGCAGAATACATATTCTTCTCAAGTAGACATAAAACATATACCAAGGAAGATCTTATTTAGGTAACAAAGCAAGTCTTAACAAATTTTAGACTGAAGTCATTCATACCTAGTAATTTTTCTGACTACAGTGGTATGAAACTAGAAATCAAGTCCAGGAAAATCGAAGGAATTTTGAAAAATTGAGGAAAATTGAAAAATTCACAACTTCATGGTGATTAGACAACATGCTCCTGAACAAACAATAGGCCAAGGATGAATTTAATAGGGATGTTTTAGAAAATCTTGAGACAAATTAAAACAGAAACATACTAAACTGAGATGCACCAAAGCAGTTGTAAGAGGGAAATTTGTAGCAATAAATGCTACAAAATACATTAAGAAGAAAGATCTCAGGGAATGTCTGAGTGGCTCAGCAGTTTAGCGCCACCTTCAGCCCAGGGCATGATCCTGGACCAGGGATGGAGTCCCACGTCAGGCTCCCTGCATGGAGCCTGCTTCTCCCTCTGCCTGTGTCTCTGCCTCTCTCTCTCTTTCTGTGTCTTTCATGAATAAATAAATAAAATCATAAAAACAAAAGAAGATCTCAGATAATCTAAAAAATCACAAAGACCTAGAAAAAGAAGAATAAACTAAGCTAAAATCAGTAGAAGGAAGGAAATAACAAATATCAGAGTTGGAATAAATAGAGAATAGGAAGATGTTAGAAAAGAAACAAAAGTAGGAACTTTTTTTTAAAAGATAAACCAAATCAATGACATTTTAGCAAGAGAAGACAAAATCAGGAATGAAAGAGGAGACTTACAACTGAAATAATAGAAATACTAAGAGTCATAAAAGACTACTATGTACAATTATACCTCAACATATTGGACCACTTAGAAGAAATGGGAAAATTTTTAGATATATACAATCTACCAATATAGAATCATGAAGAAATATAAAATCATAACAGACCAATTACAAAGAGGGAGATTGAATTGGTTGGTAATCAGAAACCACCTATCAAAGAAAAGCTCAGCAGCAGATGGCTTCCTTGGTCAGATTTACCAAACATTGAAAGAAGATTTGATACCAGTCCCTCAAACTCTTCCCCAGAATTGAAGAGGATGGAGCAGTTTCAAACTTATTTTACAAGAGAAGCATTACCTTAATATCAAAGGCAGACAGACATTGCAAGAAAAGAGAATTACAGGTCAATATTCTGGATGAATATAGATGCAAAAAAAATTTTTTTAAGATTTTAATTATTTTATTCATAAGAGACATGGAGAGAGAGAGAGAGGCAGAGACACAAGAAGAGAGGGAAGCAGGCTCCCATGCAGGAAGCCCAATGTGGGAATCGATCCAGGGACTCCAGCATGACGCCCTGGGCCGAAGGCAGACACTTAACTGCTGAGCCACCCAGGCATCCCAGATACAAAACTTCTTAAAATATCAGCAAACAGACTTGAACAATGTATTAAAAGGATCATACACCAAATTAAGTAAAATTTATTCCTGGGATGCAAAAATGGTTTGACATACACATATCAATAAAAGAGATATATCACATTAATAAAATGAAGGATAAGAATCATATAATCAATAGATGCAAAAAAAAGTATTTAACAAAATTCAACATCCTTTCATGACAAAAACTCTTAATAAGTTGGGTTTAGATGGAATATACTTCAACATAATAAAGGTCTTCTATGCCAAATCCACAACTAAAAATAGTTCAATAATAAAAAACTAAAATTTTCCCTTTAAGATTGGAAAGAAAACAACAGTGCCTCTCTTGCCACTTCTATTTGACATATACTAGAAGTCCTAACTAGAGCAATGACGTAAGACAAAAACAAAACAAAACAAAACAAAAAACAAAACAAAACTAAAATGTATCCAGAGGAAGAAGCAAAATTGTCTGTGTTTTCAGATGACAATATTATACACATAAAACCACCAAGATGCCACAAAGAAACTGTTAGAGCTAATAAACTGGTTCAGTGAAGTTGCAGGGTACAAAATCAGAACACAGAATGAATTGTGTTTCTATACACTAATTACAAGTGATCAGAAAGAGAAATTAATAAAATAATCTTTTATTTATAATAGCATCTCTCAAAATAAGATACTCAGGAATAAAATTAACCAAGGAGGTGAGAAACGTGTACATGGATGATTATACACATTGGTGAGGAAGACACCAAAAGTGATCTATAGATCAATGTAGTTTTTATCAAAATTTAAATGGCATTTTTTAAAGAAATAGAAACAAAATAAAAATTCATTTGAAGCACAAAAGACCCCAAATAGCCAAAGCAATCTTGAGAAAGAACAAAGCAAGAGACATCATACTTATTTGATATATGTTACAACATGATGGAACTTTAAACTTTTTTTCTAATGGATAAAAGGGAACCCTCATGTGCTATTGGTGGGAGTGTAAACTGGTGCAACTGTGGAAAATTATGGAGATTCCTAAAAACAAATTATTTTAAATAAAATTATTTTTAAATAATTTAAATAATTTTTAAATAAAATAATTTAAAAATTATTTTAAAATAGTTTAAATATGATCAAGTAACTCCACTACAATTTGCCCAAAGAAAGTAAAAACACGAGCAGCCTGGGTGGCTCAGCAGTTTAGTGCTGGCTTCAGCCCAGGGCCTGATCCTGGAGACCTGGGATCGAGTCCCACCTCGGGCTCCCTGCATGAAGCCTGCTTCTCCCTCTGCCTCTCATTAATAAATAAATAAAATCTAAAAAAAAAAAAAAAAAGTAAAAACACTAATTTGAAAAAAACAGGTGTACCCTTCAATGTTTATTGCAAAATTATTTAAGTATCCAAGATACAGAATTAACCCATGTCCATCAATAAATGAATACATTAGTAGGTGATGTATATATATTTGTTGAATTATTATTCAGCCATAAAAAAGAATGAGATCTGCAACAATATAGATGGACCTAGAGAGTATTATGCTAAGTCGAGTAAATCAGAGTAAGACAAATATCATATGATTTCACCTATATGTGGAATCTAAGAAATGAAACAAATGAGCAAAGAAGCAAGCAAAGAAAAAAGTAGACTCTTAAAAGTGAAGAACAAACTGGTAGTTGCCAGAGAAGGGGGCAATAGGTAAAATAGATAAAGGAGATTAAGACATATGAACTGCCAGTTATATAAGTAAGTCACAGATATGAATAATACAGCACAGAGAATATAATCAATAATATTAAAATGATGAGGTTTGGTGACTACACTTGTAATGTATAGAATGAGAATGAGAATGTATAGAATGAGAATAATTGCTACTCCTCTATATTCTTATATGTTTATAAGTGCATCTATTCAATCCTTCATGATAGTCTGAAGATTTCATCTGAATTTTACTTTAATGGATTGAGAGTTCTGCACATATATAATTCCAGACTTTCATATAATTATGCCATATTCTTTCTCAATCATAAATCCTCTCTCTAGTAATCAGAGCACATATTTTTATAATAATTTTAAAATAAACATGTAAGATAATGTAATTTTGGAAATGTTACTTCAGGAATCTTCCTGCTAATTTGGTCTATAAATGAATGAAGAGGTTGGTTCACAATATTTTTCAGTGAATATCCTCCACAGTTTTCAACAGAATTGGGAATTTAAAATTCTACAGAACACTAAGGTCAATATTATTTTCTTTCTCTTTATACATTTTGTTCTTTTTGGAAATTGCAGCAATCTAGATTTTTAAAGGACTATTTTAACCCTGGCAAATTAACATTTTCCATACCACTATGTCTTAAATGACCTGCAGATTATGGTGAAACATATTTTTATGTAGCTTCATGGGTCTTTTATCAGCTCAGTAGAGTTTTATTTAATTACTTTTATCCTTTCAACAAGGAGAAATCTATATACACAAAGCAATTCCTTTCAGAAAATTTGCTTTTCACATCATACTGTTCCCCTGGGATCCTATCAAATTTGCACGTAAGAGATGCAGTTGAAAAGTCTGATTAATGTGCATTATTCTAACACATCGCTTTTCACTGTGGGCTGTGTATCTGTTGAGATGATTTAAGGTAATGTATCTAAGCTTCTTCTCCAGAGATTGACTCGGAAGTTCTAGGGTTTTACAGATTCTACAGGATATAGTAACGCATAGATAGAATTGAAAGTCGTTGTTATAGTTCAGTTTGAAGGGTCTATCAGCATTTTATTTAGCATGTCTATGAGATCTTCAACTTGCCTCATAACTAACTTCTCTGATACATAATTAGATGCAAAAAGACAGGTTAAGAGGTAAAAACAATGCCCTATTCCCTTAGAAAGATGTACCTACTAAGGAGAAGTAGTCTTTTCAATTTACCTGTGTAGTATATATTAGATTACTCAAATGTACAGAGAAAAAAATGTATGGATACATACGTACATACATATAGTTATAAATATATTTGTATATTATAGGCCTCATAACATGAAGAGAAAGAATTGCCAGATCTGTGGATTATTTTTCTTTTTTTGTTAAAGTACCCCAGTTACACCATTGATGGGGTTCTTGTCCGGAAAAGCCAGTAATCTCCTGGAAAAAGTCGATATTTGTCACCTTTTAACCGAAACAGTATTATAACACATACATAATGGAAGTATCTGCATTTAGTGCAAGACATGTCATAAGAAATGCATTGAATGTGTATTATATGCCAAGGTTCTTTCCCATAGGAAACTCGGTTTCTTGTGAGAATAAAATATGTAAGTAAGGGGGGCAAAGTCCATAAGCTCAATGATCACATGTACAAACAGCACATTTTTAGAACACTGTGAGAATTTTTAGAACTGTGAGAGTTGAGACCGTAGTGAACAATTCTTGGAGGAGGTTACACCTGGATTTTCTCTTTGTAGTATTTTTTTATTCAAATGTAATATAATACAATGTAGCATTGATAACATTTATGTCTTTTGTGAAAGACCAGACCCAACAGAGCAATCAATGCAAGCTGGGTAATATAGCACAGAACTTTTTTTTTTTTTTTTTTTTTTTTTTTTTTTTTTTTTTTTTTTTTTTTTTAGCACAGAACTTGTGTAGTATTCCAAAGTGTTAAAGCATGTGCATGCCTCACTATCATTAAAATTTATATCATTAAAAAAGAACTCTCTATAAATGAAAATTATATAATTGCAGTGTATCTTTCATAATATATATTATATATAAATATATTTTGTATATATAGTATAAATAAATATATATATAATAAATATATTTTTATAAAAATTACATTTTAACTAGTGGACCTGGGCCACTATTATGGTATCATTTTGAATCCCGGTTTTGAGAAAACTTGTTGAATTTTACCCATACTATTACAACAGTCTGGTACAAACTGAGACTTCTCTAACAGGGGAAAAATCATAATATCACAGTAAAATAAGACATAAGTGTAGGATTTAATGTTACAATTAAAAATATATTTTGTAGTTTCAATTATCCATTACAGAGAAGTACATACTGATTTCTCTATATATGGTATGTGTAAATGTTGGGACAAAAACAATATGAATACTCATAGATACATTTTTATTGAATACCTATGCTCCCTTTGGAATTGGAGCTTCAGGAATGAATGAGATGTAGGTCCAGCTCTTAAGGAGCCTGCTTATACTTCTTATTGAATTAAAATGTTTACTCTTAAAATGAATTTGTACCTCACAAATAGTTAATGGTAAGATTTTCTTTTTCCTCTTGCTGCTTTCCAATACACTTGAGGCGTAGGTATCTGGGAAGCAAATTAAATTCACAAAATTGTCAAATTAATCTGGTTGTCTCAATTCATATAGAAGTTTTGTTTGAATGGGTTCACAATATCATAGTTCCATTGATTACTCCCTTCTTTGAACATCTACTAAAGTATTTTGCTTCATCATTCATTCAATAATTATTGGAAAAGTTGTATAGCCCAATGATAAAAAAAAAAAGGTAGGATTGTGAGTCAGGAAATTTGGGTTTGCTTTTGGACTGCAGGAATCACATAGTTATGTGAAATTTGTGAAGATTTAGTTTCACCATTTGGAAGATGGGCATAGTAATAGGACTTAACTCTTAAGATTGCCTCGGAGAATTGTATGAAGTAATACCGCATTGTTTTTAGTGTACTGATAGAAACATAGAAAGCATGCCCCAAATGTTAACTAAACAAGATGACTATATAATTTATTGTCAAAACTTTGAGATACTTTTGAGAGCAAAAGGGGAAGAGTATTACTAAGTATGCTGAGACAACAGGTACAAATCAGAACCACCCAGGGGGGAAAAATGGATGTAAGCCATACCAATAACAACTACATTGCAGATGCTCAGTATCAGCAATTAAATATCCTACATTGGACTGTTTTTGAAGTTATTCTTCATCTCTCTGGTCAGATTTCCTAACTAGATACCTGCATTCTATACACTGTTAGTGGCATAATCACTAACCTAGTCTCTCAGTATAAACTTAAGAACTGTTTGTGTATCTGAATGCCTCACTGAGCTTATCAACTAGTTGAAAATTTAATATTTTTTGACAATGTCTTCTCTTCTCCATTCTTTTTTTTTTCTTTTTTTTTCTCCATTCTTTTAACTCCTGTTGTATATGTCCTCAAATGTGAGTAACTGAAGAAGCCTTCATACATATTGCTTAAAATGAATGATCTAAAGCATCTAACTTAAGAGACTTGTCCTACACACACAGACATACACACAAGCAACCTAAATGCAGTAATTCAAAAGGGGAAACTGAAACCTTCCCAAATTCAAATGGAATGCCAGTAAATACAGACACATGAGAATATGTTTAAAGCAGCAGTAGTTTATAGTAATTTATACCAGAAGAGTTTGCAGATGTCAAAAGAATGAAACTGGACCACTTTCTTAAACCTTCAGAAAAATAAATTCAAACAGATAAAAACCTAAATGTGAGACAGGAAACCATTAAAATCCTAGAATAGAACACAGACGGTAACTTATTTGACACGGCCATAACAACTTCTTACTAGATATGTCTCCTGAGACAAGGGAAACAAAGATAAAATTAATTATTGGCACTTCATCAAAATACAAATCTTCTGCATAGCAAAGGAAATAAAACTAAAAGGCAACCTTTGGAACGGGAGAAGATTTTTGCAAATGACATATCTAATAAAGGGTTAGTATCCAAAATATATAAAGAACTTATAAAACTCAACGCCTAAAACACAAATAATCCAATTAAAAATGAACAGAAAGCACAAATAGACATTTTCCCAAAGACATCCAGATGGTCAACAGACACATGAAAAGACGCTCAATTTTGCTCATTATCAGGGAAAATACAAATCAAAATATAATGAGATATCACCTCACACTAGTCAGAATTGCTAAATTTAACAACATAAGAAACAGGTGTTGAGGTTGTGGAGAAGGGGAACCCTCTTATACTATTGGTGGGGAGGCAGATTGGTGCAGCCACTCTGGAAAACAGTATGGAGGGTCCTCAAAAAGTTAAAAATAGAACGACTCTATGATTCAGCCATTGCACTACTAGGTATTACTCCCATAATACAAAAATACTAATTTGAAGGAGTACATGCACCCCAATGTTTATAGTAGCATTATCTATAGTAGCCAAATTATGGTAAGGGCCCAAATTCCATTGACTGATGAATGGATAAAGAAAATGTGATTATATATATATATATATATATATATATATATATATATATATATATATATTTACACATATCTTGGATATTAGTCATCTAAAAGAATAAAATCTTGCCATTTGCAATGACATAGATGAAGCTACGAGTATTATGCTAAGTAAAATAAGTCAGTCATAGAAAGACAAATACCATATGATTTCACCCAAAACAAACAAATGATCATAAAAAGAGAGGCAGGGATCCCTGGGTGGCGCAGCGGTTTGGCGCCTGCCTTTGGCCCAGGGCGCGATCCTGGAGACCCGGGATCGAATCCCACGTCGGGCTACCGGTGCATGGGTCCTGCTTCTCCCTCTGCCTGTGTCTCTGCCTCATTCTCTCTCTCTCTCTCTCTGTGACTATCACAAATAAATAAAAATTTAAAAAAATTAAAAAAAAAAAAAAAGAGAGGCAAACCATGAAACAGACTCTATTTACTGTAGAGAACAAACTGATGGTTATCAGACGGGAGGTGGAGGGGAATGGGTTAAATAGATGATGAAGACTAAGGAGGGCACTTGTGATGAGCATCAGGTGTTGTATGTAAGTGCTGAATCACTAAATTGTACACTTGAAACTAATATTACACTGTATTTTAACTAGAATTTAAACAAAAACTTATTTAAAAAGATAAAATGATAAACTTTTGAAAAAATGCATATAGAATCATAGTGTATAACCAGAAAGTTCAAGGAAAAGTCTAAATGAGCAATGAAGAGCACACTCCCTTTCAAAGTTCCAGGAAGTTTCAGAAAAAGAAAAAAAAAGATGTGGGAATTGAGATAGAAATAATAATGATACATAAGCAAATATCTGTACATGTGTTCCCAATATCTACTCATTCACCTTCAGTGTGATGGGGAATATATAATACAGGTTGAAACCAAAGATCTAGGTGAAGACTGACTGAATATATTATAAGGTCAGAACACCTAACATGGATATAACACCCAGGGGCAAAATCTTCTGTGATTTAGCACATGAAATCTTTCCTTATTATTTCTATTCACACTAAGTTAAGAGTACATTATTGTTGACAACTGATGTCAACTATCCAATTGTACAATAAAGAAATTGATGTGTCTACAAAAATAATCTTTTAAAACTGTCTATACTAAACCTATATATCCTTCAATCAAAAATAAGTCCAGACAACTAAAGATGACCTGATGTATGAGAAAAATTTAAAATAACAAATAGAAGGACCAATGTGGCAACAGTAAATAATGCTGAAGGGAATTGAGACAACTCAGGAACAGAAGAAAGTTTTTAAAACAATTCTATTAGTATAGAATTCTATATTAATTCTGAAAATAATTAATATTCAGAGTTTGATGGCATTCAAGGATTTCTTATATTAACCAAAAAACAACTACAAAAATGCTTACAGCAACTTTATTTTATTATTTTTTAACTTTATTTAAAATTGTTGCGGGGTACCTAGGTAGCTCAGTCAGTTAGGTGTCAACTCTTGATTTTGGCTCAAGTCATGATGTCAGGGCTGTGATATCGAGCCCTGTGTGGGGCTCTGCACTGAGTCTGGAGTCTGCTTAAGATTCTCTCTCTTCCTCCCCCTTTGCCCCTCCCCACCCCACTTCACTCACATGCTTTCTCTCTCAAATAAAATAAAATAAAATAAAATAAAATAAAATAAAATAAAATAAAATAAAATAATAAAATAGCCCCAAACTGGAAAAAGGCTTTTTCTGACTAGTAGAGTGGATAAACTACAATATTTGTACAGTGTAACAACATACAAAAACAAAAAGAATAAACTATTTCTAATAATATAAATGAATCTCATAGACATAATAAAGAGTGAAAGAAACCAGAACAAAACAAACATATACTCTATAATTACATTCATATGCATTTCAAACTTAGGTAAAACCTATCTACTGTAATAGAGGTTCAAATTATGATTACCTTTGGAAGCATTAGATAGTCACTGGGAGGAAGAATGAGGGACCTCCAGAGTGTTAAAAATAGCATATATTTTAATCTGAAAATTATATATATCTATATTCAATGTTCATATTACAAAATATATATTATAGATAATCTCACTTGGCTATGTCACTTTCTAATTTTAAGACCTCAGGATAATTATTCTGTCTAAATTCTAGTTTCCTCCCAAGTAAAGGTGGATTAACACTACTTCATAGAGTGCAAGCACTTAAAATTAAGGAATATAAAGTTAAAGGCATAAAATAATGTCTGGCATATTGTAAGTACTCAATAAATAATTATATATCTCTAATGTAAGTCATAAACCAACACATTTTTGTTTCAGTTAAATAAATGAATGCCTCAAAAAAATTCACTTGATTAATATCGTAAAGAGTCTGCAAATTATGTTCAGTATTAATTTGTAACAATTCAAAATAACAAATAATTTGTATCAATAAGGCTAATTATGATAGTTGAGATTTTGCTGAATAGATGTTTACTTTTAGTTATTTTTTGAGAAGTTCTTCTTAACTGGAAACTCTTGGTTACAACATTATGTAGAGAAAAAAGGAAAACCAACCAACCAAACAAAAACTGAAAAAAAAAAAAAAAACACCTTAAAACATCAAAAACAAATACAAAAAACCCAACGCAGACATATATATCAAGTACAAAATGTTAGACCTCTCTCTTACTAAATTATAGTTTTGCAAGATTACTCAGTACATATTTTAAACATATAATAAAAACATTAATTTTAGTTAATTAAGTTTATATGCAGAGGAAATTGAAATATTTAATGACCCACCTTTATTATATCATGTCACTTCAGCTGCTATGTTCTTCCTACCAACCATTACATAACATTTCCTCCTATTCAAAATGCAGCTTAAAATACAAAAATCTCACTGTGAATTTCAAGCTATAACTTCAATTAACCCCTACATGCATTTTTTTGTGATACTTCTATATTTATCTAGAAAAGATCATTTTTTATTCATTACATATTAGGTACCACCATTCCTTAAATTCATTATGTATTAGATATTGCCATTCCTTACATTCCTACCCTGAGTCTCTTTTCTCATTTTATATATTGCCTCAACCACCTATCTTTATTATTTATATATTGATGATGCCCAATGTTTTGGTCTTCAAATGACACATTTCTGAATAAGAAATGTTTTCTAGAGATACTTTTATTAAGATCAAAATTAAATGTACCGTCTCATCAAACTTGTTCCTCTCTTCCAATATTCTATTATAGTAAATGTCCATAGAAGTTGCCCGACCATCCATTAGCCAGAAATACAGAAAGGTGTGTGTGTGTGTATGTGTCTACCTTTCGCTTTTGTATTGAACTAGCCCCAAAAACTATAAGGACTGTGCTCCTATTTCCAGAACTTTTGTTCTGCCTTTCATTTACCACCTGAAGCATTGCAATACTTTTTGACAGACATTTCTGCTCCAGGCTTTGGTAACCCCAAGCTATTCTTCACAACAGCTAGAGTCACACATTGTAAAAGTATAAATCTGCCATATAACTCACCTTCTTAGAATCCCTCGGTTTTTTCTCATAACTTTGAAACAACTTTATATAATAAATATAAAATACAAACCTTGTAACAAATACAAGGCACATTTCGGCTTTCTATTCCTGTCCAAATCCTTACACAGGGCAATAAAGCAAATCTCATATCTCTCTGACTTTTTACACAATGGTATCTCTGTATGGAGCAACCTTCTTTTATCTCTTCCCCCCCATCAGTCTAATCGATATGTTTGTGATGGCCTTCTGTGTGCCAAATATTATTTTGTGATTCTCCTTGTGACTCTTCTATTATTCTTCACGACTCAAGTCATGTTTATATTCTCTAAAATCATCCCTAAAACCTTTTCTGATCATAATTATTTTCACAAGGGCTCATTTCCTTGTTAAAGCTAAATTGTGGCCTGTTGATGGAGGGGCAGGAAATGAGCCTTAATAAATTTCTTCAGCATCCTGAAATATTTCAAAAGTATATAATCTAAGTAAAATCAGCAAAATGACTGAGGAAATGCAGCTTAAAACAAGTCTCCTAGCTTCTCACAACCACCTCTTCTCAACCTAAGGTTCTTGTATATAGAAAATCTGGAGCCACCACAGCCCTGATCATATTTCATCATGATTATTTTATCCCTAATATCATTTGAACTCTTCAAAAATTAATTTATCCAAAGTATAGGCTTCTTAAAAATAAAGACTATAAGGATCCCTGGGTGGCGCAGCGGTTTGGCGCCTGCCTTTGGCCCAGGGCGCGATCCTGGAGACCCGGGATCGAGTCCCACGTCAGGCTCCCGGTGCATGGAGCCTGCTTCTCCTTCTTCCTGTGTCTCTGCTTCTCTCTCTGTGTGTGACTATCATAAATAAATAAAAATTTTAAAAAAGACTACATGTTTCTTATATATAAAAGTAAATATATAGAAGCAGTGTGAAAATTAGAAAGCATCTAGTCCAATATCCTAACTAGATGATAAGGAGACTGTAACTTCTCCAAGAATGAAAGTCTCTGTGTATTATCAAATTTTGGAATACTTTGATGCACACCTCTAGTTACATGTAAAAGTATTCTAAATTGAAGGAAGTATACAAGACTGCTTTGAAATACCTTTTCTCTAAAAGTAACGGCATTGACATTATATCTTAAAATATTCGTATAGTAAAATTTCCATAAAGACTTAACTTCTAGCTAAGCTATATATTCTAAAGAAAATATATGTCAAAAATATAACCTGTGCATGATACACAGAAAAAACTGTTGAGTAAAACTAGAAATATACTAGCAATATGAAAAGCATATTCATTCCATCAAGTAAAAAACCTTTAGTATACAATCACTTAATTGCATACTCTACTCAGTTTCCTTGATACATATGTCCTTCTAGAATATACATAGTTAATAAGAGTCTTTATATGTGCCATCCCATGTTATATTAAAAATTCACACTCTCAGTGATACTGGAATGCTTAATAAGTGCTAGGCGCTGTGCCATAAGTTTTAAATATACTATTGATTTCATTTTAATTTTTACTTATAATCACAAGTGTATAGTTTGAATGTCTGTATTTTCCTCAAATTTATAAATTGAAGCCCTAATCCCCAATGTGACAGTATTTTGAGTGGAGCCTTTGGGAGATAAAGGAGGTCATGAGGGTAGAGCCCTTATAAGGGGATGGGATTAGTGCCCTTATAAGATGATGAAAAAAGAAAAGGGTTTTCTCTCTCTCCACCATGTAAACACTAATACCCTGAATAACATTATAAAGGAAATTGTCTGCAAACCAAGAAACAGACTCTAAGCAGGATTAAATCCGTCAGTGCCTTGACCTCAGACCTCTCGGCCTTCAGAACTGGGAGAAATAAATGTCTATCGGGTAAACTATCCAGTCTATGGTATAGAGCAACCCAAAGTGACCCAGAGAAAAATTGGTAGGTGGAAGTGAAATGTTGCTGTTAAAAATACCTTAAAATGTGGAAGCAGTTTTGGAATTGGACATAATTACCTTAGCAGGAAAATTGCCAGTTTAAACTGAAGGGGGCAGAGAATGAACGAAATGTCTTAAAAAAGGTCGTGGGCTTTTCAGACCCTATACTGCCACATCATATAGCTATTTGGCTGCAAACATACACTACACTTTAAAACATGGGAAGAATGACCCTGAAGTCCTTTCAGAGATCCTCAGGGCTGCCACTCCCACCACAGGTCCGGAATATACAAGCTCACATAAGCTTCCACATCAGTTTCATAGTTGGTGCTGCCGGCCTTCAAATGCATACATGTATGTATATGTATATGTATATGTATATGTAGGCCATTATTATAATTTAGATTTTTTTAAATTTCACTGACTACCTATGTTTAGTTTTATGTCATCTTATCACATGAGTCCATATAAGAAAGAAATCTGAAGGAGAATATATAGTTTTAAAAAAAATAAACTTTCAAAAATGACCTTAGTACTAGTAAAAAGAAATATTTTGGCAGCACTGGGCCCAATATGACACTATTCTGACTTCCTTATAATGAACCATTAATTAAATGTGCATTATAAATTTCTACTGTCTAAGGGGGATATATAAAACTCTCACACATCATCATTACAAATAACCTACCAGTTCCTTGAATTTTATGAAACTCATTTCCTAATTTGAAACTTACTAGAAAAAAAAAGAAAAAGAAACTTACTAGAATCCTACTCCCTCACTGTTGCTATTGGTAGTTCTGCATGCAAGGGATAATCCTGGGGGAAAAGAGAGAAAAAGAGAGAAAGTAGAAAGTAGCTGCACACAGGAGAGTTCAGTGGCCACAGGGACTTTCCCATCACATAAGATCTGTCATTAGACACTTTAATTTCCTCATTTTCTAGTATTTGACTTAGAAAAATTACCATCAGCATCTTTTTCTTTTACAATGTCATCATCATTGTCCTTTTTATATCTTTGTACATTTTATTTTTTTAAGATTTTATTTACTTATCTGAGAGAGAGAACACAAGCAAGGAAAAAAGCAAAGAGAGAGGGGGAAGCAGACTCCTCACTGAGCAGGGAGCAAAAGGCGGGACTCCACCTTAGGATCCGGACATCATGACCTTAGTAGAAGGCAGATGTTCAACTGACTGAGCCACCCAGACACCCCACTATCATTGTATATTTTAAATAAAACCACATAACCAAATGCAAAATATAAAAACAACTTCCATATAGGATGTCAAAATTCTACTGCTGAACCCTGGAACCCTGTAAAATGTCTTCACTTAAAAAGAAAAAAAGCTTCCTTGTCCTGATTATAGAATTCATATGTATTTGAAAGAAAAATTGAAATTACATAAAAGTGTTACCAGGAAAGCATAAATAACACTTAAACTCACAATTCCAGAGAAAACCAAAGTTAATATTTATAAAAAACTATACAAAAATTAATAAATACAAATAAGAATATTTATAGATAGTAATGCACATACATAAACAGATGTGATAATTACACATCATTTCAAAAACTTAGGATCAAAAAAGTTTAAAAAAACAACAAAAAACTTGGGATCATATTACTTGTTTTCTATCATGTTTTATAGTTAAAAATAAATACCAAGTATTTTGACATATCAGTTAATATCCTTTGAAAATATGACTTATGTCAACTGCATACTATTCTACTTAAAAAATGAAGTATAATTAATATAACTTTCTCAGAAATTAGAAATTGCTCAAATGTATAAGTAAAGCTCACTGAATATTACTTTGGAACAATTACTTAAAAGGAAACTTTGGATCTTGACCATGTTGTTAGTCTTTCTCTGTAATGCAGTAATTTATCCTTCTATATTCTGTATTAGAAACACTTGTTTCCTCAAATGTCACTAACTGTGATGCATATGTATATATATAATTTTTATATATCATATTATATCATAAAATATATATACATACCAATATATTATATTTATTGATTATATAATTAATATAATTGATGGTATATAATAATACATTAATGTATTATAATATATTGATATTAATATAATAATATTATGTTTTATAATTTAATTATATGTAATTAATATAAAATAATTTATATGATTAATCCAAGTATACATTATATTTGTTATATATAATAATATATATATTATTTATATATATTGTATAAATATATAAATCCCCAAGCATTGTTGGTCAAGTTTCTCATTGTAATCTCTGTATCTGGCATTTTAAATTTCTCCAAGCTGAGGTAAATATAGCAGAATTGTTTGGGGGTCCCTTAATGTTAGGGAACCTGCTAGGGGCCTATCCAGCCTTTGCTAGTGCTGTTTTAAAACCATGGTTTTGGGATCCCTGGGTGGCGCAGCGGTTTAGCGCCTGTCTTTGGCCCAGGGTGCGATCCTGGAGACCCGGGATTGAATCCCACATCGGGGATGGAGCCTGCTCCTTCCTCTGCCTGTGTCTCTGCCTCTCTCTCTCTCTGTGTGATGACTATCATAAATAAATTAAAAAAAAAAAATTAAAAAAAAAATAAATCACTAGAGGCTTTAAAAAAAAAAAAAAAACCTTGGTTTTAACCCCATCAATGTCTGCATTACTCATCACATTTCTTTTTTTTTTTTTAAGACTTATTTATTTATTTATTCATGATAGAGAGAGAGAGAGAGAGAGAGAGAGGCAGAGACACAGGCAGAGGGAGAAGCAGGCTCCATGCAGGGAGCCTCACGTGGGACTCGATCCCGGGACTCCAGGATCGCGCCCTGGGCCAAAGGCACACGCTAAACTGCTGAGCCACCCAGGGATCCCCACTCATCACATTTCTTAACAACTCTCTAAAGGTTTCCATCCTTCTGGAACAAATCTCCTGACTTCCCTTTTTGGTTCTTCTTTGTTTCACTCATCACTATTTGCTTTATTCATCCTATTTCTTAATTGTCTTATCTCCACCTTATGAAATCCAATGCCTTGACTTTCTGCTCTGCCTTTCTGTCTTCTCCTGTTAATTAACCTAATGTTTTTGTTACCATCTGAAGACCCAAGAGGGAAAGCTCAGAGACCAAATTTGATCTGAACTTCCTTTTAGTTGTGCCATAAGTTTTAATGGGGTTTCTTTTAACCAGGACATTTATCAGGGCCTGGATAATTAGCATACTTGGTGGGTGATTATCCCAATTATCAAGAGCCTAGGAACACCTAACTTGCAGATAAAGTATATCAGCTGCTTCTTCTGGAGTGTTCCACTTGGCTTTTATAGGAGGTAGACAGGCAGTTTTCCCCTCTCAGGATAAACAGACCTTATAGAGGATTTTATTCAGACTATCAGGCTGATTTTTTTCTCTGGAAATAACCTACTTTGTGTCTGGATCATGTAAAGCCATCTAGGATTGTCGATAGCGTGCTGTGGGTCTTGTGTCAAGCCAAACATACTTTTTCACCCTGTGGCATTCAAAACCAAAGATAATGCCTCTGAATTACTCTTACAATCCATTTTAGTAAAAGTTCTTCAGGAAGTGATGATTGGCATCCACAAAATGACACAGCTCCTTCATGCTGTATCCCCAATTTTAATAGTTTCTTGGCTTTGCTCTTCCCTGACATGGACTATCTTCTTGATAACCAAAGAAGTCTTGGAGATACTTTCTGTTGTCTCTAACAATGTTTTCCCTCAGAAGCCAGCTTTAAGTTTAGTGGCTAAAACTGCTATTAGACTCTGAATGTGATCTAACATCCATAATCAAGCCAGTATTCTCTTAATTTCATTTTAGCTATTACATATAACAATAACCAAGGAATTGAATTTTTCTCACTTCTTTTGTTAGTTTGCATTTCCTTAGGCATCCAGTGGACCAACTCCCCAGGAGTTTGATCCACTTCTAAATTCTAAGTAACTTTTACCTTTAATAATTGATTGCAGTACAGCTGCTGCTGCATGCCATGGGTGACCATGTGACCACCCAGGATTTAAAGATTCCTCATTTCCTGCCCTTTTATCTTTTCTCTTCCCAAACCACATATTTCTGTTAGCTAGGGCCATTCTGATAAACCCCACCTTTCTGATATCAAGTGTAATAGAAACAAAACAAAACAGAGCTCTCCTCTACTCTCAATGATCTACTCACAGATGAGTGATGGGGGATAGCTTGGTTCTTACCTCGTGGAGTTGAAGAATGATTCTCGTGGACAAAGGAGAGTGAGTAAAAGCAATAGAAGTTTATTAAGCAAAGATACCGAGAAAACTCTCAGAAGTGAGAGGAGTCCCGACAGAGTTGCCACTGAGGGCTTTTTGGCTGGCCTTTTATAGAATACCTGACTAGAGAGTTGAAGCCTAGAGATTTCTTGAGTGAATGACATTTGACAGTTTTGAGTCTCCGTGATGACTTGATAGCCATCAGAGGAAGACACTCCCTAGCATTATAGAGCTAGGGGCCAAGATTTACTTCCTTGTCTCTGTTTTTGTTGCATCTCACTGTCCTGGGGATTTATGGGAGCCCAGAGATTTGTGAGAACCTGACTCTGGGCCTTTCCCTTATCTTTCCCTGCCCAGCCTTATCTGTCCCTAACTCACTAGTCTACTTCTCTTCTGGTTCTTTGATCACCAAATAGATGGGTTTATTTCTCACACCAAGCAACTCTGTAGCACCAACTGAGTGTTCTCCAATTTAACTTAATTCTGATATCATCTGCCCATATATAGTATCAGATCTCACAAGTTAAGGGCTCAGACCACAAGACAGCCCCTTCCCTCCCCTCCTCATACTCAACACCAATTTCAAGACCAGTTTGTCACTTGTGTTTTGGACCAGTTGGTTATAAATCAGAGATTTCCATGAACCCCTCCTTGTGTTTGATTAATGTGCTAAAGGAACTCCTAGAACTCAGGAAAACATTTTACTTTACTAGATCACGGGTTTATTATAAAAGGATATAACTCAGGAAATGTCAGATTGAAGAGCTATATAAAGCAAAGTATGTGGGCAAGTGTGTGAGCTTCCATGGCCATTCTGGGCATGCCACTTTTCCACCTCCATATGATGACCAACATAGAAGCTTGCTGGTATCACTTTTATTGTATGACATTTTGATAAATATAAAAGAGAAAGATATGAACTCTATATTCCCAGAAAAAAATAACAAATAAGAGAATAGATGCAGATTAAAAGACAATGGAATGAGTTCCCAGGAAAATGAATGGGAAAAGGTGAGTGTGGTAGGTAGAAAAACAGCCTTCCCCAAAAATTTGTGTCTTAATCTCTGAAGCCTGCAAATATGTTAACTTACCAAGGATAGGGAAACTTAGGTTGCATATGGAATCAAAGTTGCTAATCAAATGATCTCAAAATAGATTATCTTACAAAGCTGCAAACTTTCTATAATGTGTTTCCACTGCACTTTACTTATCCCATCCCTCTAATGTTCAGTATCAGATAAATACCACTCTCTCCTCTCACTAATAATGCTCTGATTTATTTCTCCTCCTGGATATCTATGATCATTTGAGGATATTTATCAGGGAGCAGGTTTTCTAGACCTGACAGTGTGTGTATATACTTGATTTTACATAGTAGAACACCATTGCTTCACCAAAATTGGAAACACAGTCTATATTATACCGAAAATTCTATATATATATGCAGGCTTTGCACACTTGGAATCTGTCTTCCTACTCCTGAAAGAACACTACATATTTCCCCTAAAACATCCCATCCATGAATCATAAGTATAATTTCAAAAGAGTGGAAGTCTGTATTTTTTCTGGTAAGCATATTAACAGAAGAGAAAATGCATTATTAAAAATACTGAAATTATTAACTATCTGGTAAGATCATATTATCATTGCAACATTTATTTGGAAGTTCTTTACTACACTGAAGTTGACAATGGGTAGGCCTCACTGTAGTGTGTGGAATACAAAAGGATTTGCTATCTAGGGGTGTTTTGTCTGTTGGTATGAGTTAATTATTTTGAGAATGAAATTTAGAAAGCTTAACTGATGAAGAATTTGCATAACTAGCTATAGAAACATTTTTTGACAACAACATTAAGGATTATTAGTCCCATAGGTTTCTCATGTAGTTGTACCAAGAATATTTTTAACATGAAACTTTTCCTTAATATTGAGAGTTTATTACACTTCATATACCTTGGTATTTCCTTCTATCTTTTTATTTCATTTTAGTTTATTGATTTTAGGCTTCTCTAATCATTCTAGATTACTCATAGTAATTCTTTCTCTCTTTAGCATAAATTAAGGTAAACAAATAATTGCATAATTATTGGAAACCTAGAATTTATCTTCTTTGTTAAATGAATGACTCTGAAATCTCTGGCAAACAAATGTATTGAGATCTAGAAAGAATCTAAAATATAGTTCAACTTAGGCATTATTTATATCACAATAGCTCATGAGCTGTAAAACTGATATTTGAACTCTTAAATATGACTTTTAAGGGTATTGTAAGTTTCGAAGATTATGTCCTTAAGAGCTTTCTCATGTCTGACAGAGCACATTAAAATAGCTTCAGCCTCTAGATTCTGAGATTTTTGCAATGGTGCTTTGTCTTTGGAGAGCTAATGGTTGGTTTTCTATTGAGGGGAACTGAAGTCAGGAACAACCCATTTCTCCATTTAATATGGTGTGTGGCAAGAGTTTATTTTTTAAAAAGATTTTATTTATTTATTCATGAGAAACACAGAGAGAGGGGAAAAGATATAGGGAGAGGGAGAAGCAGGCTCCCTGCAGGGAGCGTGATGTGGGACTCCATCACAGGATCACTGGATCATGACCTGAGCCAAAGGCAGCTCAACCGCTGAGCCACCCAGAGGTCCCAGTCCCTCTTTTTAGACTAAGTTTTCAGCCACAGAACCACCCAGGTGGCTCAAAAATCAAATGTCTATAGGAATAAAGATTTATCTCTGCATTCATAATTCTGTTTTATTCATCTATATATCTATCCTTACACCTGTACCACACTTTCTTGATAATTGCAGTTTTATATTTTTAACTCTGGAAGTGATAATCCCTCAGCTTTTTTTTTCTCAAAATTGTTTTGGTTATTTTAGGTATTTTGTTTTTCCATGTAAATTTTAGAATTACTTAGTCAGTATTTTAAAAATATCCCTCCTGAAATTTTGATAGGGTTTGAGGTGACTCTATACACTAACTGAGAATGATTTCCAACTTAATAATAATGAATCTTCCAACTTCTGAGGATACAATGTCTATTTATTTAAATCTTCTTTTGTTTCCTTCAGGAAAGCTTTCTAATTTTCAGTGTACAAATCTTGCTCTTTGTTTTATTTTGCTGTTTTTGTCAAATTTGTTTCTAAGTATTTTAATTTTTTATGCTCTGTTATTCAAAGTGTGTTCTTAATATCAATTTTTTATTGTTCATTGATAGTATAAGACATGTATTTGATTTTTTTAAATATTGACTTTGTTTGCTGTGGTCTTTCTGTACTCACTGTAAGTTTTTAGTGTGTTTCTTAGTACTTTTGATATAAAGGATCATGCTATTTGCATGAAGTTTTACTTCTTCCTTTTCAAACTAGATGCCCTTTATCTGTTTTTACTTGATTGTACTATGTTGCATTGTGTTAAATTGCTTCCATATATTAAGTACATTTTTCGTTGCAAATAACATGGGGATAAGTTCTAAATTTGTGTTTTCTCACTTTTCTCAAGTTTTCATTGCATAATCAGTGAATTATTATGAATATTATTTTTATTCATATTCTTTTGATTTTCTAATTCTCTCAATAGAAATTACTCCAAATATTGTATACTAGAAGGAAAATAACACTGTTACAAAAAATGTTTTATAAGATATAAATCAGTTTATGCTATATGTATACAAGTTACATATTTTATATATGTTTGCATATAAATACATATATGCTTAAATTCTAATAAATAACTTGTTGATTTGCATATATAAGCTCAATCCATTTATTCTCTTTTTTACTTCAGAATTTACATTCTTGTTCTTAACATGATTATACACTATTATAGGAAGAATTGCACCATCAAAAAGGTCATATGTTGAGGTCCAAACCCCAAGTATCTCACAATGTGACTGCATTTGGTAATCCTTTAAAGAGGTAATTGAGTTAAAAAGAGATCATTGAGGTGTACCCTAATCCAATATGACTGGTATCCTTATAAGAAAAAGAAATTTGACCCAGACATTTACAGAGTGAAGATAATGTAAAGAGTCAGGGAAAAGAAAGCTTAAAGATGGCTTGAGAAATAAATAGTCCAGACCCTTCCTCCATGACCCTTAGCAGAATCAGTCCTGCCAACACCTTGGTCTCAGACTTTTAGCCTCCAGAACTATGAGAAAGTAAATTTCTGTTGTTGAAGCCACTCAGCCTGTAGTACTTTAATATGGCAGCCTTGGCATACTAATGATACTTGAGTCCCAATAAAGTAGTATATACATCTCTGAAATGAATTATATTTTTGTCATCTTTATGTCTTTAATAACCAGGACAGTGATGGTTACTCAGTCTTTAGTTGAAAGTCATCAAATGTCAGAGAAAGTATCCTGTTTTTCTAATTCTAGATGTTCCAACTGGTGTATAGGAACTATTGCCATATCACTAATCCTAAGAAAACTTTTATAACTGCACTGGTTTTTTTATATATTACACCTATATATTATTATACATCTCTAGATATTATACATTATTTATACTATATATAAGCATATATAGTATATGCATTAAATCTACTATATATACACTATATATATAGATAAATATATCAGGTCAGAATTAAAGAACACCAGAGTATCAAGCAAGGCAACCTCTCCATACTCTATTCTTAGTTTTGAGATAAGCCTTTAGGATTTATACTATATTTTTCTTGGGAATATAGGCCGTTTTCAGACTTTTTGACACTGTGTTTCATAACTTGAGCTTCTTAATTCATTACAACTAATTAAGTAATTAACAGAATAAATAGACATGTAAATGTTAGGTATGACTCAACCCAACTCAATACATTCATATATATTACTAGGCAGTTGTTTTTGTAAGATATTTTGTGTGGGATAAAGTTCTGGGAAAAGAATACATTAATTAGAAGAAATAAAAATGGTATTTTACTTCAAGTAATATAAGTTAGAGAGATAAGGTTATAAATCTAAATAAGTTTATACTTATTTACTTAAATAAGATTTGTGCAAACCTTGCTATAGAAAAGAAGTTATGGTATAAGAGACAAATACATCACCAATGTGATATCTAATAAAATGTTTTTTAGCTTCTTTGTAATTCCCACTTCTTTCCATTGTTCTCTCTTAGCTAACAATCTAGCTTCAGAGCTTACTGAGAAATAGAATTCAACAAACAAAAATCCTTCATAGAACCACAGATAAATCTACAAATACAAGGTTTGGGGATTTCTTCACCCTAACAAAAACCATTTCATTTCAATTGGTTTGAAATTTCATTTAGAACATCATCCTAGGGGATCCCTGGGTGGCTCAGCGGTTTGGCGCCTGCCTTTGGCCCAGGGCGTGATCCTGGACCCTCGGGATCGAGTCCCGCGTCCGGCTCCCGGCATGGAGCCTGCTTCTCCCTCTGCCTGTGTCTCTGCCTCCCTCTCTCTCTCTGTGTCTATCATGAATAAATAAATAAAATCTTAAAAAAAAAAAAAAAAAAAGAACATCATCCTAGGGATGCCTGGTTGGCTCAGCGATTTAGCTCCTCCCTTCAGCCCAGGGCGTGATCCTGGAGTCCGGGGATCAAGTCTCGCATCGGTCTTCCTGCATGGAGCCTGCTTCTTTCTCTGCCTGTGTCTCTGCCTCTCTCTCTCTGTCTCTCATGAATAAATAAATAAAATTAAAAAAAAAAAAAACATCATTCTATTTGGTTCTGTTCAATATCCTCTTCAGTTTTTTCAAAGATATTTTCCTTTAGATATATAGCTCTCACTCCCTTTTCTCCACTTTACTGGTTTCCTACCCAACGTTATAGCTTTTCCTCTTTCTACTTGATCAATCTTTTCTGTACACAATTGTGCTCTTTCTCCATCATCTAAAATCACACCTTTATTACAAACACTCCTCTTCCTGTAGCCTTTATAATCTTGACAGCAAAATTCCTCTAAGGATATCTGTACACATATGCTCTCTTCCTTCTTTCATGCACTATGCTGCCCATCAAAGAGGTAAAACTCTTCTTATCAAGGTACCTAATAATTTGTGATCCATCATGTCAAATAGGCAGGTCCACTACTCATCTTCCTGACCTGGCAGGCTCTCTTTTTCCTGTTTTCATGACAACATATTCTCTAGTTATTAATTCTTTGTCTCCTTTGTTGCTTCTTCTCCTTTGTTCTCTAATGTTAATTTCTACAACACTTAGTTTTTTCTTTTCTCTAAATATGTTCTATCTTATGTGACTCCATAATAAACAGTGAGCTCCTTCTCTGAAATTTTCACTTAAGACTTTCATGATCTGGTGAATTCCTCCTCTGGCTCTTTGCACAGCTAGCTCTTTCTTACACTTAAATTTCACCCACTTGAGACAAGTTATTTCTATTTTTTTTTATTATTATCACTGTAACCCCAATAACTTGTTGAATTTCTGGCACATTGTCAGTGTTCAATAAATATTTTGGTTAAGTGGGGAAAAAAAGATTAAATCCTTTGTTCTTATAAAACAGATACTGAGGCCTGATTTATCAGAGAATTCTTTGTAAAGGATTTACTCTTTGTGTCATATATTCTATGGATTTGGACAATCATTAACAAATATCTATCAGTATAATATCATTTTCACTGCCCTAAAGATCCTCTGTTCTGTGCCTATCTATCCACACCCCACCCCAAACCCAGAAACCACTGATCTTCTTATTGTCTCTCTATGTATTTGCCTTAATGTGTCTTTTCAAAGTGGCCTGTGATTCAGATAGTTCAGATAGACTTTTATACTCTTGCTTTGCAAACTACATGCTCACCACCATTTGTTTAAATCATCAGAATTTTATGTACACTGAGTTTGGGGATTTTTAAGAGTAATGAAGGACATCACAGAGACATTATATTTGCTATTGCTAAGTAGCTATGGGAACCATTTTAAAAATAATATGTTAAGTATGTTAGATTTTGAATGCCATGAAGACAATGTCACAAATTTTCAGGGTATTTCTGAGTATTACATTATTTATTTGACTCAACTTGCTAGCTAAGAAATGTATAAAATATGACACTGTAAACAGTACCTGTTGCTCATAGAGGTAAAGAATTTAAAGAATCTAATATATATTATCTCTTTCAACCAATGCTTTGAGTATGTAGTGTCCATAAAATGAATCATATATATCCTCTTTAGGGTGCTGTTTACATATATATAGCATGTAATGTTACAAAATAGAATGAAAAGTCATCTTTAATTAGGATAATATTAATTCATGTAATGGAGATTTAAAATTTAATAGAGTATATAACTATTTGCTCACTCAATTCCAGGAAGTGATAAATTAAAGAATGGTTCACAGAGGAAGTGAGCCTTGTAATGACTAAGCAGACGAGTTTGATAGAACATTCTAGAGGGAGGAGAGGGTAAAATTTTTTTTTAAAGCTAATTACTTTTCATATAACCCAATCCATGGGTATAATGACAAGAAAAGGCATAATAAAGGGAGGCAAACAAAGAGCTTTCTGTTATAGTTGTATAAAAAAATAACGGTAAGGAAGAGTAGAATTGTCTGTCTCGGGGTCCCTGGGTGGTGCAGGGGTTTGGTGCCTGCCTTTGGCCCAGGGCATGATCCCGGAGACCCAGGATCGAATCCCACATTGGGCTCCCAGTGCATGAAGCCTGCTTCTCCCTCTGCCTATGTCTCTGCCTCTGTGTGTGTGTGTGTGTGTGACTATCATAAAAAAAAAAAAAAAAATTGTCTGTCTCAGCCTTAAAATTTAAGCACATCCCTTATAATTTAATTTTTCTTTAATGATTCTTCTATGAATTGTTTATTCATTTAAACATAAAACAGTTGCTATAGACTGACAACTTTGAAGTAATATATTATAAATACATTGAACAAATAATGCTACAAATAATTCTTCCTTGGACAGTGATATTAAGAAATTGGATCCTCTGGGAGGAAAGTTGCAATAACCAAGCCTTAGTGGTCAAAACACTGCTTAATGGAGCATAAGGCAAGACTCGTCGAAAGAAGGACACCATGGGATTTCACCATGGGTGAAAGAAGCTTCACCATGGGAGAAATTTCTAAAAGTACAGAGGCAATAATCAGATGGGTTCATGGTCACTGGGTGGACTGTCGCATATGGAGAATAGAAACCTATCACATATCAGCCCCAAAGATTACAGGAAACTTTCTTACCAGGCTATGTTGAGAAAATATTTAATACCTTGTCAGCTACATACTTCCAATATTTCCTTGTTAAGATTTTGATTACAGGGCAGCCCCGGTGGCCCAGCAGTTTACCACCAACTTTGGCCCAGGGTGTGATCCTGGAGACCCAAGATCGAGTCCCACGTCGGGCTCCCTGCATGGAGCCTGCTTCTCCCTCTGCTTGTGTCTCTGCCTCACTCTCACTCTCTCTCTCTCTCTCTCTCTCTCTGTGTCTGTAATGGATAAATAAATAATCTTAAAAAAGATTTTTATTACATTGTGTGCCCAATGAATGTGTATTATTCTATAAAAGAGGATACTTCTCTCAAATACTTAGAGAAGATGGGGATTTGAAATTTCTATCTGGTAGAATTTCATATATGCCTCAAATATTTTGACTATAAAATAAGTTTAGTATCACTAGGGATTTGTTTTGTGGATGGATCAGTGCTCTTTGAGCTTACATAAAATTGCTTCCTCAGTTGCTCACATTTCTTCAATAGTTAAATGTACTAACCTATCAGGAGTGATCCACAATACAAAATTCCATTGGTATGTACAGGTATTTCCAGAGTTCCTAAGCTAGAATATGTGATATATAATTTCTCTTTAAATAAATAAAACAACTTAAAATTTAGATATCCAGCAGGTAAGTAGAAACTCAAAGACTAAATCAATACTAAATAATAGAACTCTTCTTAACTATTTGCTGCTCAATAAAAATAAAATTATCTGGGTAAGTGCTTAGAAAAAATGATATTCAAAACTATCAAAAACACAGGGTCATTTAGTTTAATAACATGACTAAACTGATCATTATACTCTTTATTCTAATCTGGCCTAGAATATAAGAAAATTAATAAGTCCAATTTTTTCTCATAATAGATGTGTTTTGTTACTTTGGTCTTCTGTCTAATATTCTGGTAACAAAATGTTATTATATAGTCATTTTTTTAAGTTAAAGAACATGAAATGCTCATGTTCAAATTCGTTCCATTAGGATGGTTTGACTGAAGTCAGAGAAACAGAAAAAGTTCAGTGAGGAGAATATTGCTGACTTGGACTACTAGAATGGAAGACACCAACAGGTGTCAAACTGTCATATGTACCCAGAGAAAATCTCTTCTATGCTCCACAGCTAGCCTCTAAGATTAGAGGAGTCATAAATAACTACTCTTTCTGTGCATAACCTCAGCCAGCATTTCTTATGATTTCTTTCCAGCCTGAAGTTTAAGGAATAAATTTTTTTAAAGATTTTATTTATTTATTCATGAGAGAGAGAGAGACAGACAGAGACAGGCAGAGGGAGAAGCAGGCTCTATGCAGGGAGCCTGATGTGGGACTAGATCTCAGGCCTCCAGGATCAGGCCCTGGGCTGAAGGCAGTGCTAAACCGCTGAGCCACCCGGGCTGCCCTTAAGGAATAAATTTAATAAAGATTTACATGGTTTGGGCTATCAACAATGAAATATCTTTCAGAATTCCTTTCTTTCTTGAAAATGATATTCGATAATATGTAGCAAATATGTGTGTATGTGTATATATCTCAAGCAAATTATATTTAAATATTTTTTAAATCAAGGAAAGACAGAAAGCAAATAAAAATATTAGGGTTTTACTCATGCTAGACATGTTTGCCTCAGAAATTTTATCTAATGTTGTTCCTTTCTCCAGGTATTTTGTGAAATTAGATGTCTTCTTGTTAGCACTAGAAATGCTTCCAAGCACCATGAAGAAGTGTTGGAAGTCAGAGAGTTATAAAGGCACTGGATAAAAGAACAAAATATATGCATTGAAAAAACAGAAGGTTCAAAATGTGTCATGAATTTGTTAGTCTCAGGATATAACACACCAATTCTGTTTGTCTCCTGCTTTTAAGCTTCACCTAGAAGTGATATTCTCTGCTTGTTGTTGTTTCTTTTGTTCCATCAATGCTGGCCACTTTGGTGTCAGAGAAAGCAGGTGTCAGCATCAATCTAGTTTGTGTTGAGGATTTTGGCCAATCCAATTGGTTGAATTGGTGAAGTCTGAAATAAGACTTTCTAGGGACAGAAGTAAAAGCCAGTAAGTTACTGAAAAATTATGGTAATAAAAGAAAAGATATTCAGTTAAAGTTTCTATGATTTTGAGAAATAAATTTAAATAAAAAATACATATTTTGAGAAATAAATGAAAAAAATACATATTGAAGTTTATGTAGGATTGATTTGGAAGGTTTACAGAAGAGTAAGAACCAAAGTCAAAAGCAATTAAGTGGTTCTTGAATTTGTGATTTGGAATTGTCACTGACAATTGAAGAAAGGCTCTAGCCTCTGAACCATATTGCATATGGAAGCTTCCACATCATAAGGCTTCAAACTGTTGAGAGCCAGTTTTTTTTTTTTAATATTTTATTTATTTATGCATGAGAGACACAGAGAGAGAGAGACAGAGGCAGAGACACAGGCAGAGGGAGAAGCAGGCTCCACTCCATGCAGGAGCCTGATACGGGACTCGATTCAGGAGTCTCCAGGATCCCATCCTGGGCTGAAGGTGGCGCTAAACCGCTGAGCCACCAGAGTGGCTCCAGAGCCAGGTTTTTTGTTTGTTTGTTTGTTTTGTTTTGTTTTGTTTTGTTTTGTTTTTTATGATAGGCACACACAGAGAGAGAGAGAGGCAGAGACATAGGCAGAGGGAGAAGCAGGCTCCATGCACCGGGAGCCCTACGTGGGATTTGATCCCGGGTCTCCAGGATCACGCCCCGGGCCAAAGGCAGGTGCTAAACCGCTGTGCCACCCAGGGATCCCCAGAGCCAGGTTTTAATAAAAGGAGCAGGTATTGGGAATTCTCCATGAAAAAGTGTGAATAGAAATAATATTATTGTTGCTTTTTATGAAAGGAGAGATCTAGAAATCACAGAACATTCCTGATGAATTTCTTATGTTAGCCATTCTAACAAGTGTATAATGACAGTTCTGTTGGTCTAAATTTAAATTTCTCTGCTGGCTAATTATGTGGATGATACTTTTATGTTCTTGTTATACATCTATATAATCTCCTTGATAAAATATTTATTTATGCCTTTTGACCATTTTGTAATCAGATTGCTTATTTTATAAAATTGACTTTGAGAGTTATTTATATGTTATGGAATCAATTTCTTTTACAAATATGTGATTTAAAAATATTTTCACCCAGTATGTAATAACTCCTTTTTATCCTCTTTATTGAATTTTTGGCCTGGAAATTTATTTGTTTGCTAATTTGTTTATATGGTACAACCATCAACTTTTCCTTGATTGGATTTTGATTTTAAAGTCAAGTCTGAGAACTTCTTGCTTAGTCCTAGATTATGAAAATTTTTCTTTTTTCTTTTTTTTTTTTTTTTGAGAGAGAGAATGAGAAAGTGTGAATGGGTTGCATGTGGGGGAGGGGCAGAAGGAGAAAGAGAATCTTAAGCAGACTCCTCACTGAGCTTGGAGCTTGACATGGGGCTGGGTCCCATGACCCCAAGAACATGACCTGAGCCAAAATCAAGAATCGGATGCTTAACTGATTAAGCCACCCAGAAGCCCTGAAGATTTTTCTCTTATATTTTGTTCTAAAAGTTTTATAGTTTTCCATTTAACATTTAAGTAAGTGATCAATTTTGAGATTTTTTTTTGTTTAAGATGTAAGTTTTAGTTGAGGTTTATTTTATTTACCTATGGATGTTCAATTGTTCTTTTTTTATTATCGCTATTTCTCTGCTGAGATTTTCTGTTTTCATTTGTTTTAAGAGAATTCATAACTGCTTATTTAAGTTGTTTTTATAATGGCTGCTTTAAAATTCTGGTCACATAATTTTAGCATATAGTTTATCTCAATATTGGCATTGGTTAAATTTCATTTCTCTTTCATATTATGATTTACTGTTGGTACAATCTTATGGAATAAATATACAGAACTTATTGATCTTGTTTATCTGAAACTTTATACCCATTGATTGATGACTTCCATTCTATCCTCTCCTCTGTACCCCCTTATCAATTGAGTTGATTTTTGTGTATGGTATAACAGTACAATTTCATTCTTTTACATATGCATAACCACTTTTCCCAACATCATTTGTTGACAAGACTCTCTTTTATCCATTGTTGGTATTCCTGGTAACCTAATCAAAGTTGGGCTGGTTATATATGTGTAGATTACATTCTAAGCTCTCTGTCCTGTCCCATTGATTTTCTGCCTTTTTGATGGTACCATATTATTTTGATTATGGTAGCTTGGTAATATATTTCAGAATCAGGCCCTCTTGATTTTTTCTTCTTTCTCAAGATTTATTTGGTTATTTGTAGCCTTTTGTGGTTTCATATGAATTTTAGTATTATTTTTTCGATTTCTGTAAAATTGCAATAGAGATTTTGATAGAGATAGCATGGGAATTTTTTCTAATATTTAGATTTTGATGGGTAATGTGGACAATTTAACAATAGTAAGTCTTCCAATTCAGAAACTTGGGATGTCCCGCCATTGGTTTGTGTCTTCTTTAATTTCATTTACATATCTTTTATATATTTTTTAATAATAAATTTATTTTTTATTGGTGTTCAATTTGCCAACATACAGAATAACACCCAGTGCTCATCCTGTCAAGTGCCCCCCTCAGTGCCCGTCACCTATTCATCCCCAATCCCCACTCTCCTCCCCTTCCACCACCCCTAGTTCGTATCCCAGAGTTAGGAGTCTTTATGTTCTGTCTCCCTTTATGATATTCCCTACCCATTTTTTCTCCCTTCCCTTCTATTCCCTTTCACTATTATTTATAATCCCTAAATGAATGAGAACATATAATCTTTGTCCTTCTCCGATTGACTCATTTCACTCAGCATAATACCCTCCAGTTCCATCCACATCAAAGCAAATGGTGGGTATTTGTTGTTTCTAATGGCTGAGGAATATTCCATTGTATACATAAACCACATCTTCTTTATCCACTCATCTTTCGATGGACACCGAGGCTCCTTCCACAGTTTGGCTATCGTGGACATTGCTGGTAGAAACATTGGGGTGCAGGTGTCCTGGCGTTTCATTGCATCTGTGTCTTTGGGGTAAATCCCCAACAGTGCAATTTCTGGGTCATAGGGCAGGTCTGTTTTTAACACTTTGAGGAACCTCCACACAGTTTTCCAGAGTGGCTGCACCAGTTCACATTCCCACCAACACTGTAAGAGGGTTCCCTTTCCTCCGCATCCTCTCCAACATTTGTGGTTTCCTGCCTTGATAATTTTCCCCATTCTGACTGGTGTGAGGTGGTATCTCATTGTGGTTTTGATTTGTATTTCCCTGATGGCAAGTGATGCAGAGCATTTTTTCATGTGCATGTTGGCCATGTCTATGTCTTCCTCTGTGAGATTTCTCTTCATGTCTTTTGCCCATTTCATGATTGGATTGTTTGTTTCCTTGGTGTTGAGTTTAAGAAGTTCTTTATAGATTTTGGAAACTAGCCCTTTATCTGATACATCATTTGCAAATATCTTCTCCCATTCTGTAGGTTGTCTTTTAGTTTTGTTGACTGTATCCTTTGCTGTGCAAAAGCTTCTTATCTTGATGAAATCCCAATAGTTCATTTTTGCTTTTGTTTCTTTTGCCTTCGTGGATGTATCTTGCAAGAAGTTACTGTGGCCGTGTTCAAAAAGGGTGTTGCCTGTGTTCTCCTCTAGGATTTTGATGGAATCTTGTCTCACATTTAGATCTTTCATCCATTTTGAGTTTATCTTCATGTATGATGAAAGAGAGTGGTCTAGTTTCATTATTGTGCATGTGGATGTCCAATTTTCCCAGCACCATTTATTGAAGAGACTGTCTTTCTTCCAGTGGATAGTCTTTCCTCCTTTAACAATATTATTGACCATAAAGTTCAGGGTCCACTTCTGGATTCTCTGCTCTGTTCCATTGATCTATGTGTCTGTTTTTGTGCCAGTACCACACTGTCTTGATGACCACAGCTTTGTAGTACAACTGGAAATCTGGCACTGTGATGCCCCCAGCTCTGGTTTTCTTTTTTACAATTCCCCTGGCTATTCGGGGTCTTTTCTGATTCCACACAAATCTTAAGATAATTTGTACCAACTCTCTGAAGAAAGTCCATGGTATTTTGATAGGGATTGGATTAAACCTGTAAATTGCCCCGGGTAACATTCACATTTTCACAATATTAATTCTGCCAATCCATGAGCATGGAATATTTTTCCATCTCTTTGTGTCTTCCTCAATTTCTTTCACAAGTGTTCTATAGTTTTTAGGGTATAGATCCTTTACCTATTTGGTTAGGTTTATTCCTAGGTATCTCATGCTTTCGGGTGTGATTGTAAATGGGATTGACTCCTTAATATCTCTTTCTTCAGTCTCATTGTTAGTGTATAGAAATGCCACTGACTTCTGGGCATTGATTTTGTATCCTGCCACACTACCGAATTGCTGTATGAGTTCTAGCAATCTTGGGGTGGCTTTTGGGTTTTCTATATAGAGTATCATGTCATCGGCAAAGAGGGAGAGTTTGACTTCTTCTTTGCCAATTTGAATGCCTTTAATGTCTTTTTGTTGTCTGATTGCTGAGGCTAGAACTTCCTGTACTATGTTGAATAGCAGTGGTGAGAGTGGACATCCCTGTCTTGTTCCTGATCTTAGGGGAAAGGCTCCCAGTGCTTCCCCATTGAGAATGATATTTGCTGTGGGCTTTTCATAGATGGCTTTTAAGATGTTGAGGAATCTTCCCTCTATCCCTAACTCTGAAGAGTTTTGATCAGGAATGGATGCTGTATTTTGTCAAATGCTTTCTCTGCATCTAATGAGAGGATCATATGGTTCTTGGTTTTTCTCTTGCTGATATGATGAATCACATTGATTGTTTTACTAGTGTTGAACCAGCCTTGTGTCCCAGAGATAAATCCTACTTGGTCATGGTGAATAATTTTCTTAATGTACTGTTGGATCCTATTGGCTAGTATCTTGTTGAGAATTTTTGCATCCATGTTCATCAGGGATATTGGTCTGTAATTCTCCTTTTTGGTGGGGTCTTTGTCTGGTTTTGGAATTAAGGTGATGCTGGCCTCATAGAACGAATTTGGAAGTACTCCATCTCTTTCTATCTTTCCAAACAGCTTTAGTAGAATAGGTATGATTTCTTCTTTAAATGTTTGATATAATTCCCCAGGGAAGCCGTCTGGCCCTGGACTTTTGTGTCTTGGGAAGTTTTTGATGACTGCTTCAATTTCCTCCCTGTTTATTGGCCTGTTCAGGTTTTGTATTTCTTCCTGTTCCAGTTTTGGTAGTTTGTGGCTTTCCAGGAATGTGTCCATTTCTTCTAGATTGCCTAATTTATTGGCGTATGGCTGTTCATAATATGTTTTTAAAATCGTTTGTATTTCCTTCGTGTTGGTATTGATCTCTCCTTTCTCATTCATGATTTTATTAATTTGAGTCTTCTCTGTCTTCTTTTTAATAAGGCTGGCTAATAGTTTATCTCTCTTATTAATTCTTTCAAAGAACCAACTTCTGGTTTTGTGGATCTGTTCCACAGTTCTTCTGGTCTCGATTTCGTTGAGTTCTGCTCGAATTTTTATTAACTCTTCTTCTGCTGGGTGTAGGACCTATTTGCTGTTTTTTCTCTAGCTCCTTTAGGTATAAGGTTAGCTTTTGTATTTGAGTTCTTTCCAGTTTTTGAATGGATGCTTGTTATGCAATGTATTTCTCCCTCAGGACTGCTTTTGCTGCATCCCAAACATTTTGAATGGTTGTATCTTCATTCTCCTTAGTTTCCATGAATCTTTTTAATTCTTCCTTAATTTCCTGGTTGACCCTTTCATCTTTTACCAGGATGGTCCTTAACCTCCACGTGTTGAGGTCCTTCCAAACTTCTTGTTGTGATTTAGTTCTAATTTCAAGGCATTATGGTCTGAGAATATGCAGGGGACGATCCTAATCTTTTGGTATCAGTTCAGACCTGATTTGTGACCCAGTGTGTGGTCTATTCTGGAGAAAGTTCCATGTGCACTTGAGAAGAATGTGTATTCAGTTGAGTTTGGATGTAAAGTTCTGTAGATATCTGTGAAATCCATCTGGTCCAGTGTATCATTTAAAGCTCTCGTTTCTTTGGAGATGTTGTGCTTAGAAGACCTATTGAGTGTAGAAAGCACTAGATTGAAGTCACCAAGTATAAGTGTATTATTATCTAAGTATGTCTTAACTTTAGTTATTAATTGATTGATATATTTGGCAGCTCTCACACTCGGGGCATATATATTGAGGATTGTTAAGTCCTCTTATTGGATAGATCCTTTAAGTATGATATAGTGTCCCTCTTCATCTCTCACTACAGTCTTCGCGGTAAATTTTATTTATCTGATATAAGGATGGCTACCCCTGCTTTCTTTTGAGGACCATTTGAATGGTAAATGGTTCTACAACCTTTTATTTTCAGGCTGTAGGTGTCCTTCTGTCTAAAATGAGTCTCCTGTAGACAGCAAATAGATGGGTCCTGCTTTTTTATCCAGTCTGACACCCTGCGCCTTTTGATGGGGTCATTACGCCCGTTCACATTCAGAGTTACTATTGAAAGATATGAGTTTAGTGTCATCATGATATCTATTCAGTCCCTGTTTTTGTGGATTGTTCCATTGGACTTCTTCTTAAAGGGGAATTTTGAGAGTCCCCCTTAAAATTTCTTGCAGAGCTGGTTTGGAGGTCACATATTCTTTCAGTTCCTGCCTGTCTTGGAAGCTCTTTATCTCTCCTTCCATTCTGATTGAGAGCCTTGCTGGATAAAGTATTCTTGGTTGCATGTCTTCTCATTTAGGACCCTGAATATATCCTGCCAGCCCTTTCTGGCCTGCCAGGTCTCTGTGGAGAGGTCTGCTGTTACCCTAATACTCCTCCCCATGAAAGTCAGGGATTTCTTGCCTCTTGCTGCTTTAAGGATCTTTTCTACATCTTTGGAATTTGCAAGCTTAACTATTAAATGTCGAGGCGTGAACAGTTTTTATTGATTTTTTTGGGGGGGGGGGGCGGGATCTCTCTATTTCCTGGATCTGAATGTCTGTTTCCCTTCCTAGATTGGGAAAGTTTTCAGCTATGATTTGTTCAAATACATATCTGGCCCTCTGGCCCTTTCAGCGCCCTCGGGAACACCAATTAAATGTAGATTTTTCTTCCTCAGGCTGTCACTTATTTCCCTTAATCTATCCTCATAGTCTTTTAATTGTCTCTTTTTTCCTCAGTTTCCCTCTTTGCCATCAACTTGTCTTCTATGTCATTCACTCGTTCTTCCACCTCGTTAACCCTCATCGTTAGGACTTCTAGTTTGGATTTCATCTCATTCAATTGATTTTTAATTTCTGCCCGATTGGATCTAAATTCTGCAGTCATGAAGTCTCTTGAGTCCTTTATGCTTTTTTTCTAGAGCCACCAGTAGCTGTATAATAGTGCTTCTGAATTGGCCTCTGACATTGAATTGTAATCCAAATTTTGTAACTCTGTGGGAGAGAGGACTGTTTCTGATTCTTTCTTTTGAGGTGAGGTTTTCCTTCTAGTCATTTTGCTCAGTAAAGAGTGGCCAAAAACAAGTTGTATTGGGAAAAGGAGAAAAAGAAAGAAGAGAAAGAAGGAAAGAAAAAGAAAAAAGGAAGAAAACAAGAGAAGAGAAGAAAAAAGAAGAAAAAGGGGAAAAAAGAAAAAGAAATAAAAAAGGGGGGAAGCAAACGGAAATCAACAAGCAAAAAAAAACAAAAACAAAAACAAAAACAAAAAACAAGGGGGAGTATCCTCTGATTCTGTATACTAAGTCCCTTGACTTCCCCTGGAACTTTCCAGTGCTGCTTGGTCAATAATTTGTTTTTCCACTGTCCGTCTAGCTGGTCTTCTGGGGGAGGGGCCTGCTGTGCTGATTTTCAGGTGTTAGCACTTGGGGGAGCTGCTCTGTCCCCTGCCTGATGCAGGGCTCAGTGGGGGTTGTTTACCCCGTGAGGCCCCAGGAGGAACAACCGCAGTGGTTGCCGCAGCTCTGGAGCCCTGGAGTCAGCTTCCGCAGGAACTCCAGAGCTCTCCGTCTGCAGGGCCTGGAGGCTCCGGGGCGGGGCCGTTGCTCTGCTCAGCTCGGGGCAGGAGCGTCCTCGCTGTCCTGGGCCCTCCCGGCCTCTGCCTGTCCCGGGGGAGGCCGGATCCTGGGCTGTGTCCCGGCGCCCTGTGCTCCGGAGCCTGCGCTGGTGGATTCGCGCTCCTGCCCCGCAGCCCCCTCCGCGGAGCCGCCCCCGAGCCCCTCCGAGCTGCTCCGGGTCCCGCCGTGCGCGCTGCAGCCCTTAGGGAGCTCGGCGCACTCTCCTGGGTGCGCAGGTGTCTGTTACTGTCCCCGGGAGCCCGAGGGCATCCCCGCCCTCCCGGGTCCTGCTCCAGCTCCCCGCGAGCCCCTTTCCGCCCGGGAAGGTCGGTGCAGCTCCTGCATCTCCGGGACGGGGCTCTCCTGTCCTGGGGACACTCGCCCCGGCCTCAGCCCGGCTCCTCGCGGGCCCCTCCCCCTTGGAGGCCTTTGTTTCTTTATTTCTTTTTCCCCCGTCTTCCTACCTTGATAGAAGCGCGAACTCTTCTCACTGTAGCATTCCAGCTGGTCTCTCTTTAAATCTCAGGCCGAATTCGTAGATTTTCAGGATGATTTGAAGGTTATCTAGGTAATTTGGTGGGGACAGGTGATTTGGGGACCCTACTCTTCCGCATCTTGCCCCTCCCTGTCTACATATGTTTTATAGTTTTCAGTGTACAAGTCTTTCACCTGTTGAAATTTATTCCTAAGTATTTTATTTCTTTTGTGCAACTATAAATGAGATTGTTTCTCTAATTTCCTTTCAGATTATTCATCGTCAGTACATGATAATGCAATTGATTTTCACGTCAATTTTGTGTTCTGCATCTTTAATGAATTCCTATATTATTTTTAACTGTTTTCTTAAATAGAATTTTTATGGTTTTCTGTGTATAGGATCGTGTTGACTGCAAAAAGAAGACAATTTTACTTCTTCCTTTCCAATTTGGATGCTTTTATTTCTTTTTGTGGCCTAATTACTCTGGCTGGGGTTTCCAGTAGTATGATGAACAAGGATAGTGAGAATGGGCATTCTCACTTTGCTCCTGATCTTAGAGGAAAAAGTTTCTCTTTTTTTTCACAATTGAGTAAAATTTTAGCTGTTGGATTTCATACACAACCTTTATTATGCTGAGGTAATCTTGCTCTCTTCCTAGTTTTTTGAGAGTTTTTATCATGAAAATTGTTTAATTGTACCAAACACTTATTCTACATCCTTTTAGATGATCACATTTTTATCCTTAATTATCTTAATGTGGTATATAACAGTAATTGATTTTTACATTTTAACCACGTTTGTATCCCACAGATAAATCCTTCTTGATCATGGTGTATAATTATTTATAGTAGTGGATCATAAGGGATCATAAGGGACTACTGTGGTATCAGTTGCAACATCTCTTTCATTGTTTATTTATTTGAGCCCTCTTTTTTTTTCCTTGTTGAGTCAAACTAAAGGTTTATCAATTTTTCTTATTTTTTCCAAGAACTAACTCTTAGTTTTAGTGATATTTTTCTAGTCTTTTAAGTCTCTGTTTCATTTATTTATGCTCTGATGCTTGTTATTTCCCTCTTTCTACCAGCTTTCAGCTTTGTTTGTTCTGTTTCTAGTTCCTTGAAGTGTATAATTAAGTTATTTGAGGTCTTTCTATTTCTTGAGGCATCTATCACTATAAGCTTTACTTCTAAAACAACTTTTCCTGCATCCCATAAAGTTTAGTATGTGTGTTTTCATTTTTATTCTTATCAAGGTATTTTCTAGTTTATTTTGTTTATTGATTTCTTTGTTGATCCATGCTGTCCCAGAATGTTTCAATTTTTCAAACAGTTTGTGAATTTTCTGCTTTTCTTTCTGTTTTTGATGTCTAGTTTCATTACATTATAATTACAAAATATACCTTGGTGTAATTTAATATTTTTGCATTTGTCAAGATTTGTTTTGTGACCAAATATGTGATCTATTATGGAGAAATATCTGTGGGTACTTGAGAATAATTTGTATCCTGCTGCCATTGGGTAGAATATTCTGTATATGTCTCTTAGATAGATTTAGTCTTTAGTGCTATTCAAATCCTTTATTTCCTTGTTGATATGTAACCCGGAGGTTCTATTGTGTATTGAAAGTGGGGTATTGAAATTTCCTACTTTACTATAATGCTATCAATTTCTCCCTTCAGTTCTGTGAATGTTTACATAGTTAGATGTGCTGGTGTTGGATGCATATATATGTATATATGTATGCATCTCTTCTTTCAGTTTTGACTTAGACTCTCTTCCGCCAGATATAAGTATATTCATTCCTACTCTCTTTTGGTGACTGTTTATATGGAGAATCTTTTTCCGATATTTTCTTTTAGTTGTGTGGTTTTTTTTTAATTTAAAGTGAGTTTTTTCTACACAGCTTATATATTGAGCCTTATTTTTAAAATCCATTCAGTTACTTCGTGTCTTCCAATGGAGAGTTTAACTTTAAATTATTATCAATAAGGAACAATTTGATATTGATATTTTGTTACTTTCCTATTAATCTTTTGTGTTTTGTTGATTTTCTGTGTGCATATTGATATTCTTGGTTTCTTTTTTTCTTTTGTGTAATTGCTATAGTTTGTGTTTGTGTGTCTATGTGTGTGGTTACCTTGGGGCTTACATAACATATCTTATAGTTAAGGTAGTCTATGTTAAACTGATAACAACTTAAGCCCAATAACGTACCAAAATTCTATACTTCATCTTTTCTTCAGCTCATATTTTATGTTATTGTCACAATTTACATCTATTCTTACTGTGCATATTTTGACTTTTTATAGTTATAGTTATTTTGCATGCTTTTATCTTTTTTTTACTAGAATTAAAAGTGATTAACCCACCATAGAATCATACCATATCTGTATATATGTGTATGTGAATATATGTATATATATTTATATATGAACATACATGTATATAATCTATTTCATGTTTTTCATGCTTTCATGTTACTATTTAGCATTCTTTTATTTCAACATGAAAAACTCATTTTAGTATTTCTCATAAGGGGGTTCTTCTGTTTGTCTGGATATAAATATCTCCTTTATTTTAAAAGACAATTTTGCCAAATATAGTATTCTTGATAGGTTTTTTTTTTTCTTTAAATGTTTTGACTACATCATTTCACTGCTTCCAAACCTGCAAAATTTCAGTTCAAACTTTCACTCATAGTTTTAATGGTGATTCTTCTGTATATGACATATTGCTCTCACCACTTTCAAATTTTTTTGTCTTTGACCTTTTACAATTTGATTATGGTGAGTCTTGGCATGGATTTCTTTGGTTCCTTTTACTTGATACATTTGGGGCTTTGTGTATCTGAATGTCCATTTCATTCCTTAGATATTGGATATTTTCAGCCATTATTTCTTTGAAGGAGTTTACTGGACCTCACTCTTCTCATTCTGGGACTCCCATCATGTGGATCTTGATCTTCTTGTTGATGTTCTATAAGTCCTTTGTTTTCCTCATTCTTTTCCAGTCTTTTTCTCTCTTTTGACTGAATAATTAACAGTGATCTCTATCTGACTAGGAGTCCAGTGATCCCTTTTATCTGCTTGATCTAGTCTGATGCCTTTTCTGGACCACCTCGTGTCATTGGTCCATGCTCAGATCTGGAGGCAGGAAGAGCAGAAGCCCGCAGACTTCTGTTTCTTTATGTCACTTGGTAGAAAGATGGGAGATATCAGGCTTTATGAGAGCCTTATATTTTCTGCCCTAGTTGTTGAGTTGACATTGGGTCAGATTGTTTGGATTTTTCTGCTGCCTCTGAAGGCAGATAAGTTAACTAATTATCTGGTTATTGATGAGGATTAGGCTTGCCTACCAAGGCTATTATATTGCCAAAATAGGGGGATTAAACAGTCCATCAGTGCAGTGACTATGGACTATGTTTGGGATTAGCCTATAAGTCTTTGAAGTTGCCACTCTGAATCACACGTGTGTGTGTCTTGGCTCAAGAGCAGGTGTTAGAACACCTTACTATTTTTTTTATTATGCTTTTTTCATTCTCTGTCATTTATCCAGAAAGAGAAAACTATTCTTGAGGTTTTTGTCTGTGCTGGTGGTTCTGTGTTAAAGGCCTCTCCAGCACCCAATTTGGAAGATATACATGAGAAATTAAAAGAAAACTCAGTGAATTCACCTGGTTATCATTCCTCAAGTCTAGAAGTGTCTAGGCAGTCTGCCTTTTGATTTTTAGCTTTCAGAGGTTGTTTTATTTTTTTCACTGAATTACTTTCAGAGTATTTAGTTGTATTTAGAGGGAACAAACAGGGAAAATGAGTTTATGTGACCTCATTCCAGAAACTAAATTGGCCATAATTTTTGAATAATGTTTTGCATTAAAAATGTAATAAAGTATAAACACCTTTGAGTAACACTCCAAGGAATAAAAAAAGTCAAGTCAACCATTTTTGTTATATAAAGAGTTAAGATAGACATTATAGGAGATACTAAAATTTGTGAAAGACACAAATAATGTTCTAGTATTTCCAGAAAAGCTTAGTAAAAAGAACAATGTAGGGAAGAAAAAAGAAATGAAAATAAACATTTTTTTTTGTTCTGGGGAAGTATATGGTAAGCACCATAAGAGAGATTAAAAAATAACATAAGACTGATTTTTTAAAAATATGTATCTTAGGTAATAAGTAATTTATCATTTACGTTAAAAAAGAGGTACTATTATTTATGCCAATTTAGCATGTATAAACTGAAACATTCTCAGCAATATATGATCACCTTATCCTTAAGACTTTTTGTTTTATTTTTATTTTTTAAAAAAAAGACCCTTTTATTTTAACTACTTATTTTGGAAATGTTTATGCATATGCATATTTATAAAATAATACAGTAAATCCTTATTTTCTCATCATCTAGGTTTACTAACTATAAATCTATGGCCAGTTTTCATTCTTCTGTATACCCTTATCCCCCTTCTGCTCTTTCAATACTTAAGAACAAATTCTAGGTAGTTTCCTGAGTCATTCCTTGGTCAAAACACTAATATCTTTATTGTATGACTTTCTCTTTTTCTCCACCAGGCATAACCACGTTCAGCCATATGTTGCTTTTTGTTTTACTTATAGGGCTGATACTCTAATGGTTCAACTCTGCCAGAAGATAGATCCTTAACAATTAGCCCGGCACACTGACCAGCACAGGATAAGAAGCCAGAGCATCTATGACCTCAAGTTTTGCCTGCCTTCTTTTCTGGACCAATATTTCCATAATGGTGGTTTCATAATGACTCTGACTAAAGCTCTGCTGTACATGAGGATCATACCCCTGCTACCCTGGCTTGGGGTATTTCTGTCCTTTTGTGAATACCCCCAGGCTGAAGACCCCCAATATCAGAATACCCCAGAAGTAGTGATTCCTTTGAAGATACCTGACACCAGCAGAGGCATGAAGCCTTCTGGCTGGCTCTCTTACAGCCTGCGTTTTGGGGGCAGGAGACACATTGTCCACATGAAGGCCAAGAAGTATTTGCTGTCTAGACACCTCCCAGTGTTCACCTACACAGACCAAGGTGCTCTCCTCGAGGACCAACCCTTTGTTCCAAAGGACTGCTACTACCACGGTTATGTGGAGGGGGACCCAGAATCCCTGGTTTCTCTCAGTTCCTGTTCTGGTGGCTTTCAAGGATTGTTACAGATAAATGACTTTGCTTATGAAATTAAGCCCATGACTTTTTCTACTAAATTTGAACATCTGGTGTATAAAATGGATAGTGAGAAGACTCAAATTTCAGGCATGAACTCTGATTTTATGCAAGAGGAAACTGTATCCCAACTGGAGTCTCAAAAGATGAATAATTCTACTCAGAAGCAAAGTGCTTATTCCAGCTGGTGGGTCCATATGTATATTATGGAATTAGCAGTGGTGGTGGACCACAGTCTATATGTTCATATAAAAAAGAATATTTCAAAGTTTAATGAGGACCTATATGCTATGGTAAATATAGTGGATTCCATTTATGATGGAATGGGTCTTAAACTGTCATTGTTTGGTTTGGAGTTCTGGACTGAAAGAAACTATGTTCAAGTAAATGATGCACATAGATCTCTGAGATATTTCTGCGTTTGGAAAAATAGTAACTTTGGTTTGCGCCTGCAACATGATACTGTACATCTTTTTATAAATCAAACAGTACGAGGAATGAGTGGTTTAGGTTATCGTAATGGAATGTGTCAGCCATTGCAAAGTTGTGCAATTATTACTACTACAAATAAAACCTTGAACAAGATTGCAATTGCAATAGCTCATCATCTTGGCCATAATCTGGGTATGACTCATGATGATGCCTTTTGTAAGTGTGGACATCCTAAATGTATAATGCATGTTTCAAACCCACCAGTAACTGCATTTAGCAATTGTAGTTATTCTTATTTTTGGTCATATAGTTTACAGTTTGCACAATGTTTGTTCTACAAGACACATCCAAAGGACATATTTTCAAAGAAGCGTTGTGGGGATGGTATTGTTGAAGCAGATGAGGAGTGTGACTGTGGATCTTTACAGAGTTGTTCAACAGATGCCTGCTGTCTGACAAACTGCACTCTGACCTATGGGTCTATTTGTGCTTTTGGGCTTTGTTGCAAAGACTGCCAGTTATTACCACCAGGAATAATGTGTAGAAAAGAGGTCAGTGAATGTGATCTTCCAGAGTGGTGCGATGGAAGATCCCCATTTTGCCCAAAGGATGTATATGTGGAGGATGGAATTCCCTGTAATGAAAGTGCCTATTGCTATGAAAAGAAATGTAACAACCGCAATGATCAGTGTAAGCAGATTTTTGGCGAAGATGCAATAAGTGCAAGTCCTAGTTGCTACAATAGCATGAACACTCGTGGGGACCGTTTTGGGAACTGCGGCATCCTCAAGTCTACATATATAAAATGTAATGTCTCAGACAGCCAGTGTGGGAGAATTCAGTGTGATAAAGTGACACAAATGCCCCTTTTGAGAGACCATTCCACCGTGATTCATACTCACTTCAATAATGTCATCTGCTGGGGTATCGACTACCACTTCGGGATGACCATACCTGATCTTGGAGAAGTGAAAGATGGCACAGAGTGTGGCCCAGAACATATCTGCATGAACAGGAAGTGTGTCCATTTATCTGGCTTGGATAGTAATTGTACGCCTAAATTCTGTAACATGAGGGGCATTTGCAACAATAAACATCACTGCCATTGCAACTCTTTCTGGGACCCACCCAACTGCCTCATTAGGGGCAATGGAGGTAGTATTGATAGTGGCCCACCCCCTAAGAGAGAAAAGATAAAGAAGAAGTACTTGTTAATAGCCTCACTTTTTTGGTTGCTTCTTTTATTATGTTGTCTTCTTTGTCTTTGTATAAGGAGAAAGAAAAAAGAAGTTCCGGCTCAACCTGATAAACAACCGCAAATGGTTCCACCTCCACCTGCAAAGCCAGAGAAAAAAGTCCCACCTCCACCCCCAAAGCCACAGAAAATGATTCCACCTTCACCTGCAAAACCTCCACAAAAGGCTCCTACTCAGCCTGCCAAGCCACCGCAAAAGGCTCCGACTCAACCTGCAAAGCCACAGAAAAAAGCTCCGACTCAGCCTGCAAAGCCACAGCAAAAGCCTTCAGCTCAGTTTTCAAAATCACAGCAACAGCTTTCAGCTCAGACTTCAAAATCACAGCAACAGCTTTCAGCTCAGTCTTCAAAATCACAGCAAAAGCTTTCAGCTCAGCCTTTAAAATCACAGCAAAAGCTTTCAGCTCAGCCTTCAAAATCACAGCAAAAGCTTTCAGCTCAGCCTTCAAAATCACAGCAAACTCTTAAGAGTCAATCTAGCGTAACAGTTGGCCCAAGTGGGAAACAAAGGCCATCAGTCACAAAGAATGTACCCAAATAAATGTGCATTAAAAAAGGCAATCCCTAAAATATTTATACTTACTCTTCATTATTTTAAACAATTAGAAGATTTGTTTTTCCAAAAATTTGTCTATATTTTCTGGGGAAAGGCATGGCACGTGGATTGTGTATGTGTTTTTAAGTTACTGCTTCTCAGCTTCAAATCCCCTTCCCATTTTGTACACTGCATTACAGGGATCGCATTTCTGCTCTACCAGCCTTCTTCCTATAGGGAACAGGGAGAATGAGTGAGAGTTTGGAAATCCAGACATCTATCTACTTTTTGATGTCAATATCACCTCAACATGTTTTACATTGGCAGCTTTACGTAGTAAATGTATATACTATTATATATAACATTTATTTGTTTACATTATAGCTATAATAATTATTATTATTATTAAATTTACTCCAGACCAACTTCATTGTCAGACTGAGAGATAGCAGCATAGCTGTCTGGTGTGCTGTCACCAGAGTTCTGAGTCTCAGATTTTTTTAGCTTTCTACCAATATTGCAAATCTTCTTCATCAGCTTAGAAGAACCTACTGTCAGAGTTCGGAGTGTCACATCTATGCAGTCTTTTTGATTTAAGTAACCCCCAAGCTTTTCCCTTTGCTCCTCAACTCCTTGAATGAAATTACTCTCTTACAATTAGTATTTAATGGCTACTCACCAGTTAGCAGCATAGTATCTCCCTTAACTTGTTCTATTCTTCCATATATGTTTTTACCCAATTCTTATACTTAATTCTATCCCTCTAAAATCACTGATGTGGTTTTACTTTTTCTGAATGAATCCTGACTGTTACAGTACTAGTCTTGGCATAACAAGGAAACTGAAAGTGAGGAGGTGTCAGAAGTTTTTGTTTGATATATCTTTACTAGTGACCTTGATCATCTTGAGTAAAGTACTAAAATTTATTGCAATTTTCCAACCACAAAAAGAAAGGATAGGATAATAATATCAGTTGTCTCTCATTTTGGAGGATTCTTTGGTTATAAAATGAGATAAAGAAAATGCTTTTGATTCTAGGTAAGTCTAGGAAGATAAAGTCATTTTTCCCCTCAGAAAACAAAACAATTGTATAATACAGAACACATTTTATTTAATTATATATTTAAAGTATCAGAGAACTGTGAAGGAAATGGAGATTAAAAGACTTAAAAACTACAAAGAAAGGAAAACATTGAGAAATGTCAACACTTTTTTCCCTGAGACAAAACTGATTGTTCCCTGTAGTGTGATGATTCTGAATTCAAAGGGAAGATCCACTTGGCCCTTCCAGTTAGTAGGCCTCTTTTGAAGAAAGAGAAACTGAAACTTCTTAGTGTGTAAAAGAGACTAGGTTGATAGATTGGACACTTAATAGGGATCAAATTCAAAATCATTTTTCTCTACACCACATTAGCTGAATTTAAGTCCTCTGTGGGAGGCTGGGGAGAAGGTTGAAGCTTTTAAAGGAAGAAATATCTGTAATCTGTTTTACTCCGGAGGCAAAGACCTAGTGGAAGGGATTTTCCTAAAGGACATGTATTATCTTCCCGTTAAAAATTTAGCCTGATTTTGAAGGAGATTGGAATATAGGGTAGAGAACTGAGTTTAGAAGATTTGCGTATCAGAACAGAACATAGTTACTGATTGCTTTCATAGCTGAGAAAATAAAAGCATATGGGCTCTCAATAAAAAGTACAGTAAGATATATGTGTCTTGAGTTTCTGACAAAAATCAATTGTTAATTGTTTTGGAATTATCAGTCACCTGACCTATCTTCCAAACAGGAAAAATGAAAAGTTCTCGTCAAAGGAAATTCTACCCTAAACTCCTATGATTCTTTATACATAACATGTAGCAGACTATAAGATTATCACATGTATCGAGGAAGAAATTATGACCAATAATAAAGAGAAAATAACAAACACAGTAAAAGAGGAGCCAGAAGTCATCTAAAATATGATCCAGAGTGGAAAAGATAATAAAAAAATTCAGCATGATTACTATTTTAGAGAAACTGAAAGAAAAATAAATGAACTATGTGAAAGAGGAAAGATTCTCTTTACCAGAAAATTAGAATCTATTCAAAGTTATCAAATATATCATTCTAGAGCTGAAAAAATAAAATATCTAAATTTAGGAAATTAGTAAACACTTTGAAATATATATTGCATTGTTCAATTAACTATTAACTAGAACAGTCAGTGAAAAAAATTACACACATAGCAAAAAATATTAAAGATTAAGATAAGTGATATGTGAAATATATAAAAAAAACAAAAATCATTAGAGTCCTCATCGAAAAGGAGAAAGATAATTGAATAGAAATAATAAAAAAGATTAAGTTAGAGAATTTCCCAGAAGCATGGAAACACACCATCCAAAAAACTCAATGAATTTCAAGCAGTATAAACAAACACACACTTAAGAATATCATTGTATAACTTGAAAACCAGACACTGAGAAGTAAGAGCTGCCAGGTACATAATATCATATCTTAAAAGGAATGACAATGAAAGTTGGCTGTCCTCAACAAAATGTTTGAATGCAGAAGATAATGGAATAAGATATATTTTTTAAATATTTATTTATTTATTCATGAGAGACACAGAGAGAGGCAGAGACCTAAGCAGAGGGAAGAAGCAGACTTCCCACAAGAAGCCAGATGTGAGACTCGATCCTGGATCCCTTGAGCTGAAGGCAGACTCTCAACTGCTGAGCCACCCAGGCATCCCATGGAATAAGATATTTACTCAATAAATATAATTGCCAAATTAGAATTCTTTAATTTATGAAAACAATCTTCAAGAATGAAGAAGAACAAAACTTTCCTTTGGTAAATAAATCATTGCCAGCAGTTCACACTCAAAGAAATATGTTTCTTTTTAGTAAGTAAAAACCTACCAGGAAGAAGCATGAATATGCAGGTGGGAGTAAAATATACAAAAAACACTAAGTATGTGGATAAAAAATTAAAATTAATGTACAAAACAATACTACTAGTATCTATGGATTACAAATATGTACAGAACAAAATGCAAACATATTTATCACAAAAGCTGGGAGGCATGCAATAGGCAGTTAACAGGTCTGAGCATATAACAGTACTGGGAAGAGGTAAATCAATGATATGGATTGTGATACATGATGTTGAGAATGCATGCCACAATCTTTAAGGTAACCATGAAAATGATAAGATTATATAAATATAAGAAACTGAAGAAAAAGTGCATAATAAGTGGTATTTGATGACTATAGAAGGAAACAAGTGAGGGAAACAAATATAATGAAGGTATTTGAAAATAGAAAAAAAAAACTGTGGAATATTTTGCAATGATAAAAGGCAAATAATCAAGAGCTAGAACACCCTAAATGTGTAAGCATCCACTAATATAACTTCAAATATATAAGGAAAATTATGGAAATAGACAAATCCACAATCACCAAGAGGGATAATTCTAATCAATTCTCTTTATTGTGATAGATAAAGTAGAAAAATAAATCTGCAGGATAAGATTTTCAGTACATATTTAAAAACTAGGTGTATTATATATATATAAAAAAAGGAAATAATAAACTCAAAAGTGGCTAAATTAACTTTAATTCATCTGCATATAGATTCTTACCAAAGGCCACCTTATGGTGGGCCAGAAAAATGCATCAACAAATTTCATATTGCTTTAATCAAGAAGAGTGGTTTCTCTAAAGCTTACATATTTAATCTAGAAGTCAACCTCATTAGAGATAACTAAAAAAACTCCAGTTGCCTGATACAATCCTGACACTGGTCTCACTTTTGATTACCAACTAAAATTTTGCACCCATTCTAATGTACAGTGACAGTACCCAACACCACCAAGCAATTCTCTTATGCTAGCAGGGTAATCTACAATTCAATTCAGTTCTAATCTTGTCTACTGGGAAATAGCACCAGATCACATAGGGTAGGGCTCAGGCCTATAAGATTGCTGTTTTTTTTTTTTTTTTTAACTTCAACTTTTTATCTTTTTAGTTCATACAATAATTTATATCTGTGAAAGAAAAATTTATTGAATGAAAGCCACTGCTTATGATTTACAAAGCAATGAAATAACTTTAAGAGGTAGCATTTAGTGAATTAAATAATACAAGGTTTTTTGGATCTGTAATTGATATACATTTGATTAAAAAAAACAAACGGTTTGTATTAGGTCATCACATATATTTATTTATACAATAATCAAATGCATAAAACATAAGCAAGTAAGGTTTTATGGGACCCCAACAGAGGTATCTTTTCCTTAATCTTAAGAAAACCAAACAGTTTTAAAAGCTAAAGCTATTAAATTTACAGATGTGCAAAACATCAAAATACTTTAAACAAAAACTATTTTTAAGAAAAAAGTATGTTTTCTCATTTTCTATTCTTGGCATAAATGTTAATTCTTCCCAGTAGAACCAAAACCTCCTGAACCCCTTTCAGTGTCATCTAAAACTTGAACTTCCTCTATTTCTGGATAAAAAATCCGTTCACAAATGAGCTGTGCAATCCGATCGCCCTTATTGACTTCAAACTTTTCTTTGCCAAAATTAAATCGCACAACACCCACATTTCTGTATTATCTGTACTTCTGACAGACCAGCTATAGTTTGGAGGTTCTAATGAGCCCTTCCTTGGGGTTGATTAATTTGCTAGACTAGTTTACAGAACTCAAGAAACATTTTACTTACTAGGTTATGGTTTTATTGCAAAAGGATATAGAGCAGGAGCAGCTAGATGGAAGAGATGCATAGGGCAAGGTAAGTGGAAGGAGAAAGGAGCTTTAATGTTCTTATCAGGTATGCCCCTCTCCATGCCTCACCATGTATTCAACAACCAGGAAGCTCTCAAACCCCTGACCTGGGATTTATGGAGGCTTCACAACCTAGGCATAATTAAATTATTGACCATTGGTAATTTAACTCAATCTCCAACTCCTCTTTCCTCCATAGAAGTGGTGATGGGGGACAGGGTGAAACTAAAAGTTCTAACTCTCTAATCACATTGTTGGCTATGCTGGCAGCCAGCCACCATTTTTATGTGATTTCCAAAAGCAGCTTCATTAATGTAGCCAAAAGACAACTGTATTGTTCTCCTCACTTAGGAAATTTTAAGGGTTTTAGGTGCTCTGCCAAAAATAAGGATGAATGCCAAATATTTATTTTTACTATAGATCATAATATATCACAGCTGGAAATAAAATTATTTTTAATAATCTATGTGTCAAGGAGAAAATAAAACAAAAATTAAGAAATGTGTTGAACTGAAATATAAATAACTACAATATAGTAAGTTCCTTAGTATTCAACTGAAGCAGTGTTTTAAGGAAAATATAGTCTTATATACCTGTATTAGAAAAAAAAGACTGAGGGATCCCTGGGTGGCGCAGCGGTTTAGCGCCTGCCTTTGGCCCAGGGCGCGATCCTGGAGACCCGGGATCGAATCCCACGTCGGGCTCCCGGTGCATGGAGCCTGCTTCTCCCTCTGCCTGTGTCTCTGCCTCTCTCTCTCTCTCTCTGTGACTATCATAAATAAATAAAAATTAAAAAAAAAAAAAAAGAAAAGAAAAAAAAGACTGAGGATACATTGATTTAACTTTCCATGGCAAAAATTAAGAAAATAGCAACACTTTAGATCTAACATAGTTAGAGAGAATGTCATAATAAAACTAGAAGAAAAAGCTAGTGAAATTAAAACAGATGCACAATAGAGAAAATCAGCAAAAGTATAATTTGTTTCATTGAATTAAAATATTATAAAACCTTCTTTTGACTTATGAAGAAAATAAAGAGAGAAAATACAGGTTACCATGAGCAAAAATGAAAAGGGGATATCACAAAAAAAGCTGGTATAAGGAAAGAATAGGAAGTATTTTACCAATAAACTTGACAATTTGGATAAATAAGCAAGTTTACTGAACAATCTAAATTACCAAGCCAACATTCAAAATAAATATTAAAGAGATTGAATTAGTGTTCAAAGAATCAGCCTGTCCCAGATAATTTTTTAAGTCAACTATTCCAAAAATACAAGATATATATACAATTAATTTTCAAGAACTTTAGGGAAAAAACAATGGCTCAAAACTCTGAGTATGGGGTATCTTAAATCTCAAACGTGATAAGGGCAAAATTTGCAAAGCAATTTCTTTTATGAGTTGATCTAATACACTGTTTAAAGACTTTACTTATTTATTTGAGAGAGAGTGCACGAGTGGAGGGCAGGGACAGAGGGAGAGGGAGAAGCAAACTCCTCACTGAGCAGGGATCCAAAAGCAGGGCTGAATCCTAGGCCCCCAGGGTCATGACTTGAGCTTAAAGCAGAAACTTAACTGACTGAGCCACCCAGATGCCTAGATCTAGTATTCTTAAAATGTTTATATATCAAATAAATTTCAGTGTTTTTGTAAACTATAATGTATCATTATGATCAAATTGTTTAAGTTTTAGGTATTTTTGATTAAAAAAACTCTATAATTCACAATAACAGTAACAGAAAAATATCTCTCAATAGCCACAAAAAGTTATTTCATCAAAGTCAACATTCATTTGTAAAATAACTTATAAGAACCAGGATGGAATTTCCTAAATATAATTAGATTTCTCTAGAAAAAAAAATGACCAAAAACTACCTACAGAGAACATTATATATAATGGTGAAGTATATAAGACTTTCTAAGGACTTTGATGAAGAGACAGAAATGGCACCTTCTTGCCACTTCTGAACATGTTACTGGATACACTAGACAGAATAATACGATAAATACAATAAATAAAATGATAAAAGGATGTGAATGGAAGGAGTAAAACTTGTTATTTACAGATGACATTACATTATACCTAGAAAATACAAATTATTAGAATTATTATGTTAATGGAGGAAGGTAGCTGATTATAAGGTCAGTTTCCATTCTCAATTTCTAGCCCTCAGCAACCAAGCATAAAGAAATGAAATTAGGGGATCCCTGGGTGGTGCAGCAGTTTAGCGCCTGCCTTTGGCCCAGGGCGCGATCCTGGAGACCTGGGATCGAGTCCCACGTCGGGCTCCCGGTGCATGGAGCCTGCTTCTCCCTCTGCCTCTCTCTCTGTGTGACTATCATAAATAAATAAAAATTAAAAAAAAAAAAAAAAAGAAATGAAATTAAAAATTAGTTTTATTTATATCAGCATCAAATATAACATTTTGCAATATATACACATATAATATTTTGTAATATATACATTAATCATTATATTGTGTACCTGAAACTAATGTTATATGTCAATGATGTCTCAAAAAAGAAAGGAAACCAACTGAGACTTTGCCAACAGTATATAAACTGGTAGAACAGACTTGGGTTTGCAAGGACCCCAGTCACAGAAATCTTTATGTGACTTAGACCTACATCCTACCCCTGAGATTGCTAAGAAATCAGAAGCATAGAAAATGCTTTTGATAAGTGGAGAAAATTTACTCTCTTGTACATTCTCACTGTTCTTGGATTACTGGGCTCTGCTGAAGTTGAATGCAAAGGTAAACTAAAATGTTTTAAAACCATAGTCCATTCCCCTCTAACTCAAACATTGATAAGATCAATTCATAAGTTCAGTTCTTTGCAGGAGATTAGTAGTTGGGCTAACTGCATGTGAACTCAATCTAATTAATGCTCTAGCCCAGCACCAGCTCAACTCATTTTGTGAAGGAATCTGAATTAAAATAAAATAAAATAATAAAATAATAAAATAAAATAAAATAAAATAAAATAAAATAAAATAAAATAAAATAAATAAAATAAAATAAAAAGGTTTGCATCTATTGAGATGATTATAAGTTTTTATCCTTTATTTTGTTAATGTAGCACATCACATTTAAGGACATCACACACACACAGGCCATTATATCTCTGATGAAGATAGTTGCAAACATTTTCAACAAAACACCCCCAAATTGGGGATCCCTGGGTGGCGCAGCGGTTTAGTGCCTGCCTTTGGCCCAGGGCACGATCCTGGAGACCCGGGATCGAATCCCACGTCAGGCTCCCGGTGCATGGAGCCTGCTTCTCCCTCTGCCTGTGTCTCTGCCTCTCTCTCTCTCTCTCTCACTGTGTGCCTATCATAAATAAATAAAAAATTAAAAAAAAAATACCCCCAAATTGAATTAAACAGCACATTTAAAGAAGCACATGCTTCTTTAAATGGGATGCAAGGATGATTCAACATACACAAATAACTAAACCTATAAAATTCAACATCCATTCATGATGAAAACTCTCAACTTTAAACTTAGGTTTAAAAGGAGCATAACTCAACAATGTTGCAAGCCCACAGCTAATAACATACTAGATGAGGAGAGGTTGAAAGCTCTCCCTCAATCATCGGGAACAAGACAAAAATGCTCACTCTCACCATTTCTATTCAATATAGTACTGGAAATACTAGCCAGAGCAACTTAGCAAGAAAAAGAAATAAAAGACATTCAAATAATAAAATGAAATGAAAAGAACAAATAAAGAAAAAATAAAATAAAATGAAAGAACAAAGAAAATTGTCTCTATTTGCATATACCATAATATTTTCTGTAAAAAATGCTAAGAACTTTATTTAAAAAACTTGCTAGAGCTAATAAGTAAATTCAGTAAAATTGCAGGATACAAAATCAACACGCAAAAATAATTTTCCATCAATGCAATAATAATAAACTAGCTGAAAAGATTTTTAAATAAGCCCATTTAAAATAGCTTTACTTAGAAATAAATGTAACCAAGAAGGTGAAAGACCTGTATACTGAAAACTATGAGCTATCAATGAAAGTAATTGAAGAAGACACAAATAATGGAAAGATATTTTCTATTCATGGATTAGAAAAATTAATATTGTTAAAATGAACATAATACTCAAAGCAATCTACAAAGTCAATGCAATCTCTATGAAAATTTGAATGACATTTTTCACAGAAATAGACATTCCTAAAATTTGCATAGAACCACAAAAGACTCAAATATCCAAAGAAATATTGAGAAAGAAGAACAAAGCTGGAGGCATCACAGTTCCTGATTTCAAATTATATTACAAAACTACAGTGTTAAAGCAATATGATATTGTCATAAAAACATAAAATGGAACAATATAGCATAGAAGTAAACCCACAGATAAATGGTCATTTAATCTATGGCAAAAAGCCAAAAATATACAATGGAGAAAGGATAATCTCTTCCATGAATGATATTGGCAAAACTGGGACAGTCACACGCAAAAGAATGAAACTGATAACTGTTTTGTGCCATACACAAAAATAAACTCAAAATGGGTTAAAGACTGGTTCCTTGACATTGATCTTGTTAGTATTTTTTTTTATTTAACAACAAAAGCAAATTAAACAAATGGGATTAAATTTAAAAGCTCTGTGCAGCAAAAGAAGCCAATGAAATAAAAAAGCAACCTATCAAATGAGAGGAAATATTTGCAAATCATGTATCTGTTAAGAAGTAAATATCCAAATTATACAAATAACTCAAACAACTACAAAAAACAATCATATTTAAAAATTAGGCAGAACATATGAGTAGATATTTTTCAAAATAAAACATTCAAATGGCCAATAGGTACATGAAGAGGTGCTCACTATCACTAATCAGGGAAATGCAAATCAAAACCACAATGAATATCAACTTACATTTGTTAGAATGGCTATTATCAGAAAACAAGAAGTAAGTGTTAATAAGAATGTATATAAAAGGGAGCTCTTGTGACTGTTGGTAGGAATGTAAATTGATGCAGCCACCATTGAAACAGTATAAAAGTTCTTCAAAAAAATTAAGATAGAACTACCATATCATCTAGCAAATCCACTTCTGAGTACAGGCATACCTTGTTTTAGTGCACATTGCTATATTGCACTTTGTAGATACTGCGTATTTTACAAATTGAAGGTTTGTGACAATCCTGAGTCAAGTAAGAATATGGGGACCAGTTTTCTTTTTTTTTTAATAAATTAATTTTTTATTGGTGTTCAATTTACCAACATACAGAATAACACCCAGAGCTCATCCCGTCAAGTGTCCCCCTCAGTGCCCGTCACCCACTCACCCCCACCCCCCCGCCCTCCTCCCCTTCCACCACCCCTAGTTCGTTTCCCAGAGTTAGGAGTCTTTATGTTCTGTCTCCCTTTCTGATATTTCCCACACATTTCTTCTCCCTTCCCTTATATTCCCTTTCACTATTATTTATATGGGGACCAGTTTTCCAACAGACTGTTCACTTCATGTCTCTGTGTCACATTTGTGGTAATTTTCACAATATTTCAAACCTTTTTATTATTATAATATTTAAATGTTGCAGTCTTATGATAAAACAGTAACAGATGAGGAGTTGCTTCCTATGGATGAGTGAAAAAAATGGCTTTTTTAGATGGAATCTACTTCTGGTGAAGACACTGTGAAGATTACTAAAATAACAACAAAGGACTTAGAATATTACATAAACATAGTTGCCAAAGCAGTGACAGGGTTTGAAAGAATTGAGTCTACTTTTGAAAGAAGCTGTACTGTGGGTAAAGTGCTATCAAGTAGCATTGCATGCTACAGAGAAATGGTTTGTGAAGAAAGGAAGAGTTAATTGATTTGGCAAACTTCACTGCTCAGTCTTATTTTAAGAAATTGCAACCCTTCCCCAGCCTTCAGCAACCACCACCCTGATCAGTCAGCAGCCATGAGCACTGAGGCAAAATCCTCCACCATCAAAAAGATTACAACTTGCTGAAAGCTCATATGATGCTTAGTGTTTTTTAGCAATATAGTATTTTCAAATTAAGGTATATATGTTGGGTTATTTTAGACATGATGCTACTGTACATTTTAAATAGGTTGTCAGATAGGGTAAACATAATATGTACCAGGAAACCAAAAAATTCATTTGACTTGATTTATTGTGATATTTGCTTTATTGTGATGGTTTGAAACCGAACCTAGAATATCTCGCAGCACACTTGTATTTATCAAAAGGAAACAAAAACACTATATCAAAGAGATATCTGCATTCCCATGTTCATTGGAGCATTATTATAATAAGCTAAACATGTAAACAACCTAAGTGTTTACATCAATGGATGGATGAAGAAGAAATATATATATATATATATGTAAATACATATATATATAATTTAAATATATATATATAAAACCTTAAAATTATCTGATGACTAATATTTCCCATATCCTCAAAGAAACCCAAAGACATCAGAAAATAAAGGGACACGAAACTAATTATAGAAATTACAGTCCATTCGGGACCTAAGTGGCTTAGTCGGTTAAGCATCTGCCTTAGGCTCAGTTCATGATCCTCGAGTCCTGGAATCAAGCTCAGGGCATGATCCCAGAGTCCTGTAAGGCTCCTTGTATGGGAGTGAGTCTGCTTCTCGCTCTCTGTCAAATAAATCTTTTTTTTTTTTTTTTAATTAGAGCCCAAATATTTATTTAGGAAATCATACAAAACTATTGCATGATTTGTTCAACCTCCCCCAGATAATTTTTTCCCTCCATAATCAGATCTATTAAATATAGGTAATTATTTCTTACCGTAGCCATAATAAAACATTTCTATCTCCTCAATATAAAACCCTTCCAATGTACTCTTTAACTATTCAAAAGGACTTCTCAAGTTTATCATATAAAGATGTGTTCTGTATATGGACAGGTGGGCATTTTAAGTACTTATGTAACTCCTTCAGTTGTTCACTTTAAGAACCAAATGTAGTAACTTATCATGAGTGATCCAAGACCCTAGATTTTTATCTCTGTGTGTCAGGCTTTACTCTGGCCCAAAGTTCCTAGATCAAAATATGTGATCACAATTTTTGTTTGTCCCCACCAAAATGAAACAACTTAAACTTTAGACATTCAACAGGCACATATAAAGTCAATGCCTAAAGTAGTCGTGGGGTTTCTGGATGGTTCAATTGGTTAAGTACTGAACTCTTGGCTTAAGCTCAGGTTATGATCTCAGGGTCATGACCTTGAGCCCCACATCAGCTCTGTGTTCAACACCCTGAGTCCGCTTGGGATTCTCTTCTTTTCCCTCCCCTATCATCCCTCCCTCTGCTCAAATTCTCTCTCTAAAATAAAATAAATAAAATCTTTTAAAAAATCGTCTTAAATAAATGAGTGATTCTCAAGTATAAAATTCAACTAAAACAAAACTAATACATCTTTTATACTTGCCTAAGATTTGCAAACAAATAAAACAGTCAGTTATGAAAAGAAAACCATGGCTAAATAAAGTTAGCCAATTAACCATTAGTCTTACCCATCTGATTAAAACTAAAGTGTATAGAAAATTGGATAGATCCAAATTTTTTGCACTATGCATATCGATATTCTCATGCATGTATCCCTCCTACCCACTTAATACCTAGGCAATTAAATATGTCTGTATAAAAAAAAATAAAATAAATAAATAAATATGTCTGTATATTAAATTAAGCCAAAAATATTAAAATCATCATGGTCCAATTTTGTCCTTTGTGAACTGGTTGTGACCAAAACTATGGAAAAATGAGAAAGTCCAATTAGGGAGAAGGAACAGGTCTACACTTATTTAGATAAAAGCATAAAGGAAAGATGTTATCAGATCATACTGGCAAACAATATCAGAAAAAATCTCCCCCTGTCCTAAAGCTGAACTCTCAAAGATAATAAATAGCTGAACTTGTTTCTGTAACTTATCCCAAACAAACTGCTAAATGTAGACTTCCCAGATTAACATTTTTAACTGCTAGCTAGTCCATCTACTTATTAAATTTATTCCCACACTTTTTTTTGTCCACTTCTCTCTTCTTCTGAATTTTACTTTTATTTTTTTCTTGCTGACAGTTCAACAGTTCTCTCTTAGAGGTTGAAGCATATTTGTGTGCAGATACTTAAAGTCTCTGAGATATTGTTTAATTATTAAAAAGAGATTTAGAGATAATTATTGATGTTTGTTTTCCTTAGAGAAGGTTTGATAATAGGGGCAAACTTTCTGTCTAGACCTTCAAGTATTCTATAATATGATTCATTTTTTAAAAGATTTTATTTATTTATTCATGAGAGACACAGAGAGAGAGAGAGAGGCAGAGACACAGGCAGAGGGAGAACCAGGCTCCATTCAGGGAGCCTGACGTGGGACTCAATCCCAGGACTCCAGGATCATGCCCTGGGCTGAAGGCAGCGCTAAACCGCTGAGTCACCCAGGCTTCCCAATATGATTCATTATTAAGGAAACAATCCGGGAACAGGAGAATAGTATGAATGAAAGTACAGAAACTGAAGTGCTTAAACAAGAATGTAAGATGTGGGTAAGAAAGCTAGTTGGATTTATTCATATTGGAAAGAAATTAGAAGTAAAGCTTGGATGGGTGTGGTAAAGCCACAGTTGGGAGGGACTTTAGCCAGTTGCCATGGTGTATGAAACTGAAAAAGTCCTGTTGCTAGGCAGCTAAATCTTGATCTTAATCAAATGAGAGATACTGGGCAAGTCTTTGCCATGTGAAGTCTCCATGTAAAAATCTTTGTACATAAGATTGGTGATAAAAACTATAAGCAATATAGTTAGAAAGAATCATGAAGACCTTACTAATTTTTCTGTTAGTTAAGTCATTTAAGAAGTTTAACTGTGAAAACAGAATTATCCACTACATGTGCATTCATGAATAGGTGCACAAACACATGCACACACACACACACTTACACACATACAATTGGATTATTTCTTGCCAAATTTTCACATCTTGTTTAGGATTCATTCCCTTTAATATATCCTTTCAGTTGTATTTTATTTTGTTGAGATCCACAAAAAGGTGTTTTAGGAAGTTATTACAGTTTATAAAACAGTGATTTAGGCTATGAATGAGAGTAAGAGAGAGGTGGTAATTAGGGCTCAGATATTGATGAATTTGAAGGAACTGGAAAGGAAAGGCATTTATATAAGATGCATAGAAAGTCTGGCACATACTATTAGTGGCATTATTACATTTATGAATGAAAATGTTATACTCTCAGAAAATTTGATCTCTGGAGTCATCAAATACTAATTAGTGAGGATATCCTAATTAGTGAGGATAAAGATTCTGGCTCAAAATTTCTTTGACATCTACTCTCCTCTTATTATCTGATCCCAAACTGAGGTGTAAGGAATACATTCTGATGAAATTTTATATAGGTTAAGTTTCTTTATAACAGTACAATATTTTTCATTAGTAATCCCTTTCCATTATAATGACTTTCAGGACTCCATAGCAAGTATGGAACAAATGTATATCATTAAAACATAAAGATCAAATTAGTATTTTACTCACAATTTAGAGATGCTTATCCTCAGAGGTTTCATCTTGTGATCTTGAGTTATTTTTTATGTGCTTTTGGCACTTTGCATGGTGCCTACCCATTAATATCAGGAAAGTACTTATGTAAATGAGGTGTTCTTTTCACCTTAATAATGAAGATAATGTTTAGCTTGAAACAAGTTCTTTCTTCTTATCTGAAACCTGGTATCAAAGTATAATACAAATATTGAATCCTGTATTAAATAAGAGTAATGAGGAACTCTTGATTTAAATATTTAAACAACCATGATTGAAACTCAATGTGAACAACTTGTGGGAAAAAAAATGTAGAATTGTAGCAGTGAAAGAATCAGTTCTTTTTAGATTGAGGAGCAGGGCAAATCGTGGTTGGATTAATGGACTTCAGAACAAGGCTGCATGAGGATGGAATGGAAAAAAATGTGTTACTGAGGGGGATCCCTGGGTGGCTCAGCATTTAGCACCTGCCTTCATCCCAGGGCATGATCCTGGAGCCTCGGGATCAAGTATCGCATCAGGCTTCCTTCATGGAGCCTGCTTCTCCCTCTGCCTGTGTCTCTGCCTCTCTCTCTCTCTCTCTCTCTCTCTGTGTCTCCCATGAATAAATAAATAAATTTTTTAAAAAATAGTCTATTTAAAAAAATGTGTTACTGAAAGAAGTGGAATAAAATAGAAAGAAAAGTTATTTGAGACCCTAAGAATTATTTCAAGAATAATTTTAGACTAAGAATAAAAATTTTGATCTATTTAAGATGGAAGAGCCAGGATGGTTGACAGGGATAATGCAATATAGGTCATGGCCACAGGTTGATGGCTAGAGATAATGAAAGTGAGTTGTAAAGGTAAAAAACAAAACAAAACAAAACCCCGAATCTTACAAAGATTGTCCACTTGCTTGCTAAGCATAGTCAGAATATGGATAAGATGGTGGAAAATAAATTTATATAACAGAGATGAAATTCTTTGAGAAGTAAGAGTTAGAAAAAGGTAAATAGTGATTTAATGAGATGGCTTCCAAGTTTAGTGTTTTGGAAGTGGCTTTGGTAATCAAAGAAAACTATAACCAAATATCTAATCTGTATGACACATGGGGATTCTGACAATGGGAATCCTCCCCTCTATAGGGCTTCAAATTTTTGAGATATAAGTTTTAGTAGAATTAAGTAGAATTAAAAACAAGGAGCTCTCCATGAAGAAGTGTGAAGAGAGAGTCAATTGGTGTTGCTTTTCATAAAAGGAAGTGACAGGAAAATAATTCCAGAGAGAGAAGAGGTCAAGACATACTGAATCAAGGTAGAAAATGTAGACAGACATGAATAAAGCATTCAGGAGATGATAGGTGCTGAATTAGGCATCTTTCATTTTCATATTACCTTCTGTGAGAAGTGATATTTGATCAGTGTGTTTTAGATCTCTCATAACAGACTTCTCTTTCCTCTATTTCTTTTTTTAACTGGGCAGAGGTTCTTACTGTCATTGACTTAAATAATCTCATATCTTTATAACCTGATAAGGACTATGGATTCTCTCTCTAAAAAAATAAAACAGGCACATTATATGTAAAATATGGAATGCAATTTTACAAGCCCTTCAAGTCTCTTCGTATCCTAACTACTCTGCCCAAATTAGTAAGCTAGCCATTAGCTTATTTAGGCCTATAGCATTCATTTACTTTTTCCCAAGTGTGTAGTAGTGTCTGCACCATTATCTGGTTATATTAATTCTTTAATAAAGAAAGACTGTAACAAGAGAGTATTCCAGCTGATGTGATAGTACCAGATATTTCATTTTTACAAAGACAAAATAAATACATTTGAAGATTGATCTCTTGCAATTCTAAAAATGCTAAAGTTTAATGCTTTTCCCCCACAGAGAAAATCCCACCTTTCACAAAAATTTTCCTCTCCCTTTTTCAGATTCATTAATTTCCTCTTCGGTTCTTTTTTTTTTTTTTTTTTTTTTTTTTAAGATTTTATTTACTTATTTGAAAGAGAGCACAAGCAGTGGGAGCAGCAGGCAGAGGTAGAGGGAGAAGCAGGCTCCCTGCTGAGCAAGGACCCGGATGCACACCTGGATGCTGGACTTGATCCCAGGCCTCTGGGACCATGACCTGAACTGAAGGCAGACACTTAATTGACTAAGCCTCCCAGGCGCCCCTTACTCTTCAATTCTAAAGCCACTTCCTTTTGTCCTTACTTCCCTTGTCCCTCAATTTCCAACTATTTCCTAATTCATTTAGTTTATTTTACATTTCATATGGTCACAGAACTTGAAATATGTTCTTTTTCTTAAGAATGAAATAAATCATAAACACAGTTTGGTAACATACATCTATCATCTAAAAATACTTCCCATTTAAATTATGCTATTGTTTATTATTAATTGAACTAACCTAGCATTACAGTGAATACTAACAGTTAACACCTTGAAATTAACACCTTGCAGTTTTACAGGGTTAGAAGAGAATAATATGGGGGAAATAATAAATAAGTTATTGTGCTATAGGGCAGTATATGTGAACTACCATGAAAGAGTTTTCAAAATAATTTATTACTGTTTCTTACATATACATCTCTTGAGTAGTGTGACCAAATAACTTACTATTTGAAATTCAAAGCAAAAATTATTAATATTTATGTCAAGTCAACATATATAAATTTAAATACCCTCAGAAAAATACAAATCAAAACCACAATGAGATACCACCTCACACCAGTGAGAATGGTGAAAATTAACAAGACAGGAAACAACAAATGTTGGAGAGGATGTGGAGAAAGGGGAACCCTCTTACACTGTTGGTGGGAATGTGAACTGGTGCAGCCACTCTGGAAAACTGTGTGGAGGTTCCTCAAAGAGTTAAAAATAGACCCGCCCTACGACCCAGCAATTGCACTCTGGGGATTTACCCCAAAGATACAGATGCAGTGAAAGGCCGGGACACCTGCACCCCGATGTTTCTAGCAGCAATGTCCACAATAGCCACACTGTGGAAGGAGCCTCGGTGTCCATGGAAAGATGAGTGCATAAAGAAGATGCGGTCTATGTATACAATGGAATATTACTCATCCATTAGAAAGGATGAATACCCACCATTTGCTTCGACGTGGATGGAACTGGAGGGTATTATGCTGAGTGAAGTAAGTCCACTGGAGAAGGACAAACATTATATGGTCTCATTCATTTGGGGAATATAAAAAATAGTGAAAAGGAATAAAAGGGAAAGGAGAGAAAATGAGTGGAAAATATCAGTGAGGATGACAGAACATGAGAGACACCTAACTCTGGGAAACGAGCAAGGGATAGTGGAGGGGAAGTGGGCAGGGGGATGGGGTGACTGGGTGATGGGCACTGAGGGGGGCACTTGACAGGATGAGCACAAGGTGTTATGCTATATGTTGGCAAACTGAACTCCAATAAAAAAATAAGATACAAAAGAAAAAGAAAGAAGAAAGAAAGAAAGAAGAAAGGAAGAAAGAAAGAAAGAAGAAAGAAAGAAAGAAAGAAAGAAAGAAAGAAAGAAAGAAAGAAAGAAAGAAAGAAAAAGAAAAAGAAATACTCCCAGAAAAGCAAGATTTATGTTCATCTTTTCCCCAAGACGTTTTTGATTTAAAAACTGGTTAGATAAATACTCATAGATATATTTAGGGAGTAGTATAACGAATCCACGTGTCCATTATCCAGGTTTAATAATTATCAGGTTTAATTATTATCCAGGTTTAATAATTATCCAGGTTTAATAATTAACCTATAGTTGATAGGTTGATAATTATTAGTAGTTCATCACTGTCTCTTTTACCTTTCCAATCTCATTCAGCTTCCCCAATATTAAGAACACATCCAAGGCAGTATATTGAGTCATGTCTTGAGTCAAATACTAATCACTTTCATCCCAGACACTTCTTCTTCATTCCAGTAAGCTCATAACTGCCCTCATTCCCATACCTATTTTAATTTTTATAGTGTTGCTTATCTGATGGTTCAATCTCCCAAATGATACATCCTTAAAAATCAGCACTGCATACAGCCAGCTTAGATGGAGGAGACAGAACAGCAATATTTCTATACTTGCTCTCTTTTGTTTTCATCAGTGGATCCATATGATTCCTCAATAATGGTTGTGAATGAGATGCTGGTACATGTGAGGATCACTCTCCTCTGGAAGGAAGAGTTTCTAGCCCTTTCTGGGTGGTCTTTGGTTGGGTACTCCCAATGCCATGGTCTTTGTAAGTAGTAATTCCCTTATTTTTAAATTTAAATTTATTAATATATAGTGTATTATTAGTTTCAGAGGTGGAGTTCATGATTCAACAGTAATAATACTCAGTGCTCATTACATCAAGTGCCTCCCTTAATGTCCATCACTCAGTTACCCCATCTCCTCCTCTCCTCCTGCTACCTTCAGTTTGTTTCCTATGATTAAGAATCTCCTATGATTTTTCTCCCTCTCTGATTTCATCTTGTTTTATTTTTCCCTCCTGTCTCCTATGATTTTGTTTTGTTTCCACATATGAGTGAGATGAGTAAGATCATATGATTATTGTCTTTTCTCTGATTGAGTTACATCACTTAGCATAACACTCTCCAGTTCCATCCATGCCATTGCAAGTGACAAGATTTCAGTTTTTTGGATGGCTGAGTAATATATATATATATTCAACTGTTGACGGACATCTGATCTCTTTCTATAGTTTGGGCTATTGTGGACATTGCTGCTATAAACATTAGGGTGTGGGGATCCCTGGGTGGCTCAGCGGTTTGGCTCCTGCTTTTGGCCCAGGGTGCAATCCTGGAGTCCCGGGATCGAGTCCCGCGTCGGACTCCCTGCATGGAGCCTGCTTCTCCCTCTGCCTGTGTCTCTGCCTCTCTCTCTCATAAATAAATAAATAAATAAATAAATAAATAAATAAATAAATATTTAAAAAATAAAAAAATAAAAAAATAAACATTAGGGTGCAAGAGCCCCGTCAGATCACTAAGTTTGTATCTATTGTGTAAATACCTAGAGTGCAATCGCTGGATCTCAGGATAGCTCTATTTTTAACTTTTTGAGGAACCTCTATACTGTTTTCCAGTGTGGCCCTACCGTCTTGCAACTCACCAGCAGTATAATAGGGTTCCCCTTTATCTACATTCTCACCAACATCTTTCATTTTCTGACTTATTAATTCTAGCCATTCTGATTGGTGTGAGGTGGTATCTCATTGTGGCATTGATTTGTATTTCCCTGATGCCAAGTAATGTTCAGCATTTTTTCATGTGTCTGTCGACCATTTATATTTCTTTGAAGAAATGTCTGTTCATGTCTTCTGCTCATTTCTTGACTTGGTTATTTTTTCTTTCATGTTGAATTTGACAAGTTCTCTATAGATTTTAGATATTAGCCCTTTATCTGGTAAGACAATTGCAAATATCTTCTCCCATTTAGTAGATTGCCTTTTGGTTTTGTCAACTGTTCCCTTTGCTGTGCAAAACCTTTTTATCTTGATGAAGTCCCAATAGTTCATTTTTGTTTTTTTTTCCCTTGCCTTAGGAGACATGTCTAGCAAGATGTTGCTGTGGCCGAAGTCATAGAGGTTGTTGCCTATGTTCTCCTATAGAATTTTGAGTCTCATATTTAGGTATTCCTTTCATTTTGAGTCTACTTTTTAGTATGGTGCAAGAAAATGGTCCAGTTTCATTCTTCTGATGTTTTCACAACACCATTTGTAGAAGAGACTGTCTTTTTTCTATTGGATATTCTTTCCTGCTTTGTCAAAGATCAGTTGAGCATAGAGATGAGTATCCATTTCTGGGTTCTCTAATCTTTTCCATTGACCTATGTGTCTGTTTTTGTGCCAGTACCATACTGTCTTGATGATTACAGCTTTGTAATAGAGCTTAAAGTCTGGAACTGTGAGGCCACCAGTTTTGGTTTTATTTTTCAACATTCCTTGGCTATTCAGGGTTTTTTATGGTTCCATATAAATTTTAGGATTATTTGTTCCAGCTCTGTGAAAAATTTGATGGTATTTTGATAGGCACTGCATTGAATGTATAGATTGCTCTAGGTAGCATAGATATTTTAACAATATTTGTTCTTCTAATCCATGAGCATGGAACATTTTTCCATTTCCTTCTATTTTTATATTTTGAAAGAGCTTCAAAGAGTAAGTATTAATTCTTCCTCAGTTTCTTTCATGAATGTTCTATTGCTTTCTAAGTACATATCCTTTGTCCCTTTGGTTAGGTTTATTCCTAGCTATTTTACAGTTTTTGGTACAATTATAAATGGGATCAATTCCTTAATTTGTCTTTCTTCTATCTCGTTGTTAGTGTACAGAAATGCAGTTGATTTCTATGCATTTATTTTACATCCTTTGCTGAATTTATACCACTTTGGTGAATATTTGTTTGAGTTCTATCAATTTTTCTACTCTTTTGGATTTTCCACATAGAATATCATGTCATCTGTGAAGAGTAAGAGTTTGACTGCTGAGGCTAGGACTTTTAGTACTATGTTGAACAACAGTCATGATAGTAGGCATCCCTATCATGTTCCTGATCTTAGGGAAAAAGCTCTCAGTGTTTCCCCATTGAGAATAAAAACTGTGGGTTTTTTGTAGATGGCTTTTTGATACTGAGGTATGTTCCCTCTTTCCTTACACTGTGGAGCATTTTAATTAAGAAAGGATGCTGTACTTTGTCAAATGCTTTTTCTCCATCTATTGAGAGTATCATATGGTCCTTGTCCTTTTATTTATTTATTTATTTATTTATTTATTTATTTATTTATTCATTTATGATAGACATAGAGAGAGAGAGGCAGAGACATAGGAGGAGGGAGAAGCAGGCTCCATGCCGGGAGCCTGATGCGGGACTCGATCCCGGGGCTCCAGGATCACACCCTGGGCCAAAGGCAGGCGCTAAACTGCTGAGCCACCCAGGGATCCCCTTAATTCTTCTTTATATGTTTGGTAGAATTCACCTGGGAAGCCATTCGACCCTGGACTCATTGTTGGGAGATTTTTGATTACTGCTTCAATTTCCTTGCTGGTTATGTGTTTATTCAGGTTTTCTATTTCTTCCTGTTTCAATTTTGCTAGTTTATACATTTCTAGGAATTCATCTATTTCTTCCAGATTGCCTAATTTGTTGGCATACGGTTGCTCATAATATTGTTCTTATAATTGTGTTTCTTCAGTATTCATTGTAATCTCTCTTCTTTCATTCACAATTTTGAGTCTTTTCTTTTTAATAAATGTGGCCAGGGTTTATCAATTTTATTAATTCTTTCAAAGAATCACCTAATTTCACTGATCTTTTGTACTGTTATTTTGTTGTCTATTTCATTGGTTTCTGCTCTAATTTTTTTTTTTTTTTTTTGTCTGCTCTAATCTTTATTAGTTCTTTTCTCCTGCTGGGTTTAGGCTTTATTTTCTGTTCTTTTTCCAGCTCCTTTAGCGGTAAGGTTAGTTTGTATAATTGATACCTTTCTTGTCTTTTAAGAAAGACTTTTATTGCTATATATTTCTCTCTGAGGACTGCCTTTATTGAATCTCAAGGGATTTGAACAGCTTGTTTTTTTTTTTTTCATTTTCATTTGTTTCCATGAATTTTTAAATTCCTCTTTAATTTCTTGGTTGACTCATTTATTTTTTAGTAGGACGCTCTTTAGCCTCCATGCACTTGGTTTATTTCCAAATTTTCTCTAGTCATTGAGCTCCAGTTTCAAAACACTGTGGCCTGAAAACATGCAGAGAATGATCCGAGTGAAGTTGAGACCTGATTTGTGACCCAGTATGTGATCTATTCTGGAAAATGTTCTATGTGCACTTGAGAAAAATGTGTATTCTGTTGCTTTAGGATGGAATGCTCTGAATATATATGTGAAATCCATCTGGTTCTATGTGTTATCCAAAGCCCTTGTTTCTTTGTTGACATTCTTAGATTATCTGTCCACGGCAGTGAGTGGGGGTGTTAAAGTCCCCTACCGCTATTGTATTATTACCAATATGTTTCTTTAATTTTGCTATTATTGGCTTATATAATAGGTTGTTCCCATGTTAGGGGCATAAATATTTACACTTATTAGATCTTCTTGTTGGATAGATCTTTTAATTATGATATAGTACCCTTCCTCATCTTTTATTACAGTCTTTGTTGTAAAATCTAATTTGAGGGCATCTAGGTGGCTCACTCAATTGAGTGTCCAACTCTTGGTTCTGCTCTGGTCTAAGGGTCCTGGGATTGAGCTCACATCAGCTCCATGCTTAACAGGGAGTCTGCCTGTGAATTCTCTCTTTCCCTCTGTCCCTCCCCCCACATAGACTATTTCTTTCACTTTCTCTCCCTCTATCCCTCTCTCTATCTCTTTAAAATAAAAAAATAAACCTTTTTTAAAAAACTAAAAAATAAAAAATCTAATTAGTCTAATATAAGAATTGCTACCCCAGCTTTCTTTTGATGTCAATTAGCATGATAAATGTTTTTCTACCCCCTCACTTTCAATCTAGTGGTGTCTTTGGGCCTAAAATGAGTCTCTTGCAGACAACATATTGATGGGTCTTGCTTTTTTATCCAATCTGATACCCTGTGTCTTTTGATTGAAGCATTTAATGCATTTACATTCAGCACAACTATTGGAAGATGTGAATTTAGTGCCATTTTATTACCTGTATTACATTTTATTGTTTCTGTATTGCCTCTGTTCCTTTCTAGTCTATGTTACTTTTAGATTCTCTCTTCGCTTAAAGGAACTCCTTTAGTATTTCTTGTAGGGCTGGTTTAGTGATCACAAATTCTTTTCTGTTTGTCCTGGAAGCATTTATCACTCCTTCTATTTTGAATGATATTTTTGCTGAATAAAATATTGTTGGCTGCATATTATTCTCATATACCACCCTGAATGTATCATGCCAATCCTTTCTGGCCTGTCAGGTCTCTGTAGATAGGTCTGCTGCCAGTCTGATATTTCTACCCTTGCAGGTTATGGACCTCTTCTCTTAAGCTGCTTTCAGGATTTTCTCTTTGTCTTTGAGATTTGCAAGAAGGTGGAGTTGACCTGTTTTTATTGATTTGAGCAGGGTTTTCTGTGCATCCTGGACTTGAATGCCTGTTTCTTTCCCTGGATTAGGGAATTTCTTGGCTATAATTTGCTTCAATATATCTTCTACCTCCCCTTCCCCTCTTTCCTCTTCTTTTGGGATGCCAATTATTCTAATATTGTTTGACTTTATGGTATCACTTATCTCTTGAAATCACCCCTCATGATCCAGTAATTATCTCTCTTCTTGAAATCACCCCTCATGATCCAGTAATTATCTCTCTTTTTCTCCATCATTTTGTCTTCTTTGTCAGTAATTCTCTCATCTGCCTCATTTATCCTAGCAGTTAGAGCCTCCATTTTTTACTGCATCTCATTAATAAATCAGGGACTAGCCTTTGGTCAAAATGACTGCTACTATTGTGATTATATGAAAAGGGACCTGAAACCCTTGGTTTCCCTCAGCTTTGGTGGCTTTTGAGAAATGTTATAAATAAATGATATTGCTTATGAAATTGAGCCCAAAAGGCTTTTTGCTACATTTAAGCATCTGGTATATAAGATTGACAAATTGATTGAGGAGACAAAATTTCCACCCATAAAATGTGGCTTAACAGAAGTAGAACAATTGAAGTTTTAAGAGAGGAATAATTCCTCTCTGAAACACAATTCTTATGAGGGACAATAGAATCACATATATCTTGTTAAACTGATAGTTGTTGGTGGACCATATTTGATTTCTTTATTCAGAAAGTAATATCTCAAAGATGCAAGAGGAAATCTGCGTTGTAACTGATATAGTGAATTCTTATTTTGATTCACGGGCAACTGATGCAGTTTTATTTGGGTTTGTGATATGGAGTCAAGGAAACCCCATGCAAACAATTGATAAAGATAAGTCACTGAAAGATTTTTGCACTTGGAAGATAATCAGCCTGAATTCTCTCCTGCATCCTGATGTTCCTCCATCTTTTTGTAAATAAATATTCTGACATTACTTTGAGTATCACTTATGTGCAGGGATATGTAAGCATCAAGTTGATTGTGTATTTGAAAGTTTCAGAGGAATCAATTTGAGAGATTTTGCATTCACTGTGACTCATGAACTCAATCATAATTTGGGTATGAAACATGATGAAAAAAATGTGTACATATGAGTAAAAAGTGTATATAATGTATCCAACAAAGTTAGAGATGAGTAAATTTAGCAAATGCAGTTTTTAAAATAAATGCAGCAAATACAGCTTATTTTTATAACACCATTGTATAAAAATGATCTATGCATAACTCTTAAAATTCAAGAGATATCTTTCTACAGCACAGTGGCAACGGTGTGGTTGAAGGAGAGGAGCTTGAAGAGATCTCCCTAAGAAGAGATCCTTGGAGCACTGTATAAAAGAGAGGTGTTCTTTCAAACTCTGCTGAGTCCTGAGGCTTACTGTGCTTTTATATTTTGTTGCAGACTACAAATTCATGCCATCAGATGAAATTGTAGAAAAGAAGAGAATGAATATGAATTTCCATTGTGGTGCAATAGGATATCTTTTCAGTGTCCAGAAGATGTGTATGTGCAGAACAGGATCCCATGAATGTGGCTACTGTTATGAAAAGAAATATAATAACCATGATGAACAACTTAGGGAAATTTTTGGCCATGAAACAAAGAGTGCAACTCAAAGTTGTAACAGAGAAATAAATACCCAAAATAATTGTTTTGGTCACTGTGGTAAGCATGTAAAATGTATTTTCTAAGATATCCTGTACAGAAGAGTTCAGCATGAAAAAAAATTCACTTTTTAAGAGATCATTCTACTATTCTTTAGACTCATTTCAACACTGGGATGCAGACTACCTTTATGGGATGATGATACCTGATATTGGATGAAGTGAAAGCTGGCACAGAATGTAGTTCAAAATATATCTACATCTTATGTCCAATTCTCTTTTTTGAAAAGTGATTGTTTGCCTCAGACCTATAACATAGAGGGGATCTAAAACAATAAAAATCAATGCCACTGCAATGTCAAGTGGTCCTTTAAAATGACAAAAAACGTAGTGACGCTTGTGCTGAAAGCTGTCCTCCGTCCACCCCTAACTCCTGAAAAGAGGTACCTGCTACCATTTTGGTTGAGACCTTTCTTTATTTTAATTTTTACATTTATTTTCCTTTTTTAAAAAGTGAACAAAATAGAGGCACCAGTGGCTCAGGCAATTTAGCATCTGCATCTGGCTTAGGTCGTGATCCCAGGGTCCTGGGATCAAGCTCTGCATTGGGCTCCCTCCTCACTATGGAGCCTGTTTCTCCCTCTCCCTCTGCTTCTCCTGCTGCTTGTGCTATCTCTTTCTGTCAAATAAGTAAGTTTTACATTTAAAAAAAATTGAACAAAATAACCAGAGGAAGAAAATCACAGTAGTTCAGATTTACTATAAGAAAGAAGAGGACAAATTTGAGTTTAGAAAATAAATCCGATAAATCTTCCCACAACTTAAGTTTTAGTTTGCTAGCCAAACAATGTTAGTGTACATGTCAGAGGTTACAGATAAATATTATTCCCCTTTCTGACTTTAATTTTTTCTGTGTATTCGAAATGATGTCTATCCTTATTCTAATCCAACTTCAGTCCTACCCTCCTGTTTTGTGTTGCTATTGTCAAATACATCACATTCCTATATTATAGGTCCAACAATATAATTTTATAATTAATGTTTTGTGCAAATAATTTTAAAATCAGAGGAGAATAATATGTACTTACACTATCTTTTATCAGTATCTAAATAATTACCTTGAGTGGTATTCTTTGTTTTGTGTGTATGTGTGTGTGTGTGTGTGTGTATGGGATTGAATTACAGTCTGGTGTCACTTTCTTCCAAAAGAAGTATCAATTTAAAAAAAAAAAAAAGAAGTATCAATTTCCTTTGGTATTTCTATAAGGCAAGACTCCTGAAAACAAGTTCACTCTATTTTTTTCTTTTTGTATTTTGTTTTATTTGTTATGTTTTAAAATCTAAAACATCATTGATTATGCTTGGATTTTGAGGGGATATTTTTGCTAGATATAGGATTTTTATTTGATTTTTTTTTCCCATCAGCATGCTGAGTATGTGATTGCACTGCCTTTGGAGTTTTATTTTTTCTGAGAAGTCAGCTGTCAAACTTACTGTGCTTTCCTTATACTTGATAAATCATTTTTCTTTTTGCTTTTAAGACTTTCTTTATTGTCTTGGACTTTCATAATTTTTAGTATGATATGTCAGTCATTATTACTTTGAATATTTTTTCCCCCAATTTCTTTCCCTTCTGCTTCTGAAGCTCTCATCATGGGCATGTTGGTCCAACATGTTTTAGTTGCATTATTTTTCTTCATTTTTGATTATTTTTTTCATATTGCATCCTCTCTATTTATATATATTCAAGTTCACTGAATTTTTTGTGCCAAATCAAGTCATTCTTTTAGAGATTTTTCATTGGATTTGTTGCCTTTTTAACTCTGGAATTCACATGTGGCTCTTTTTTGATAATTCTTATCTTTTATTGATATTCTCTCTTTGGTTATTACATTTTTATCTATTCATAAAGTAGTTTCTTTTGAATAGTAGTTCTTGGAATAGATTTATAATAGTTGTTTTGAATTCTGGATCTGCTAATTCTAGCAACTAAGTCAGCATGAGTCACTTAGTTAAAATAGTTTGTGCCTTTCTCTGACTGACTTATTTCACATAGCATTAAACTCTCTAGGTCCATCCATATTGTTGCAAATGGCAAAATGTCATTCTCTTTATTGCTGAGTAATATTCTATTGTCTATATATATATACCACATATTCTTTATCCATTCATCTATCAATGGACACTTGGGTTGCTTCCATATCTTGGCTATTATAAATAATGCTGCAATAAACATGGGGCTGCATACATCTTTTTGAATTAATGTTTTTGTTTTCTTTGAGAAAATACCCAATAGTGGAATTACGGATTAATATGGTAATTCTATTTTCAATTTTTTTTTGAGGAGTCTTTATACTGTTTTCCACAGTTGCATTTCTACCATCAATGCATAAGGATTCCTTTTTCTCCATATCCTCACCAATACATGTTATATTGTGGTTTTGATTTTATCTCTTCTGAACAGGTGTGAGGTGATATCTCATTTTGGTTTTGATTTGAATTTTCCTGATGATTAGTAGAGTTGAACATCATTTCATGTGTTTGTAAGCTGTCTATATCTTCTATGATTTCATTCATATGTGGAATTTAAGAAACAAAACACATGAACAAAGAAAAAAGAAACAAATTAAAAAAGAAAAAAACAGATTCCTAAATATAGAAAACAAACTGGTTCTCTATATGGGCATAGTCTATGCCTTGATATTTCGGTCTTTAGTATAATGGTCTACTTCTGAAGTAACTCTTCCACTGTATAAGGCCTAGTGTTTCCTGGTCTTCTTGATTTGCTGGTCTTAACATGAAACCTTGGAATGAGGTTTGAATTCTGGATCTGCTAATCTGGAGCAGAACCAAACTATGTGTGGGAGCTGAGTGGTTGGGCTAGGCCATGGCCACCTGGCGTGAGCTTCCACAACATTGCATAAGTGGCTTGCACCTGCTTGAATGAAACCAGAGTTCCATGTTTGGAGTTGAGAGTTAAAGTGGGCACCATCATTTTGGCCACACCTGTTTAGAACAGAATTCATATGACATAAAACCTGAGAGGGGTAGGAGATTAGAGCTCACAGATTATCCCTCTTCTTCCAAAGAATTAGGATAATCTATGGGTAGATTTTCTCCAATTGTTATATCTCCTTAGGCAAATTCCAGATATTAAAAAAAAAAAAAAAAAAAAAACAGCTTTCACTAGATAAGTGATTGATGTGCTGGTGAGAATGTATATGGAGCTTCTGACACAACCAATCCAAACTTCCACTCCTATAGCAACTTGAAGAAGAAAAAAGCAGGGGATTATGCTACCAGGCATCCTGAACTATGATAAAACTATAGAAATTAAGAGTGTGGACACTGACCAACGAAATAGAATGGAGAGACCAAATAGTCTTTTTAATAACTTGTTCTGGGTCAATTGGGTATCCATATGGAAATGATATATCTTTTTCTCTGTTCACACTATATAGTTCAGAAGAATTTAATAATAAATGCTAGAGGTAAATCAATAAAACCATTGGAAAAGAAACCCACAGGTCAACTTTATAATCTTGGGAATGGCTAAGTTTATTCAAACCAAAAAAAAAAAAAAAAAATCTGTAAATTTAAAAGAAAAATTCAATCACACTTTGAAGTTAAGAGGTTCTCTATCAAAAACTTTCATTAAAACAATAAAAATATAAGCCATTAGGATATTTGGAGAATGTATTTGCAAAAAATATTAAAATGGTATATATTCATAATATATAGAACTACTTTGAACCAAAGAGGTAAAAGAAAGATGACCCAATAGAAAATTGGGTCTTGATGGATTCTTGATGGTCAGTAAACATGAAAAAGTATTTAGTTTTTATAGTTAAGGGAATGGAAATTAAAACTGCAACAATTGATAACATATTACTTACACAAATGTGACTAAAATAAAAATTTTGGAATGGTCAAGCGTTAGTAAGGATATGGACTAATTGGAACTCTCATTAATTGATGTTAGATATGTAAACATGCCTCTATTTAGAGAACTGCTTTTGAAGTATTTACTAAGTTTGATGGTACATACTCTGGAGCAATTCCAATCCAAGTTATAGACTCAATGGGAATGTCTCCATATTGTTACTGAATGACATGTAATAAAATGTTCATAGAAATACTAATTATACGATGCCTGGGTGGCTCAGTGGTTGAGCTTCTGCCTTTGGCTTAGGTCGTGATCCCCGGGTCCTGGGATTGAGTCCCAGGTCAGACTCCCTGCAGGAAGCCTGCTTCTCCCTCTGCCTATGTGTCTGCTTCTCTTTCTGCGTCTTTCATGAATAAATAAATGAAATCTTTTTTTTTTAATGAAATACTAATTATGATGGCCAAGAAACTAGAAACTACCAAAAAGTCCATCAACAGTAGCCTGGATAAGTAGCTTGTCTTATATTCATTTTTTTTTTTTTTTTTTTTTTTTTTTTAATTTATTTTTTTATTGGTGTTCAATTTACTAACATACAGAATAACACCCAGTGCCCGTCACCCATTCACTCCCACCCCCCGCCCTCCTCCCCTTCTACCACCCCTAGTTCGTTTCCCAGAGTTAGCAGTCTTTATGTTCTGTCTCCCTTTCTGATATTTCCCACACATTTCTTCTCCCTTCCCTTATTTTCCCTTTCACTATTATTTATATTCCCCAAATGAATGAGAACATATAATGTTTGTCCTTCTCTGACTGACTTACTTCACTCAGCATAATACCCTCCAGTTCCATCCACGTTGAAGCAAATGGTGGGTATTTGTCATTTCTAATAGCTGAGTAATATTCCATTGTATACATAAACCACATCTTCTTTATCCATTCATCTTTCGTTGGACACCGAGGCTCCTTCCACAGTTTGGCTATCGTGGCCATTGCTGCTATAAACATCGGGGTGCAGGTGTCCCGGCGTTTCATTGCATCTGTATCTTTGGGGTAAATCCCCAGCAGTGCAATTGCTGGGTCGTAGGGCAGGTATATTTTTAACTGTTTGAGGAACCTCCACACAGTTTTCCAGAGTGGCTGCACAGCTTGTCTTATATTCAAATGCTGGGATACACAGAAATGAGAATGAATGATGTAAAGTCATATAAAGATATGAATTTTACAAACAAAATACTGATGAAATAACTAGCCAAAAGAAAATGCATATTGTATAATTCCATTTTTATAAGTCACAAAATAAGTGAAAACTCTTCTATGTTCTTGGAAATCAGATAGGACCTACTCTTCAAGAGGGGTAAAAGGAGAGGGAACCTAAAGGATTCCTTTGATGTGCTGGTAATTTTAGGATTCTGGAGTTCAATATTGGTTAAATAGACATATTTCACCATGAAAATCCTTTGATCTATATCTGTGATATGTTCATTTTTTAGTGTATGTTATACTTTAATCAAAATTAAAAATAATTCAATGCACTCAAAGTTTTAGAATTAAAAAAAATAACAAAATCTGCAAACTTTGTTCCATTTGCTTCATGGCCAAGCTTGATGGCTCTAACCTCTTGTCTTTGTTTGGTTTAGTTACAAATAAAAATCAAAATTTAACCCTTAAATTGTGATTTCAATGCTAAAACAAATATTATATTAGGATAGGCAGGAATTCTTACCTGTTTTCTTCCATTGTATATTTATAAATATATTATTTTAAATATTAAAAGAAAAACTTTAAAAAATGGAATAACAGAAAAAAATAATAAAATCAATTAGATAAGTCCTTTTATAGAATGAAAGTGAATCTAATTTTAAACATATAATGGGAATTGTATTAGAGAGTGCAGAGGGGAGAACTTTTGAATATTAAGATCAAAAGCCGGAGGAGGGGCAAGACGGTGGAAGAGTAGGGTCCCCAAATCACCTGTCCCCACCAAATTACCTAGATAACCTTCAAATCATCCTGAAAATCTACGAATTCGGCCTGAGATTTAAATAGAGACCAGCTGGAATGCTACAGTGAGAAGAGTTCGCGCTTCTATCAAGGTAGGAAGACGGGGAAAAAGAAGTAAAGAAACAAAAGGCCTCCAAGGGGGAGGGGCCCCGCGAGGAGCCGGGCTGAGGCCGGGGCGAGTGTCCCCAGGACAGGAGAGCCCCGTCCCGGAGACGCAGGAGCTGCACCGACCTTCCCGGCGGAAAGGGGCTCCCAGGGAGGTGGAGCAGGACCCAGGAGGGCGGGGATGCCCTCGGGCTCCTGGGGACAGTAACAGAGCAACTGCGCCCCGGGAGAGTGCGCCGAGCTCCCTAAGGGCTGCAGTGCGCACTGCGGGACCCGGAGCAGCTGGGGGGGGGCTTGGGCGGCGGCTCCGCGGAGGGGGCTGCGAGGCCCCGGGAGCAGCTCGGCGGCGGCTCCGGCAGAGGAAGAGACTCCGTGTGGGGGCTGTGCAGCCCCGGGAGCATTGGCGTGGGACACAGCCAAGGATCCGGCCTCCCCCAGTGGACAGGCAGAGGCCGGGAGGGCCCAGGACCGCAAGGACGCTCCTGCCCCAGCTGAGCAGATCAGCGGCCCCGCCCTGGAGCCACCAGGCCCTGCAGACGGAGAGCTCCTGAGTTCCTGCGGGGGCTGACTCTAGGGCTCCAGAGCTGGCCTCCGCCACTGGGGCTGTTCCTCCTGGGGCCTCACGGGGTAAACAACCCCCACTGAGCCCTGCACCAGGCAGGGGCACAGCAGCTCCCCCAAGTGCTAACACCTGAAAATCAGCACAACAGGCCCCTCCCCCAGAAGACCAGCTAGACGGACAAGTTCCAGGAGAAGTCAAGGGACTTAAAGTACACAGAATCAGAAGATACTCGCCCGTGGGTTTTTTTTTTTTTTTTTTTCGTTTTTGATTTCTGTTTGCTTCCCCCACCCTTTTTTCCCTTTCTTTTTCTTTCTCTTTTTCTTCCCTTTTTTTCTTCCTTTTTTCTTTTTCTCTTTTCTTTCCTTCTTTCTCTCTCTTTTTCTCCTTTTCCCAAATACAACTTGTTTTTGGCCATTCTGCACTGAGCAAAATGACTAGAAGGAAAACCTCACCTCAAAAGAAAGAATCACAAACAGTCCTCTCTCCCACAGAGTTACAAAATTTGGATTACAATTCAATGTCAGAAAGCCAATTCAGAAGCACTATTATACAGCTACTGGTGGCTCTAGAAAAAAGCATAAAGCTTTTTTCCCCCCGTCTTCCTACCTTGATAGAAGTGTGAACTCTTCTCACTGTAGCATTCCAGCTCTAGAAAAAAGCATAAAGCATAAAAAAAAAGCATTCTGGAGTCTTCATGACTGCAGAATTTAGATCCAATAAGGCAGAAATTAAAAATCAATTGAATGAGATGCAATCCAAACTATAAGTCCTAACGATGAGGGTTAACGAGGTGGAAGAACGAGTGAGTGACATAGAAGACAAGTTGATGGCAAAGAGAAACTGAGGAAAAAATAGACAAACAAGTAAAAGACCATGAAGTTAGATTAACGGAAATAAACAAATAAATAAATAAATAAAAAATAAAATAAAAAAAATAAAAAAAAAAGATTAACGGAAATAAACGACAGCCTGAGGAAGAAAAACCTACGTTTAATTGGGGTTCCCGAGGGCACCGAAAGGGCCAGAGGGCCAGAATATGTATTTAAAGAAATCATAGCTGAAAACTTTGCTAATCTGGGAAGGGAAACAGGCATTCAGATCCAGGAAATAGAGAGATCCCCCCCTAAAATCAATAAAAACCGTTCAACACCTCGACATTTAATAGTGAAGCTTGCAAATTCCAAAGATAAAGAGAAGATCCTTAAAGCAGCAAGAGACAAGAAATCCCTGACTTTTATGGGGAGGAGTATTAGGGTAACAGCAGACCTCTCCACAGAGACCTGGCAGGCCAGAAAGGGCTGGCAGGATATATTCAGGGTCCTAAATCAGAAGAACATGCAACCAAGAATACTTTATCCAGCAAGGCTCTCATTCAGAATGGAAGGAGAGATAAAGAGCTTCCAAGACAGGCAGGAACTGAAAGAATATGTGACCTCCAAACCAGCTCTACAAGAAATTTTAAAAGGGGACTCTTAAAATTCCCCTTTAAGAAGAAGTTCAGTGGAACAACCCATAAAAACAAGGACTGAATAGATATCATGATGACACCAAACTCATATCTTTCAATAGTAACTCTGAATGTGAACGGGCTTAATGACCCCATCAAAAGGCGCAGGGTTTCAGACTGGATAAAAAAGCAGGACCCATCTATTTGCCGTCTACAAGAGACTCGTTTTAGACAGAAGGACACCTACAGCCTGAAAATAAAAGGTTGGAGAACCATTTACCATTCAAATGGTCCTCAAAAGAAAGCAGGGGTAGCCATCCTTATATCAGATAAACTAAAATTTACCCCGAAGACTGTAGTGAGAGATGAAGAGGGACACTATTTCATACTTCAAGGATCTATCCAACAAGAGGACTTAACAATCCTCAATATATATGCCCCGAATGTGGGAGCTGCCAAATATTTAAACCAATTAATAACCAAAGTGAAGAAATACTTAGATAATAATACACTTATACTTGGTGACTTCAATCTAGCTCTTTCTACCCTTGATAGGTCTTCTAAGCACAACATCTCCAAAGAAACGAGAGCTTTAAATGATACAATGCACCAGATGGATTTCACAGGTATCTACAGAACTTTACATTCAAACTCAACTGAATACACATTCTTCTCAAGTGCACATGGAACTTTCTCCAAAATAGACCACATACTGGGTCACAAATCGGGTCTGAACCGATACCAAAAGATTGGGATCGTCCCCTGCATATTCTCTGACCATAATGCCTTGAAATTAGAACTAAATCACAACAAGAAGTTTGGAAGGACCTCAACACGGGGAGGTTAAGGACCATCCTGGTAAAAGATGAAAGGGTCAACCAGGAAATTAAGGAAGAATTAAAAAGATTCATGGAAACTAATGAGAATGAAGATACAACCATTCAAAATCTTTGGGAAGCAGCAAAAGCAGTCCTAAGGTGGAAATACACCGCAATACAAGCATCCAGTCAAAAACTGGAAAGAACTCAAATACAAAAGCTAACCTGACACATAAAGGAGCTAGAGAAAAAACAGCAGACAGATCCTACACCCAGCAGAAGAGAGTTAATTAAGATTCGAGCAGAACTTAACGAAATCGAAACCAGAAGAACTGTGGAACAGATCAACAAAACCAGGAGTTGGTTCTTAGAAAGAAGTAATAAGATAGATAAACCATTAGCCAACCTTATTAAAAAGAAGAGAGAGAAGACTCAAATTAATAAAATCATGAATGAGAAAGGAGAGATCACTACCAACACCAAGGAAATACAAACGATTTTAAAAACATATTATGAACAGCCATACGCCAATAAATTAGGCAATCTAGAAGAAATGGACGCATTCCTGGAAAGCCACAAACTACCAAAACTGGAACAGGAAGAAATAGAAAACCTGAACAGGCCAATAAACAGGAAGGAAATTGAAGCAGTCATCAAAAACCTCCCAAGACACAAAAGTCCAGGGCCAGATGGCTTCCCAGGGGAATTATAATAAACGTTTAAAGAAGAAACCATACCTATCCTACTAAAGCTGTTTGGAAAGATAGAAAGAGATGGAGTACTTCCAAATTCGTTCTATGAGGCTAGCATAACCTTAATTCCAAAACGAGACAAAGACCCCACCAAAAAGGAGAATTACAGACCAATATCCCTGATGAACATGGATGCAAAAATTCTCAACAAGATACTAGCCAATAGTATCCAACAGTACATTAAGAAAATTATTCACCATGACCAAGTAGGATTTATCTCTGGGACACAAGGCTGGTTCAACACTAGTAAAACAATCAATGTGATTCATCATATCAGCAAGAGAAAAACCAAGAACCATATGATCCTCTCATTAGATGCAGAGAAAGCATTTGACAAAATACAGCATCCATTCCTGATCAAAACTCTTCAGAGTGTAGGGATAGAGGGAACATTCCTTGACATCTTAAAAGCCATCTATGAAAAGCCCACAGCAAATATCATTCTCAATGGGGAAGCACTGGGAGCCTTTCCCCTAAGATCAGGAACAAGACAGGGATGTCCACTCTCACCACTGCTATTCAACATAGTACTGGAAGTCCTAGCCTCAGCAATTAGACAACAAAAAGACATTAAAGGCATTCAAATTGGCAAAGAAGAAGTCAAACTCTCCTTCTTCGCTGATGACATGATACTCTACATAGAAAACCCAAAAGCCTCCACCCCAAGATTGCTAGAACTCATACAGCAATTCGGTAGCATGGCAGGATACAAAATCAATGCCCAGAAATCAATGGGATTTCTATACACTAACAATGAGACTGAAGAAAGAGAAATCAAGAAGTCAATCCCATTTACAATTGCACCCAAAAGCATAAGATACCTAGGAATAAACCTAACCAAAGAGGTAAAGGATCTATACCCTAAAAACTATAGAACACTTCTGAGAGAAATTGAGGAAGACACAAAGAGATGGAAAAATATTCCATGCTCATGGATTGGAAGATTAATATTGTGAAAATGTGAATGTTACCCAGGGCAATATACACGTTTAATGCAATCCCTATCAAAATACCATGGACTTTCTTCAGAGAGTTAGAACAAATTATTTTAAGATTTGTGTGGAATCAGAAAAGACCCCGAATAGCCAGGGGAATTGTAAAAAAGAAAACCAGAGCTGGGGGCATCACAATGCCAGATTTCAGGTTGTACTACAAAGCTGTGGTCATCAAGACAGTGTGGTACTGGCACAAAAACAGACACATAGATCAATGGAACAGAATAGAGAATCCAGAAGTGGACCCTCAACTTTATGGTCAACTAATATTCGATAAAGGAAGAAAGACTATCCACTGGAAGAAAGACAGTCTCTTCAATAAATGGTGCTGGGAAATTGGACAGCCACATGCAGAAGAATGAAACTAGACCACTCTCTTGCACCATAACACAAAGATAAACTCAAAATGGATGAAAGATCTAAAACTGAGACAAGATTCCATCAAAATCCTAGAGGAGAACACAGGCAACACCCTTTTTTAACTCGGCCATAGTAACTTCTTGCAAGATACATCCACGAAGGCAAAAGAAACAAAAGCAAAAATGAACTATTGGGACTTCATCAAGATAAGAAGCTTTTGCACAGCAAAGGATACAGTCAACAAAACTAAAAAACCTACAGAATGGGAGAAGATATTTGCACATGACATATCAGATAAAGGGCTAGTTTCCAAGATCTATAAAGAACTTATTAAACCCAACACCAAAGAAACAAACAATCCAATCATGAAATGGGCAAAAGACATGAAGAGAAATCTCACAGAGGAAGACATAGACATGGCCAACATGCACATGAGAAAATGCTCTGCATCACTTGCCATCAGGGAAATACAAATCAAAACCACAATGAGATACCACCTCACACCAGTGAGAATGGGGAAAATTAACAAGGCAGGAAACCACAAATATTGTAGAGGATGCGGAGAAAGGGGAACCCTCTTACACTGTTGGTGGGAATGTGAAATGGTGCAGCCACTCTGGAAAACTGTGTGGAGGTTCCTCAAAGAGTTAAAAATAGACCTACCTGCCCTACGACCCAGCAATTGCACTGTTGGGGATTTACCCCAAAGATTCAGATGCAATGAAACGCCGGGACACCTGCACTCCGATGTTTATAGCAGTAATGTCCACGATACCCAAACTGTGGAAGGAGCCTCGGTGTCCATCGAAAGATGAATGGATAAAGAAGATGTGGTTTATGTATACAATGGAATATTACTCAGCCATTAGAAACGACAAATACCCACCATTTGCTTCAACGTGGATGGAATTGGAGGGTATTATGCTGAGTGAAGTAAGTCAATCGGAGAAGGACAAACATTATATGTTCTCATTCATTTGGGGAATATAAATAATAGTGAAAGGGAATATGAGGGAAGGGAGAAGAAATGTGTGGGACATATCCGAAAGGGCGACAGAACATAGAGACTCCTAACTCTGGGAAACGAACTAGGGGTGGTGGAAGGGGAGGAGGATGGGGGTGGGGGTAAATGGGTGATGGGCACTGAGGGGGGCACTTGAAGGGATGAGCACTGGGTGTTATTCTGTATGTTGGCAAAGTGAACACCAATAAAAAATAAATTTATTGGGATCCCTGGGTGGCGCAGCGGTTTGGCGCCTGCCTTTGGCCCAGGGCACGATCCTGGATATGCGGGATCGAATCCCACATCAGGCTCCCGGTGCATGGAGCCTGCTTCTCCCTCTGCCTATGTCTCTGCCTCTCTCTCTCTCTCTCTCTCTCTCTCTGTGACTATCATAAATGAATAAAAAATTTTAAAAAAAAGAAAATAAATAAATAAATAAATAAATTTATTATAAAAAAAAGATCAAAAGCCTCTTTTAGTTAGCAGGATTCATTAATTAAATAGCACTGATATTTTGAAATAAAATAATGATTGACTTAGGAAAGGAGCCCTTTATAAAATGAAAAATTTCTAATAATTTTAAAATCATTTTTGTTTTGTTTAATAGGGGAAATTAATCATTACATATTGTCTCTGCAATTAATAAATCCAATTTGTTCTAAATTCAATAATTTTGCAAAAGACATTCTTTGTACCAATAATCAGCATGATTAAATTCAAATGACCTAGTAATGTAGTTATGTAATGGGAATTTTATCAGGAAAATTAGAATGTAGAGGAAGATATAATATAGCTGACCCTTAAACAACATGGGTTTGAACTACATGGGTTCGAGATCTTTTTGATAAGTATAAAACTTATTATTTTCTCCTTTTATGATTTTCTTAATATTTTCTTTTCTTTATTGACTATGTTATGGGTAGGACTTTCAGTCAAGAGTAGGATATTAGTAGTTAAATTTTTGGAGAATCAGAAGTTACATGTGTATTTTCTACTTCACAGGAGATCAATGTCCCTAACTCCCATTGATACAGGAGAGCTTGGTTCTTGTCCCATGGAGTCTCACAGACAAAGGACAGTAAGTAAAGTGATAGAAGTTTATTAAGCAAAGACAGAAAGATCTCAGAAGTGTGAGGGGTCACAACAAGGTTGCCACTGAAGTTTGTGTGGTTGGTCTTTAATTGCATGCCTAATCAGAGAACCTAAATCCTTTTAAACATATCCATTGATATTACCATGGAGTAAGGACTAGTGATAACATATATATTTTTTAAGATTTTATTTATTTATTCATGAGAGACAGAGACAGAGAGAGAGGCAGAGACACAGGCAGAGGGAGAAGCAGGCTCCATTCAGGGAGCCCGACATGGGACCCGATCCTGGGTCTCCAGGATCACACCCTGGGCTGCAGGTGGCGCTAAACCACTGAGCCACCCTGGGCTGCCCCAATGTGATAACATCTGTAATGGCTTACTTCCTTGATAAAGTCTGGTTATTCTTTGTGGGTCACAGATAATTATCATTAAAAAAAAAAAAAAAGACACCCTCCCCACCCACATGTAGGGCAGGGTAGTCTGGCTCTGTCCCTAATTCACTGTCTTGTCCAAAGGTCAACTGTACTTGGAATAATTATACTAAACATGGGACCACTAAGCAAAGTGTAAAACAAAAAATTGATAATCTCACTATTTGACCTATGAACATTCTTACCTCAGATCACAGCTGCCTAAATATCGATCTAAACTTTTTTCATCGGTCTGTTATACTAATAATAATGAAAGAAAAATAATTGTGAATCTTTATTTTACTTTTTGTCATACATATTGAGTTAGGGACAAATAGGACTAGGCAGGACTAGGACGGGACCACAGATGTAGGCTCACAAAAGTCCCAAAATGCTGAGGTGTAAGGAAACTAGAGATAAGAGAACAAGCCAGACCACCTTGCCCTAAGGTAACCAAGGGAATCATTGACTCTAAAAAGGAAGTAAGTCATTTAAAATGTTACCATTAGTCCCTACTCAATGGTGATATGAATGGATATGTTAAAAAGATTTAGGTTCCCTGGCTGGCTTTTAATAAAAGACCAAACCTACAAGCCCTATGTGGCAATCCTGTTGGGCCCCTCACTCCTGAGAATACAGCCTCAGTGTCTGTAAAAAGATGCATGTATTTTCTTTAATAATGTAACATTGATCTATGGTTTAACAACTTCATTAATAAATTTTAGTTATTTTTGCAAGCATTAATTTCATGTCTTTCATTATCTCTCTTTAATCCTAAAGTTCTATGCCAAATATAAATGATGATTTCAAAGAAGCATACAGTAGAGAGTATAAACTTTGTAAAATTATTGTAATCTATTTTAAAACAATCATTAAAGGAGATTTTTAAAAACTACAAAAATCATACATGGAAGGTATATAAAGGAAAGATTTAAAAGCCAATGTCATTTCTGAACATGCATGACATTAAACATAATCAAAGTTGTCAGTTGTTTCCCCCTAGATAGTCATAAGAATAAAAATTACACATGAAACTGTGGTCTGGCTCCCTACTTCAATGCTAGAGTGATAAGGTAAACTTATTTTTATTTCTTTATTTAAATAAATTATTTAGGAATAATTTTAGGTTAAAAACATATTGCAAAGATAGTTCAGAGATCCTGGAAACCAAATCTTATGCTGAGTTTATCCTATTGTTAACTGTTTGCATTACTATGGTACATTTGTTACAACTAATTTTTATAAAACTAATACAATATTATTTACTAAAGTCCATATTTTTAAAAAAAATTAATTTTACCTGACCTTTTTTCCTATCCCAGCTTTCTATAAGAGATAAGACCTTACACTTGGTGTTTTATTTCTTTAGACTCTTCTTAGCTGTGACTCTCAGATTTGCCTATTTTTGATGACCTTGACATTTTCAGTGTATTGGTCTGATTTCTTATAGAGAGTCCTTCAATTTAGGTTTATCTGATTTTTTTTTTTGACTTAACTGGGATTATGGATTTTAGGGAGGAGGATCACAGAGGTAGACTGCCATTTTCATCACAATGCTATCAGGAGTACACGCTATCAGCAGGATTTATCAGTGATGATGTTAACCTTAATTATCTTGCTGAATTAGCCTTTGGTTTCTACAGGTAATGTTACTTCCTTTAATCCTATTTCTAGACTGTACTCTTTGAAAAGTAATCACTATACATAGCCCACAGTTATGGGGTGTGGAGACATATTCCAACTCCTTGAGGGAATATCTATATAGATTATTTAGAATTATTCTGTGTAGGAAATTGGTCCTCCCCCATTTATTTATTTATTTGGTAATTTATCCATATCAGTACGAACTCAGGATATTGACTTTATACTTTGTCACTCAGATTGCTCTAGCTTTGGTCGTTGAAGGATTTTCAGTTAGTTGCTGCATCCCTTTAACATAAGAAGGTCATTTTTTATTTGAAATACTCTGGTATTATAAGATGTATTAGGCTCATTTTGTACCTGTGTCAGTTCTAGAATTGGTCATCTGTCCAAGAAGCCCTAATTCCTTTTACTGTAGAATAGCATTAGAAACTAAGATATAGGCAGTGAGTTTGCATGTGTGCCCATACGCAAACACCCACATAAAGATATAGTAACAATCTATATTAAGCTACAAATGAGTTCATTCTGATGTGCTGATATATCTTATCCTACTCTACTACCATATGGTTTATTCTTGTCTTTACCTCTTGATTATCTGTACTCTCTCACCTCAAACAATGCAATACTGAGGGATTTCACTCTTAGCATTTACTATTTATTTACTTATTTGCTCAAGATCACTGTATATGCACTGTATATGCAGAGGATATAACCACTGGATATCCTCATGACAAACAAATTTACCACACAGAATTTGTTTTCCAGTTTTCCACCCATTCCAAAGTTATTTAGGTTATCATCATTTTTTCCTTCTCACTTCAGTGAAATATCATATTTGCAATACAGTTAAAATTTTCTTTTGCTGTTGTCAGCATTGCATTGCAGAATTCTATAACTTAGCATTGATTTTTGAAAGTTGCTTAAGTTTTCTCTTTGTGCATTAAAGATACATTCAAGTATCACATATCTTCCATTATAATATCACACAGAATAGTTTCCCTGTGTTAAAAAAAAATCCTTAGTCTTCACGTTTTCATTTCTCTCGCCAACCTAGCCCATAGCATTTTTAAGCCACTGCTCTGTTTTCCATCTATATGGTTTTGACTTGCCAAAATATCATAAACTAGGGATGCCAGGGTGTCTCAGCAGTTAAGCATTTGCCTTAAGGCCTAATCCTAGAGTCCAGGATTGAGTCCCACATCAGGCTCCATGCATGGAGCCTGCATCTCTCACTGCCTTTGTCTCTCTGCCTCTCTCTCTGTGTCTCTCATGAATAAACAAATAAAACCTTAAAAAAAAAATCATAAACTAGACTGAACTACCATATAATGTGTTGCCTTTTGAGACTCCCATTTCTCAGTGCTATGAATTTAATTTTCATCTGTGTTGCATAGTTTGATAGTTTATTACTTTTATCACTGAAAAGAATTGCATTGTTCTATGTACCATAGTTCATTTAACCAGGCACTTATTGAAAGTCAGCTTTGTTACTTCTAGGTTTTGGCAATTATGAGCAAAACTGTGATAAACATGCACATACATTTCTGCGGATATATTTTCAGTTTCCTAAATATCTAGAAGCATGATTGTTGGATCATGTGGCAAAACTATATTTAAAGTGTATTTATGTACAGTATCATGTCATCTGTGAAGAGGGAGAGTTTGACTTCTTTGCCAATTTGAATGCCTTTTAATTATTTTTGTTGCCTGATTGCTGAGGCTAGAACTTCTAGTACTATGTTGAATAGCAGTGGTGAGAGTGGACATCCCTGTCGTGTTCCTGATCTTAGGGGAAAGGCTCCTAGCGTTGAAGAAAGAGAAATTAAGGAGTCAATCCCATTTACAATTGCACCCAAAAGCATAGGATACCTAGGAATAAACCTAACTAGAGAGGTAAAGGATCTATACCCTAAAAACTACAGAACACTTTTGAAAGAAATTGAGGAAGACAAAGAGATGGAAAAATATTCCATGCTCATGGATTGGAAGAATTAATATTGTGAAAACGTCAATGTTACCCAGGGCAATTTACACATTTAATGCAATCCCTATGTAAATACCATGGACTTTCTTCAGAGAGTTGGAACAAATCATCTTAAGATTTGTGTGGAAACAGAAAAGACCCCGAATAGCCAGGGGAATTTAAAAAAAAAAAATCATATCTGGGGGCATCACAATGCCAGATTTCAGGTTGTACTACAAAGCTGTGGTCACCAAGACAGTGTGGTACTGGCACAAAAACAGACACATAGATCAGTGGAACAGAATAGAGAATCCAGAAGTGGACCCTTAACACTATGGTCAACTAATATTCAACAAAGCAGGAAAAACTATCCACTGGGGAAAAAAGACAGTCTCTTCAATAAATGGTGCTGGGAAAATTGGACAGGAATTAAACTAGACCATCTTACAGCAGGCACAAAGATAAACTCAAAATGGATGAAAGATCTAAATGTGAGACAAGAATCCATCAGAATTCTAGAGGAGAACACAGGCAACACCCTTTTTAAACTCGGCCACAGCAACTTCTTGCAAGATACATCCATGAAGGCAAGAAAACAAAAGCAAAAATTAATGATTGGGACTTCATCAAGATAAAAAGCTTCTGCAAAGCCAAAGAAACAGTCAACGAAACTAAAAGACAGCCTACAGAATGGGAGAAGATATTTGCAAATGACCTATCAGATAAAGGGCTAGTTTCCAAGATCTATAAAGAACTTATTAAACCCAACACCAAAGAAACAAACAATCCAATCATGAAATGGGCAAATGACATGAACAGAAATTTCACAGAGGAAGATATAGACATGGCCAACAAGCACATGAGAAAATGCTCCACATCACTTGCCATCGGGGAAATACAAATAAAAACCACAATGAGATACCACCTCACACCAGTGAGAATGGGGAAAATTAACAAGGCAGGAAACAACAAATGTTGGAGAGGATGCGGAGAAAAGGGGAACCCTCTTGCACTGTTGGTGGGATGTGAACTGGGACAGCCACTCTGGAAACTGTGTGGAGGTTCCTCAAAGAGTTAAAAATAGACCTGCCCTATGACCCAGCAATTGCACTGCTGGAGATTTAACCCAAAGATACAGTTGCAGTGACACGCCGGGACACCTGTACCCCAATGTTCATAGCAGCAATGTCCACAATAATCAAACTGTGGAAGGAGCCTCGGTGTCCATCGAAAGATGAGTAGATAAAAAAGATGTGGTCTATGTATACAATGGAATATTACTCAGCCATTAGAAAGGATGAATACCCACCATTTGCTTCGACATGGATGGAACTGGGGTATTATGCTGAGTGAGGGCATTATGCTGAGTGAAATAAGTCAATCGGAGAAGGACAAACATTATATGGTCTCATTCCTTTGGGGAATATGAAAATTAGTGAAAGGGAATAAAAGGGAAAGGAGATAAAATAAGTGAATATATCAGTGAGGGTGACAAACATAAGAGACACCTAACTCTGGGAAACGAACAAGGGGTAGTGGAAAGGAGGTGGGAGAGGGGATGGGGTGACTGGGTGATGGGCACTGAGAGGGGCACTTGGCGGGATGAGCACTGGGTGTTATGCTATATGTTGGCAAATTGAACTCCAATAAAAATAATAATTAAAAAAATAAAACATGAAATGAAAAAATAAAAATACAGTGTATTAAATGTGCATATTTCCAATAAAACTAATGTGTGTATTTTTTCCCATTATTATCTTCAATGTGTATATCTTCTTTGGTGAGACGTCTTCTCAGATATTTAGCCCAGTTTTAATTCAGTTGTTTGTTTTCCTATTGTTGAGTTTAAGAGTTCTTTGTATATATTCAATATATCTTTTATCAGGTATATGATATTGAAATGATTTTTATTCCCTCAGTCTTAAACTTGTGCTAACATTGTCTTCCTTAGAGTATAAATTTTTAATTTAAATAAAGCTTTACTTATCAATTTTTCTTTCATGGATTGTGGTTTTTTTGGGGTTCATCTAAATATTTTTCATCAAATCCATGGAAAGCACACATTATCTCTTAGAAGTTTTTCAGTTTTGTATTTTGTGTATAGGTATATGACTCATTTTGAGATTTGATGTTAAGGCGTAAGGTCTCTATCTGGGTTATTATTATTACTAGTCTCATTAGTATTGTATATGGATGTCCTTTTGATCTGTAATTGTTTTTCTTCATCAAGTTGTCCTTGTGATTTTCCCAAACTTAGTTGACAATATTTGCCTATGTCTACTTCTAGATTCTATATTATGTTCCATTGTTCAATGAGTCTATTTTATCATTTTTTCCTTCTTCACAGATATTAAATTTGTTTTTTCAAATCATACTGTGGTGATCCTTGCAATATTTCAAACGTTTTCATTATTATTATATTAATTATAGTGATTTTTGATCACTGAATTAACTATTTTTATTTAGATTGCCATGTACTGCACCTATATAAGACAGTGAACTGAATCAATAAATGTTGTATGTCTTTTGACTACTCCATTGACTAAACTATTCCCTCATCTCTCTCACTTTCCTTGGGCATCCCTATTTCCTGAAGCATAGCATTGTCAACATTAGGTCAGTCAAAACCTTACAATTGCCTGTGTTTAAATAAGAGAAAGAGGTATGTTTCTCACTTTAAATAAAAAACTAGAAATAAGCTTGGTGAGAAAAGCATGTCCAAAGCCAAGATTGGCTGAAATATAGGCCTCTTGACCAAAGAGTTAGCCAAGTTGTAAACACAAAGAAATGTTCTTGAAGGAAATGAAAAGTACTAGTACAATAAACACAAATGATAAGAAAGTGTAAGTCAGTTATTGCTGATGTGGAGACAGTTTTAGTGGTCTGGATGAAAGATGAAACCAGGCACAATATTCCCTTAAGACAAAGCCTAGTCTGGAGCAAAACCCAGACCCTATGCAATTCTTTGAAAGCTGAGAAGGGTGAGGAAGCTGCAGAATAAGTCTGAAGCTAGCAGAGGTTGCTTCATGACGTTTTAGAAAAGAAGCTATCTTCGTACCATAAAAGTACAAGTTGAAGCAGCAAGCAAGTGCTGATGTAGAAGCTGCAAGTTATCCAGAAGATGTAGATAAGATAGTAAATAAATGTGGCTGCATTGAACAACAGAATTTTCAATATCTATCAAACAGCCTTCTGTTGGAAAAAGATGCCATCTAAGACTTTCATAGTTAGAAAGAAGTCAATGTCTGCCTGTCTTTCAGAACTGCAAAGGACAGGCTGACTCTCTTGTCAGGAGATAAGGCAGCTAAATTGAACCAATACTCATTTGTTATTCTGAAACAGGCCTCTTAAGAATTATGCTAGATCTACTTTGCCTGTGCTCTAAAAAGGGAATAACAAAGCCTGGATGGCTGCTCTTCTCTGTATGACACAGTTTACTGAACACTTTAAACCCACTGTTGACTTACTACTGAGAAAAAAAGGTTCCTTTCAAAGTAAGACTGCTCAAAAAACAAAACAAAACAAAACAAACAAACAAAAAAGTAAGACTGCTCATTGACAATGCACTTGGTCATCTAAGAGCGCTGATGAAGATGTACAATGAGAGTAATGTCATTTTCATGTCAGCTAACACAGCAACCATGCTGCAGCCCATAAATCAAAGAATAATTTTGACTTTCAAGTCTTATTATTTAAGAAATGCATTTAATATGTGTCTAGCTACCATAGATAGTGATTCTTGTGATGGATCTAGGCAAAGTAAATCAAAAATCTTCTGGAAAGGATTCACCATCTGATTATCAAGAACATTTGTGATGATGGGAAAAGGTCAAAATATCAACATTAACGAGTGTGGGGGAAGTTGAATGAACCCTTGTTGATGACTTTGAGGAGTTCAAGACTTCAGTGGAGGAAATAACTCTAGATGCAGTGGAAATAGAAAGAAAACTAAAATTATAAATGGACGTTGAACATGTGACTGAACATGTGCAATCCCAGATGAGGAGTTACTTCTTATAGATGAGCAAAGAAAATGGTTTCTTGAAATAGACTATATTCCTGGTGAGGATTATTGAAATGACAACAAAGAATTTAGAATATTACACAAATATAGTTGACAAAGTACTGGCATGGTTAGAGAGAATTTACCCCAATTTTGAAAGAAGTCCTACAGTGAGTAAAATACTATTAAACAGCATTGCATGTTACAGAGAAATTATTTGTGAAAGGAAGAGTCAATAAATGTGACAAACTTTATTGTCTTATTTTAAGAAGTTGCCACAGCCATCCCAACCTTCAGCAACCAGTACCCTGATCAATCAGCAGCCATCAGTGTCAAGGCATGACCCTCCACCAGCAGAAGATTATGACTCACTGAAAGTTCAGATGGTGGTTAGCATTTTTTTAGAAATAAAGTATTTTTAAATAAGTTATTGACATTGTTTTTTATACATAATGCTATTGCACACTTAATAGACTATAATGTAGTGTAAACTTTTGTATGGGGAAACCAACAAATTCAATTTGCTGAGGTTCATATATAGCATACTATATACATAGTAGTCTATTTTAAATTGATGGTCACTTAAGTTTGAACACATTCTAAAAGCACCATATTTTTACTCCACATTGTATGAATATGACATCATATTTTACATCTTTTTATTTTGTGTATCCCTTTGAAAATATAATTAATTTTACTATTTTTGTCTTGTAACCTCCATACTATCTTTATAAGTGATTGATCTATTACCTTAATATATATATATTTTTCACCAGTGAATATTTTTTCTTTCATAATTTTTATCTAGTTATGGCTTTTTCTTTTCCACTTAAACAAGTCCCTTTAACATTTCCTATAAGGGTGGCTTAATGTTTATTAACTTTCAATTCTGAATAATAATCGTGGTGGGTAGAGTATTCTTGGTTGTAGATTTCTTCCTTTCAGCACTTCGAATATATCATACCATTCCTTTTTGATCTGCAAAATTTCTGGTGAAAAATCAGCTGATGGCCTTATGGGGTTTCTCTTGTATCCAATTGTTTGCCTTCCTCTTTCTGCTTTTAAGATTATCTCTTTATCTTTTTTTTTTCCATTTTAATTATTACTTGTTTTGGTGTTGATTTCCTTTCATTCATCTTTCTGAGGGGGTCTCTGTGAATCCTTACCCTGGATCCCTTTTCCTTCCTCAAGTTAGGAAAGTTTTAAACCATTATTTCTTCAAATAATTATTCTACCTCTTGTCCTTCTGGGAACACCTATAATGCAAATGTTAGTATGCTTGATGTTGTCCCAGAGGTCTCTTAAACAATCCTTATTATTATTTTTTTCTTTTTGCTGTGGCTTCAATAATTTCCACTATCTCATATTCCAGATTGCTAATCCATTCTTTTACCTCTTCTAATTTGCTGTTGACACCCTCTAGGGTAATTTTCATTTTAGTTATCATATTCTTCATCTCTGTTTGGATTCTTTTTATATTTTCTATCTATATGTTGAAGTTCTTCTATGTTAATCTGCTGTTATTTCAAATCTGATGATCATCTTTTGACCGTAAATTTGAACTCTTTTTTAGATAGATTGCTTATCTCCATTACATTTAGTACCCGCCCCCCCCCCCCCCGAAATTTTGTTATGTTCTTTCATTTGGAACTTATTCCTTTGTCTCTTTTTCTCAGACTCTCTGTGTTTGTTTCCATGCATTAGGTAGATCAGTTTTGTCTCTTGATCTTAAAAGTAGTAGCCTTGTGTAGATAGCATCCTGTGAGGTGTAATAATGTAATACCTCCAACCAAGAGAACCTGGCAATCCAGGAACGTTTCTTTGGTTAGCTGTGTGAGCCCTTCTACTGTGATTGGGCCAGGATTGTGGGCAGGCATATTGGTGTACAGGCATGTTGGTGGACTTTTGGAGTGGCTGATTATAAGGCCAGGCTGCTGGTATTGCAAGAATGCCTTTAGATAAGTCTAGACCCCAGCACAGCTAGTTGAGAAGCTTAAGTGCAACAGCTGTGGGTGAGCTATTAGATAGGTTCATCTTACTCCTAAGAGCAGGAGTTGCTTTGGAGAGGTGCTGGTCCTGGCCAGGGCTATACAATGTATTCATAGGGCAGTAGTCCCTTTGGGGGAATGCTAGTCTTTATCAAGGCTTCTCAGTTGGTGTGGTGGGATTCATTTTGGAATGGTTCCTGGTGGGGTGTGTGGGTAAGATAGGCCAGGTCACTGGAGAATGCCAAAGCAGAGAAAGTGCCACTAGCTAGGTACCTGGAGAGTGTCAGAACTGGCCCCCACAAAAGTTGGGCCAGCTGGGCTAAAGGAGAACAGGAAAAATGGTGTCAAATATAACTTCTGTTCCTGAGGAAAGTTTCTGAAAATTTCTACTCCTCTGGCAATGCCCTAAAGAGTCACTAAGTCACTTTCACCTATAACTCAGGCACTTTACAAACTGTGGCTTCTATTCTGGGTCTTGGGATGGAATGGTATATTGTGTTGTCCCATTAAGAATAAAGTTTCAGTTTCCTAAAACATTCTGGCTCTCTGAGCTAAGTCCAGTGATTTTTCAAAGCCAGACTTTATGGGGGATGGTCTTCCCAGTGAAGATCCCAAAGTTGGAGGATGATTAATGTGGGACTCAAACAAGTTATTTCTGAGGAAGGACCTCCATGCCTATGATATCCCTTCCACTTGTGGGTTGCCATGCTGAGAGTTTGGTTTCCAACCATGTCTCTGCCCCACCTACCCTTCTCAATGTGGCTATTTATTTATTTATTTATTTATTTATTTTATCCTTAGCTGTGCAAGAGCTGTCATGCTAGTCTTCAAGTAACTTTCACAGTGGGTTGCACATATGTAGTTGCAGACAAAATGTCCATGAGAGAAGCTCAGGATCTTCTTGCTATGCTATCTTCCCAAGACTCACATTTTCTTCACTTATTTGCCATTGATGGACACTTCAGTTGTCTTCACATCTTCCCTATGGCAAAATAATGGTCAAATAGGGGCTAAGGAGGAAGATGGAAGAGTAGGAGGACCCTGGGTTCACCGTGTCCCATGGATGCAGCTGGGTAACACTCACATCAATGCAAATAACCTAGAAAATGACCCCAAAACTAGCAAAACAAACTCCACAATGTAGACAAGAGGCCAAATTGAGGAGGGTAGGAAAGGCATAGATATGGTGGGGATCTAAAACCTTTAGATCTGGCCATTGAAGGGAAGGAGCTGTGGGTATGGAGAGGGATAAGAAGTAAACTATCACATCAAGGAGCTTATCCAGGGAAGATAAGTCACCATAGCTTTTGGCTTTGAAAATCAGAGGGGCCAAATACCATGAATTCTTATAGCAAGTGGGACTTAAAGCTTGGAACTTTTAAAATTATTGAGCTGCCCAAAGGTTGATAGGAAGCTGAGTCCCCACCCTTAAAGAGATAGGACAACAAACAGCCCAAGGAGATACATCTTAGAAGCAGCAGTTTGAAAAATGCCTAAGGTATGCACCAGAGAGAGTTAGTTATTACTAATCTGAGTTTGCTCAGGGACTTCTCCAAGAAAAAGAAGCTGGCAGATGCCATTAATGTCCCCCATCTCCCTTCATGAATGCACAGCTGCCTGTAGGGAGGTACCTACTTAACTTGTTTACACTACAGCCCAACCCCCTCCATCTGGCCTGCCTCAATTGTCCTCCATCTGGCCTGCCTCAATTGTGGCATTGCAGGTCCCTTCCCCCAGAAGACTCATGCAAACCTTGCCAATATTGGATCTCCTGACCTCCTATGAAAGGATGTATGTACCTTGTTAAAACAGCAACTATGATTTGCTTGCCCACAGTTCATAGAGTGGTCCTAGCTATACCGGTCTCCCCAGTGACTGTGCATCTACAGGGGAAGAGGACCTACATACACAGCTCATGGTACCACATCCCCACTTGTGTGTGCACTCTGTGGAATGGCCCAGGCCAGCCTGAGTTTAGTGGCAACATCCTGTGAGAAGAGGGTCAGGGACATTTTATTAAAAGTGTGCACCTATCTATTATTTTCAACAGCAACAGACATTGCTGGTTTTTCTAACACCGAGAAAGCATTAGGCAAAATGAAGAGACAGAGGAATATGTTCCAAATGAAATAACAGGACAAAATCACAGCAAGAGACCTAAAAGAAACAGATAATTTATGCCTGGCAAAAAATTAAAGGAATGATTATTAAGATACACATTGGACTGAAGACAAGAGGAAATCAGTGAGTCCCTTAACAAAGAAGTATAAAATAAAATCCTAAATGAAAAACACAATAATTGAAAAACACAATAATTGAAATTAAAAATACACTTAATGTAATAAATAATAAGGTAAAGGAATGAATTAATTACCCAAAAGACAAAGTAACAGAAATTAACCAAGCTGAGCAAGTGAAAGAAAAAGAATTATGCAAAATAAGAATAGACTTAGGGAACTCAGTGACTCCTTCAAACAAAATAACATTTGCATTATAGGGATCCCAGAAGAAGAGAGAGAAAAGGGGGCAGAAAACCTATTTAAAGACCTAATAGCAGAAAACTTCCATAATTTGAGGAAGGAAATAGATATCCAGATACAGAATATCACAGAGATCCCCCAATAAAATCAACCTAATGAGATCTGCACCAAGAAGCATAATAATTAAAATGACAAAACTAGCAAAAAAGAAAAAAATTAAAAGCAGCAAGAGAAAAGAAGAGACTTCTATACAAGGCAAACCTCATGAAGCTATGATCAGGTTTTTCAGCAAAAATATTACAGGCCAGAAGAAAGTGGCGTGATATATTCAAAGTATTGAAAGGAAAAAATATGCAGCCACAAATACTCTATATAGCTAAGCTATCATTCAGAATAGGAGATATAAAGAGTTTCTCAGACAAATAAAAACCAAGGGAATTTATAACCACTAAAAGAGCCCTACAAGAAATAGTAAAAAACACTTTGAGTGGAATGGAAAGACCATAAATGAGAGTATGAAAAGTAGGAAACATAAAAAAAGTAAAAATAAATATTTCTGTAAATATCCGTCAAGGAATTCACAGAATAAAAGGATGTAAAATTGACACCATGGACCTAAAATATATGTGTGTAGTCAGGGGGACAGGAATGGAGAATGGGCTCAAAATTAAGTGACCATCAACTTCATAAAGACTGCTATATGTGCAAGATGTTATATATAAACCTAATGGTAACCACAAATCAAAAATCAGTAATAAATACACAAACATTAAGAGAAAATAATCCAAGTATATAACTAAAGAGAACCAACAAACCATGAAAAAGAGCAAGAGAAAAAAGGATCGGAGAGAAACTACACAAACAACCACAAAAGAAGTAACAAAATACAATAAATATGTATCTATCAATAATTACTGTGAGTATAAATGTACTAAATGCTCCAATGAAAAGATACAGGGTAATGGAATGGATAAAAAGAAAAACAAAACAAGACCCTCTACATGCTGCCTATAAAAGATTCATTTCAGACCTAAAGACATCTACAGATTGAAAATGAATGGATGAGAAACATCTATCATGCAAATGGATGTCAAGAGAAAGCCAGAGTAGCAATACTTATACTGGACAAATAGACTTTAAATTACATTCTCCTAAACAATGAGTGAGTCGAAGAATAAATTTTTTAAAAATTACATGGAAACAAATGACAATGAACATAAAATGGACCAAAATGTTTGGGATGCAGCAAAAGCAACCCTAAGAGGGATCTTTATAGCAATACAGGCCTCAAGAAGCATGAAAAATCTCAGTTAAACTACCTAATCTTACACCCAAATCTTATGCTCAAACCTTATAAAAACTGAAAAAAAAAAAAAAAAACAAACAAACAAACAATAGAACAGACAAATTAAACCAGAAGCTGGTTTTCTGAAAAGATAACAAAATTGATAAACCAGCAGCCAGACTCATCAAAGACAGAAAGAGAGAGAGAGAGGACTCAAATAAACGAAATCAGAAATGAAAGAGGAGAAATAACAATCAACTCTACAGAAATGCAAATAATTGCAAGAGAATATTGTGAAAAATCATATGCCAACAAATTGGGCAACCTAGAAGAAATGGATAAATTCCTAAAAATATATAACTTACAAAAACTGAATATATATCTTTAGATTTGCTTTTATTTCCTTGCTTTTGGAACAGATCTAAAATCTCATCACCAGGATTGATCAAGCGACTTACCACCTGTGTTTTCTTCTAGGAGTTTTGTGGTTTTAGGTCATACATTCAAATTTTTAATCCATTTTAAGTTCATTACTTTGCATTGTATAAGACAGTCAACCAGTTTCATTCTTTTCCATATGGTTTCCAATGTTTCCAACACCATCTATTGAGAAGATTGTCGTTTCCTCATTGCATATTCTTAGTACCTTTGTTGTAAATTAATTAACTATGTATGTGTGCATTTATTTCTGGACTTTCCTGTTTCATCGATCTATGCATCTCTTTTTATTCCAATACCATACTGTTTTAATTCTTTAGCTCTGTAATATAGTTTGAAACCAGAAAGTATTATGCCTCTAACTTTGTTCTTTTTTTCTCAAGATAGATTTGTATATTCAAGGTCTTTCATGGTTCCATAGAAATTTCAGGATTGATGGTTTCTTTCTGTAAGAAATGCTACTGGAATTTTGATAAAGATATCATTGAATTTGTAGATCGCTTTGGGTTGTATGGATATTTAAATACTAATTCCTCCAATTTATAAATATAGAATATCTTTCCATTTATTTGTGTCTTGTCCAACTTTCTCCCCAATATTTTATAGTTTTTACTGTACAGGTCTCTCATCTCCTTGGTTAAGTTTATTTCTAGGTATTTTTTGGGTGGGAGTGGCTTGATGCAATTATGAATGGAATTATTTTCTTTGTTTTTTCTGTTAGTTTGCTATTACTGTAGAGATATGTAACAGATTTTTATATATTGATTTTATAGTTGGCACCTTTACTGAATTCATTTCTTAGTTCCAATAATTATTTGGTGAAGTCTTTAGGGATATTGATATAGATACATATTTATATATCTATATATAAAATATGATATTATCTTTACATAGAGATCATTTTGTTACTTTACAATATGGCTGACTTTTATTTCTTTTTCTTCCCTGATTGTTCAGGTTAGGACCTCTAATACCATCCTGAACAAGTGATGAGAATTGGCATTCTCGTCTTGTTTCTGATTGAGCTGACTGATATAAAAATTGAGATCTGAATTTTTTAGTTAATAACATAGAGGACATTAGTAAGCTTGAAAAAAGTAGCTATGAAGAAATAAAGGAATAAAAGCATGTTTAGAAAGTGGTAATAGAATCTAGTACAAAAGTGAAGGATTTGGCTATATACAGGAACCAGTGTAAAAAAGTGAATGTATGGGCATGAATGCCCATAAGTAAAGTATGGTTTGTAGAAAATTGATTGCTTCTACTTTATATATAAAACTATTAGATAAGACCATTAGCTGAGAGTCAATTTAGGAGAGATTTTCCAAGATTGAGAAGAGAAGAGTGATCCATATGACTAAGAGAATAATAAACCATAAATATCTAGTAAAAATAGGTATCAGTCTGAGTTAGCAGTTGATACTAAGCATGCTTGTGAGCTTAATTTTTAATGAATTTATAAAGAAACTACTCTTCAGAATTTGAGGTTTTCCTCAGCATAGTTCTGATCATGAGTACATAGTTAGCCTATAAATAGTTTTTGATTTTGATTAGTCTTGTTCCATATAGGGATCACTCACAGAGTGAAAACAAGTGATTCAAACAAATACACAAAAAATTTGTGAAATTTGCCCATGACATTTGAACTATACTGAGTATGGGATGTGGAGGACATGCACAGGCAAAGATTGTTTAAATGTGATAAATTCAATGGATTATAAGTTTTGATCGTATTGAGAAGTTTATAAAGTTGAGTACCAGAGAGTGTGATAATTCTTCTTGACCTCAAGAAGTTCAAAATTTAGGGCAGCCTGAGTGGCTCAGCAGTTTAGCGCTGCCTTTGGCCTAGGGTGTGATCCTAAAAACCCAGGATTGAGTCACACATTGGGCTCCCAGCATGGAGCCTGTTTCTCCCTCTACCTGTGTCCGTGCCTCTCTCTCTCTCTGTGTCTCTCATGAATAAATAAATAAAATCTTTTTTTTTTAAAGAAGAAATTCAAAATTTAATGTTGCAAAAAAAATGTGACAATTAATCTACACACACACATACACACACACCACCTAAATACAGCAATTCAAAATGGTAGACAGAATCTTCCTTAATACAAATGGATTGTCACTAAGGGAAGACACATGATAACAAATTTAAAACATCATTACTGGGAGAGGACAGGAAGAGTTCATAGACATCATCTGTTTAAAGTATTGGAAATATGGAATCATCATGTTGGAACTAGAAACTTCATAAAGTCTAAGTGGGGCATGGAAATCTCACTTTCATTCAGAGTCCCAAAAAGTTTCAGGGAGGGAAAAAAGAGGAAGTGACATGAAAATAATGGTAATATGACTGCTGAATATCTATAACGTGTTCTGAGTATCCATTCACAGCCAGTAAAAATGGAAAAGTCAGTATTAGGATACCTAATGAGTGTAGAGTGCCCAGTTGCATAGTCCTCCACAATCCGGCATTTGAAATAGTTTCTGATTTTGTCTGTTGCTTTTATAATCACTAGCAAAGACATGATTGTATTTTTGCACATTCAATGAGCCCTCAATCTTCCTATTATGAAATGAAGAAACCTGATAAATAAATAACTATGGAAAAACTCTTTCAAATTACCTACGTTAAATCAATGTTTTATTTATAAACAGATGCCCAATTGATTATGATCAGACACATGAGAAAATCTTTAAATAAAAAGAGAAGGACCAATGTGGCAGTAATTAACAATTAAAACTAGAGGAAATAGAGATGATTCATAGAATTTTTTTAAATCCCAATCAATAGGGGAGCCCAGGTGGCTCAGTGGTTTAGTTCCTGCCTTCAGCCCAGGGCCTGATCCTGGAGACCCAGAATCCAGTCCCACGTCAGTCTCCCTTCATGGAGCCTGCTTCTCCCTCTGCCTGTGTCTCTGCCCCCCCGCCCCTCTGTCTTTCATAACTAAATAAATAAAATATTTAAAATAAATAAATAAATAAATCCCAATCAATATATTCTAAGATTTACTGCATTTATAGACATCAAGGAGTGCTTATGTGGATCACATACAAGAATGCTCATAGAATCTTTATTTAAAATTGTCACAGGGGTGCCTCGATGGCTCAGTTGGTTGAGTGTCTGACTCTCGATTTCAGCTAAGGTCATGGTCTCTGAGTTGTGAAATCAAGCTCTATATCAGGCTCCAAGCTCAGTGTGGAGCTTGTCCCTCTCCTTCTGCTCTTCCTCCCACTAATGCACTCTTTTTCTTTCTGTCTCAGAAAAATGAATAGATAAAATCTTTGAAAAACTAAATAAAATAAAATTGTCACAAACTGGAAATAACCCAAATTCTAAATAGTAGGATGGGTAAATAATACATAATATTGCACAATGGAACTCTGTGCAACAATTGTAAAATAAAACATGAACAACAGAGGAGCTAAGCATACATAGTAAAATGAATAAATCTTGCAGTCTCAAGGAAAACTGAAAGAAGTCAGACATAAAATAATACTGTAAGATTCCATTTCTGTTAAGTTCCAAGTTAGGCAGAATTCATCTACTGTATTAGTTTCAATTTGTGATTATCTTTGTAGGTATTAGGTATGACAAAGAATGAGGAAGCCTACTGAGTTGCTTGAAAATAGACTACCTTAACCTGAGGATTTGTTATATCTATCTTTCTATCTATCTATCTATCTATCTATCATCTATCATCTATCTTCTATCTACCATTTATCTATATTTTATCTATATCTATAGGTATAACTGTACATTCAGATCACTTTCACTGGGAGAAACAAACCATCAAAGGATACTCCCAACACCATCTATTAATGTCTATACTAAATAACTACCTTTCCTTCTGAAATTACAGAATTTTCCTGCTCATAGGTAAAGCCAAATCTTCCAAGTTTGCACTGGATTTCAGTCATTATTGTTTATTCAAGAATACCTTTCCAGCATTCTCTATCTCTTCTTCAGTCATTTCCCACTCTCAATTAGATAATTAACCATATTGATACTTTCCCTATCTCACAGAAGCTCTACCTTTTTCCAAATTCCCTTTCCTCTCTAGCTGTATTTTATTGTCATCTCCAGTTGAGCTCTTTGAAATATTTTTTCTATACAAATTGTTTCTAAGTTCTCTTCTTACTATCTCTTGAATTTACTCCAGTCTCTAAGTTCTCTTCTTACTATCTTGAATGTACTCCAGTCAGGCTTTCTCCTTGATCATGCTACTGAAATAGTTCTTAACAGTCTCATTAATGATTTTCCTCTGTGGAATCAAAATGTCAATTTTCAATCATCATACTTGACATACTTACTAGAGATTTTAACAGGGTAGTTAACTATCTCCTTTTTGAAATAATTTTGTCACTTTTATCATGGACAAACAATTTACTTTGCCTTTTATTTCACTGGTCACTCCTGCGTATTCTTGGCTGGTTACTCTCCTTACCCAAAATCTATGCACTTAATTTGTCCCAGTTTTTTTTTTAAAGATTTTATTTATTTATTTATGAGAGAGAGAGAGAGAGAGAGAAGCAGAAACACAGGCAGAGGGAGAAGCAGGCTCCATGCAGAGAGCCCGACGTGGGACTCGATCCCAGGACTCCAGGATCACCCCCAGGACCGAAGGCAGGCGTTTAAACCGCTGAGCCACCCAGGGATCCCCTGTCCCAGTTTTTGATTCCCTGTTAATCTCTATTTTTAAGTTTCTTGCTCCCTCTCCTTTCTCCTTTTTGTGACCTCATGGCTATAAATACCATCAGTGTGTTAGCCATTAGTATATTCCCAGTCCATATCTCACATCAGTTCATATCTACATTGATCTGCATATTGGTACTTTACATTTTACCTGTCCAAAACTGAACCTCCTCATATTTCTTCTCAAATCTTCTTCAGTTAAAATAATCGCCACTTTATCTTTTTAGTTGTGTCAGACTGAACTTTAAAGTTTTCCTTGACTACACCTTTATTTAGTTTGCCTCTTCACTTTCAATCAACCAATATTGTGGAATATTTAGAGTTTGTTTTTAGAAACTCATCTGGCCAAGAAGTGGAGATAATTTGGAATGAAGAAGTGCTAATGAGATAACTTAAACCAAGAAAATCAGTAACCTGTTATGCATATTCAGGAAAAAATAACAGTATTTCCTCAACTTGATAAAAAAAAAAATACCTGGAGAAAAGCCATAGAGCTAACATCATATTTATGGTGAAAAATTAGCAATTTTATCATTAATAGTGCGAACAAAGCAAGGATGTCTCCTGCTATACTCCTTTTCAATATTGTACTGGAAGTTTTACCCAATAAAACAAGAAAGAAATAAAATGTATACAGATTGGAAAGAAGAGATAAAGTAACCTAATAATTTGTTTTGAAAATATTCCTTCTTTTTTAAATTTTTGGACAATTTTGAGAAGAATTTGTGATAACTCCTTAAATGTTTAGTGGAATTCACCAGTAAAACCATCTGGGAGTAACCTTTTCTTTGGAAGTTTTTGTTTACTGGTTCCATCTCATTATTTATTATTGTTCTCTTCATATTTTCTATTTCTTCATCATTTGTTTTTGGTAGGTCATACTTTTCTGGAAATTTATCCATTTATTTTAAGTTATCTGATTTGGGGTACAATTGTTCATGATACTTGCGTATGAGCTTTTCAAATTTCTGTTACATTGGTTGTAATGTCTCCTCTTCATTCCTGATTTCAATTATTTGAGTCTTCTTTATTTTTTCCCTTTAATTTAGGCATAGGTTTCCCAATTTGCTTATCTTTAAAAAAATAGTTCTTAATTTCATTGATTTTTAAATTTTTTTCTACTACTATTACTTTTATTGCTATTCTAATCATTATTTAAGGATCATAATCCTTCTGTTAATGTTGGGCTAGACTGTCCATATTTTTTTCCATTTTTTTGAAGTGTAAAGTTGGTTTATTTGAGATCTTTCTTTTTTTTAAGAGTAAATGTTTACTTCTATAAACTTCCTCTTGATAGTGTTTTTGTTACATTCTGTAAATTTTGGTATTTGTATTTTGGTTTTTGTTTTGATATTTTTTGTTTTCTCTTTTGATTTTTTTTCTTGAATCTATTGGTTGTTCAGGATTGTGTTGTTTATTTTCTTCCAATTCATAGCTTATCCAGTTTCCTTCTGTTCTTGATTTCTAGTCACTTCATTCTGGTGGAAAAAGATACTTGATATGATGGCAATCGTTTTTTTTAAGACTTATTTTGTGCCCCAACATATGATCTAGATTGAAGAGTATTCCACGTGCATGTGAGAAGAATATATATTCAGCTGCTATTGGATAGAATGTTCTTCACATTTCTCTTAGGTTCATTTGGTCTATAGTGTTCAATATGCCTTAAATACAGTGTTGAGTTTTAAAGAAGCTTATTCAAAATTAAGGAATCATTATAAGACCATTTCCTTTCGAGAAAAAATAAGTGGGAAATATCAGAAAGGGAGACAGAACATGAAAGACTCCTAACTCTGGGAAACGAACTAGGGGTGGTGGAAGGGGAGGTGGACGAGGGGTGGGGGTGACTCGGTGACGGGCATTAAGGGGGCCTGACGGGATGAGCACTGGGTGTTATTCTATATGTTGGCAAATTGAACACAAATAAAAAATAAATTTATTAAAAAAAAAGACCATTGCCTTTCTTGATAGTGCTGTTGACCAAGAATTAAACACCTTTTTCTTTTTTGCCAGTTACAATTGAGTGATAAAAAGGATCCAAAACTTTTCAACTAACCACTAATTTGCTAACAATATTTTTCTGCATGAATGTTTATTTGTATGATATTTACATGTTATACCTACTAGTTCTTCTTTTCAATATATGTAAATATCATGATTGTCTGGTCATACTGAAATACAATGCATGTCTTTTTCTAATTTGGCTGATATTCAATGCTAAAGATTGCTGTCTTCAGAGTTGTCATATGTCAAGATATTATTTGATTATATAATTATTATCACAAGCATGTTCAAGGTATGGTTTTTAAGTAGAGGTAGTATTTTCTAGGCACTTTGTTATAAATATTCTGTTAATCATGACTATTCTTATCCCTGGAAGAAGAAGTAACTCAATGTTTAGAATTAAATCTATACTAAAAGAATTTCTTTACTGTAAAAAGGGAAACGCTCTTATTAACTTATATAAGAACTATTGTTTACTATGATTTATTTAATGCAAGTGATTATTTTTAAAAAGACATCAAACTGACCTCACAAATTAAAATGACATGAGCCATATCAATCTCTCTCACATGCTCAATATTGTCCAAGGAATATTCTGACTTTTGTTTATGCAACAGCAACAACAATAACAACAACAATAACAACAACAACAAACCAGAAGTGACAGAATAAAGTATCTTGAACATTTCAAGCATAATGTGAAGGAGTTTACTGAAGTGTTTCGTTACCCAATATTATCTTGTGTATAATTTTCATAACCCAAATGAACTGAGAAATTGAGTAAAGCAAGTCTCTAAATCTCTATCACAGTGTTCATTTCCACAATAACAAATGACCTTTAATCAGTTGCTTAAACGATTTTAATGGCTTTAAGTTTCATTTTGTTGTTACATTTTGAAATTGAATTGAAACTTTCCATTGACAAAGGTTAAATTTTTAAATATTATTTCACACTTCAGAAAATATTGTAGGGTTTTTCCTACCTGGAGAATACCTTTAATACTTTCTGGAAATTAAAAAAAAATCATTTTATAGTCAACATACTTAAGGGAACATGTGAAATAACTTGTTAAATAGATAATTCAAAGCCTACTTTATTTCATATAGTTTGAGGAAGATTGAAAAGGACCTAGTCATGTTTTAAATCCAAAACTATACAAAATTTTGAAAAATATAAATTATCCTTAGTCTAGTGGCCTTTTACTATCCCTAACTTTAAAAAATCCAGTACTTTAAAATCTCTGTGGATAATACAGTAGTAAATAAGACATCCAATTCTTTGAAATTTATGTAAGACTACTTTGGTAGTTGGTGTGTGAATAGGAAAATAAGCTAAATAGTGGTTTAATGGAATGGCTAGCTGTCATCTTAGGGGTTGGAAGTGGGTTTGATAATCAGAGTGAACTACAACCAGATGTCTGATAATACAACCTATGGGTATTCTGAGTGGGAAATCTCTGCTGATCTTTCCATGCTCTTCAGCTATTAACTGGTAGGTTTAGTGTAGTAGAATTAACCATGAATAACCACGGAGTTATCCATGAAGAAGTTTAATAGAGAAATGATTGTTGTTGCTTTTTATAAAAGGAGGTTTCCATAAATGACAGGAGAATAATTCGAGATATTATCAATTATGGGATGTGGACTTGATCAGTCTGTTTTACATCTCTTGTAGTCAACTTCACTATCTTGTGTTTTTTTTTTCAACTACACCAACAGTTTTTACTTTAAACAATCTTACCTTAATGATCGGATGAAGACAGTGGGTATTTCCCCAGACAAATAAAAATAAAAATCTCATATATCAAATATTGAATTCAATTTTACAAATTCCCAATGTGTATCTTTGCTCCATCCACTCTGTCTAGATTTGAGCTCCATATTATTAAATTTTCTTGACAATATGCTCATTTATGTTTCCCAAGTGTGTAGCACCATGTGTGCACATTATGTATTTATTTAAAGAAGAAAGCAACAAATCACTATTACCAGCCAGGCATTGTGCTGATACCAGATTTCTTTTTCACAAATATATGGTAATACATTTGTGTTATTTAGACGATTTTTGTTCTATATTTCAAGAAAAATATGTATATGTATTTTTATTTATGAAATCCATACATTTTACTCTCTAACCCAAGACAGTGATTACCTTGCAATCTTAAAAATAAATACAGGCTTTGATGCCTTGCCACCATAAGACAATATTACCTTCCTCAAAGCTTTCTTCCCTCTATCTAAGATCATTGATTTCCTTTGCATTTCTGAAGGAACTTTAGTTTGCCTTCAGTATATGCCGATCTCCAGCTGTTGCTACCCTTCCAGGAGTTAGTTTGATTTCCTTCCATTTTATATAGCTAGAGGTTTTAAAAATATTGTTCTTCTGAAGAGCAGAATCAAAGGTAAACGCATTTGAGTAGTATCCATCACCAACTGAATATCCTCACTCTTGCAATACCACTGTTATGTATTGATTACAGAATGAGAGTATCATTAGAGTAGCTACCAACATTTGTGGAGACAATTGATGCCTTGATCCTTGCAGTTTCACAGGTGTGGATGAAAAGAGGAATGCGGGGAAAGAGGATAATTAATAATTTGTTACATGGAAGCATTTATTACAGAAAATGAGAAAAAAATATATGTGAGTAATTTTTACATCTCCCCTGAGTAATGCCACTAAATTATTCATTGAAAAATGAAAAGGAGGGATGCCTGGGTGGCTCAGCAGTTGAGCATCTGCCTTTGGCTCAGGGTCCCGAGATCAAGTCCCACATAGCACCCTATGTGCCCTGCATGGAGCCTGTTTCTCCCTCTGCCTCTGTCTCTGCCTCTCTCTCCCTTTGTGTCTCCCATGAATAAATAAAATCTTTAAAAAGAAAAATGAAAAGGAGACTTTTGTATAGATATTTATACTATGCCCATATGTGTACACCAAGAATTCTTCATAAAAACATGATAGGGGGGATCCCTGGGTGGCTCAGCGCTTTAGCGCCTGCCTTTGGCCCAGGGCGGGATTGCCTTTGGCCCGGGATCGAGTCCCGCGTCGGGCTCCTGGCATGGAGCCTGCTTCTCTCTCCTCCTGTGTCTCTGTCTCTCTCTCTCTCTCCCTCTCTCTGTGTCTATCATAAATAAATAAATAAATAAATAAATAAATAAATAAATAAATAAATCTTTAGGGAAAAAAACATGATAGGTATTCACCTTTCCATTCCTTTTGTTTTATATATTTATTGTAAAAAAAAAAGTCCATACATGTTTATATATTTAGGAAACAGTATAATGGTTGCGTCTGTGCCCTTTGTCTAAGCTCTGTACATGTCAACCTAGGCAAATGGCTATAGTTTTGAACACCCAGTCTCACTCTGCCTTACTATTATTGAAGACAAAATGCAATGCAGTATACTAACTCACATCTTGAGCCAAACACCATATTAACCCATGTCCACACTTTTCTCTTCTTCCTCCAACTGATAACCCTCATCCTTATCTCTGTCCTTCTTCTTGTGTTTTTTTTTTTTTTTCTTTTAGTGCTGCTTTTGAATGGTGTAACTGAGCAAGAGGACAGATTAAAAGTCAGCACCACATCCGGCTCAGGGGAAGGAGACAAAATGATGCTTCCTGAACCGCTGTCTGTTGCTCTTATTAATGACTGAATATGGTGGCTCCATAATGAGTGTGGGTAACGCCCTGGTGCATATGAGGATCTCCTCCTATGCTCTGACTAGAGGTGTGTCAGTTCCTTCTTGGATGACTCCAGGTTGGGTAGTCCTGTCACTATGGTCCCCCAGAAATGTGATTCCCTTGATACAGGCACTGTCATGAAGCTTCCCAGCTGAGTCTCTTACATCCTGCATTTTGGAGGCCAGAGGCACATTCTTCATTCCATATGAAGGTCAAGAATTTTTTCTGTCCAGGAACATCTCAGTGTTTCCTACACGAAGCAAAGTGCTCTCCCTGAGGATCAGCTTTGTTGTCTCAAAAAAGTGCTACTATCATGGTTATGTGGAAGGGACCCATAATCCCTGATTGTTCTCAGTACCTGTTCTGGGGGCTCTCAAGGAATATTATAGGCAAATGACTTGGCTTAAAATAAAGCCCAAGATCTTCTAACACATTTGAACATCTGATATATAACATCAACAGTGAGGAAACACATTTCCACTCATGAGATGCGCATTAACAGATAATGAAGTAGCACAATGGTTGAAGTTTCTAAAAGTGATAGTTCCTCTTTGATGCAGAGTGGGTATCAAAATTGGTGGAACCATAAGCAGTTTCTTGAATTGGCAGTAATGAGATACAGTCGATGTTTTTGAAGAAAATAATCCATCAAATGTGCAGAATACAGTGTGCCTTGTTATCAATTATGTAAATCAATGTTTTAAATCACTGAATGTTGATGTGATTTTAATAGGAATTGAGATATGGACTGAACAAAACCTCCTTTAAACTGATATTATTAAACCTCTCCTAGTGGCATTTTGCAAGTAGAATAATGGTGATTTGGGCACTCATTTGCCTCATGATCTCACATTTATTTTTGTAAAAAAAAAAAAAAAAAGTCTATGGAATTGATATTGGCATGACCTAATTAGAACAGTAGGTAATATGGTCTTCATGTGGAGTCATTAGTTCATACAAAAAAACTTGTATGATTTTGCATTTACAATGTCACGTAGGTTGGCCATTCTCTGGGTATGCTACATGGTGAGAGGCGCATAAGGTTTTCACAGTGATGTCAACTAAACTCAGGAAGTGCAGTTATGCTAACTATTAGAACATTGTGGCAGAAACAGAGTGTTTGTATATTTTACCAACTCTAGACAGAGTCTTCAAGTACACACGCTGTGGAAACTGTGTGGATGAAGAAGGAGAGGAGTGTGATTGTGGCTCCTTAAATGTGTGTTCAAAAGATCTATGCAGGGGCACTTGGGTAGCTCAGTGATGAGCATTTACCTTTGGCTCAGGTGTTGATCCCAGAGTGCTAGTATTGAGTCCTGCTTTGGGTTCCCTGCAGGGAGTCTACTGCTCCCTCTGCCTATGTCTCTGTCTCTCTCTGTGTCTCTCATGAATAGATAAAATCTTAAAAAAGGAAAAAAGATCCATGCCAAGAGTTATACTGCATCCTGAGTCCTGGAGCTATTTGTGCTGCTGGGCTTTCTTGCAAAGACCTCAAGATCATGCTTTCAGGTGACCTGTGTAGATAACAGGTAAATGAATGTGACCTTCCTGAGTGGTGGGATGGAAATCCTATCAGTGTTCAGAAGATGTGTGTGTGCAAGATGGAGTTGAATGCACGGGTGGTAGCTACTTCTATGAAAAGAGATGCAATATTTGTGATAAACAGTAAGGAAAATTTTTGGCAAAGAGGCCAAGAGTGCAAATCAGAGTTGCCATAAGATAATGAACATCCAAGGTGATGACTGGGATAGCTATGGTATAAATGGTTCTACATATATACTAGATAACATATATGATATCTTGTGTGGGAAGATTCAGTTTTAGAATGTGACAGAAATTCTTCTTTTGAGTGATCAGGGTTTTTAAGAGTTATTTATTTATTTCAGAGAGAGAGAGAGAGCAAGTGAGAGAGAGAGAGCGAGCACACAGGACAGTGGACTGGTAGAGGGAGAAGGAGACAAGAAGTCACCTTGCTGAGCAGGGAGCAGGAAGTAGGGCTCAATCCAAGATCCTGAGATCATGACCTCGGTTAAAATCAAGAGTCAGAGGCTTAACCAATAAGACATCCAGGGGCCCCTTCTGAGTGATTTTGTACCATGCATTCTACTCACCTTAATGACATCATCTGCTGGGGTACAGACTACCATGGAGGGATATTAATACTTGATACTAGTGCAGTGATAGATGGTACAGAGCACAGTGCAGAGCATATCTTCATCCAAAGGAAGAGTCCATATGTCACATTTAGCAAGCACTCTTTCACCTGAGACTTGCAATATGAATGGGGTCTGCAACAGCAGACATCACTGCCGATGCAAGGGTGAGTGGGACCCAATTGACTGTGGGGAGAAGGCTTTGGAGGCAGCATAGATAGTGGACCAGCCCCTCACAAGAAGAAGTGTCAAAAGAAGTTTTACAAGATACTACTTGGGATAATTCCATTTTGCTTCTTATGTTGTTTTTTACTTGCTTTTTCTAAGAAATGAAGAAAAGGATGAGGAAAAAAATAGCAGAATGCTCCACCTGCACCAACTTCATTAGAGAAACAAAACCACAGGGTTCATAGTTCATCTTAGAAAGAAGAGCAAGGTGTTTCAACTTAAAAAAGAAATGCAAAAAGTTATTTCAAAAAAGAAACCCAATTCCAAATGATCTTTCTGATGTGTTAAGTTTTAGTCTCCTGGCAAACAGAAATATTACAGCATACGTCATGTTTAATGACAGAAAATTCTTATGACTTTTCATCATTGAGGATCATAACTGTTAACCATTAAACAATTAACAAAATACATAACTCCTACCATAATTCTATTTATTTTAAACAATTTTAGTGATTAATTCTTCGAGGAACTAATTTCTTTATGTTTCTAAACAAGGGCACACTTTGTGGATGGTGTGTGTGTGTGTGTGTGTGTGTGTGTATGCATATGTTTGTATGTGTTTAATTGGCTGTCTCTCACTTCCACACTTTCTTTTTGTACTCTACATTGTCACATAGGGGGTGGGAACCTACAAATTGCATTTCTTCTTTGACAGACTTCTCCCTATGTGCCAACTGAGGGGACTGAAGGGAGTCTGGAAACCCGGGAAATATTTTGATTGGTCTACATGTCAGTGTTGCTTCATTAACAGCTTTCACCTTGGCATCAACAATAACTTTCTTCCTATACAATATTTATATAGATATATACATGATATGTAGGTGGTAGACAAATTAAAGATAGATGATAGATACATGGAATGTGTTTATATAGATATATTCATAAACAAATTCAATTTTCAGAACTAACTGGTAATTATCAGCCTCAGATTTGATAACAATCTCACTGTTAAACTTATGGAGATACTTACTTCCGAACACAACTGCCTGACCAATATTTTGACCTGAACTTTTTCATTAGTTATACTAACCAAATTATATAAAAAGAGTTACAAATTTTCCTCTTCCTTTTTGATACATCAACTTAATTCCTATAGATATGTTGGTGGTGTATATATTTCTTTGAGTGCTGTAACTCTGGTGTGTGACTTAGTAACTTCTTTAATGGATTTTATTTACTTTTACTATATTGATCTTGTGACTCTCATTTCACTGTGCCAGAATTCTATACTTATATATACTACCTAGTTTTCAAATATACTACCTAATTTTCCTTTAAAAACTAGAACACTAATTTCTTGTGACAAATTAGCACATTCATACTATTATAAAATCCGTATTTTCCAGATCATCTTATAATTAGTTTACACATAAGTATTAAAAATCATATAAAATTTATATCAATGGCTACACATAACAAAATGATAGCTGAGAAATGATAGAGGTTAATTTAGATCACTGGATTATATTACATCAGAAAAAGCAGTAAATATTAAAAAGTACATAACCAAGAAATTAGAAAAGAAATTGCTGAAGGTACATAACATATAAAAGGATATAAATTAAGGTGCTGTAGGAGTGTAGACAATACTGACTCCATTTTTGGCCCTCCATCTTGTTCCTGTCCTGTCTTGGGGCTACATGTCCGAGGCCCCTTCAAGATGAATATACACATACCTTAGAAAATGCCTGCCAAGGCTGGAATGGGGAAAGGCTTGCTCTGGCCCTCCATCAATTTGTTAAATATAACAGTTTCTCACCTTCCTGACTCATAGATGGTGCCCTGAGATCTAATGAAAGGTTAGCTATCAATTATATGAATGCTTTGATCTCATTATAATGCCTTCTGCATGACCCCTTGCTCTATAAAATCTATGGACTAAGGTCTGGACACTGCAGAGAATAGCTGTGCTGCTCTGTATGGCTGCCCACCTGATCCTCTCTAACAGTAAGTTATCCTGAATAAAACTCTGTGTAAACTGTGTGGAGTCACCTGCTTCATGTTGTGGTCTCAAAGTGCCTTCAACAGGGAGGACAGTATCTTCTGTATTCTAACAGGTAGTATTAGGAATTAATAGCTTTTATAATATGAAAATCTTTGGAGATACTGATTAAGGAAAAATGAAAGACAAAGATGAAAAACCATAAGGCAAAGAAATGAGGGCAGGGCAAAGAAATGAGGACAGGACAACCAATCCACGAGAGACAAACAGAACATTGAAATAATATAAAAACTTAACATGAGTAAATTTTAAAAATTGAGCAGACTTTTTTTGAAAATGTGACATATGCAGAATCAATTTTAAACCCAGAATAGGCTATGGTAAAGGAATTGGATTATTAGCGTCAAGTCTACCCACACCAAAACCAGCAGCCCCAGTAGGGCTTACAGACATGTCTCCAAATAGTCTAGGATTAAAATATAATGAAATTCAATAAGAAAACTTCAAATTAATATATAATATATGACATCATGTACCTCATTTTATAAAACTAGCATAACAGAATAAAACAATCATGTGAGTATTGTATGAAAAAGCCAACTTAAGGGGAAAAGTAATTTCTGAACCTGCATAGTACTTCAAGATAAATAAGGGCTAACATTTATTTTCTTACCAATATCTTCCCAAATTTGAGTACAAATTTATAAAATGTAAAATATCGGTTTGACTCCCTATTCTTATACCACCTTAATAGGGCAAATTTTGTTTACACATTTATTTATTTATGAATTTAGATCCTTTTTGTTTTAAAATAGTTGCAGATGTATAAAGCTATTCCAAAAATACTTCAGAGAGTTTTGGTAAATCAAATCCTGCACCCAGTTTCTCCTGTTGTTGAATCTTACATTGCTATGATAACTTTGTCACAAATAATGAGAAAATGTTTACACATTATCATTAGCTAATGTCCATACTTGTTTCAAATTTCTTTCATTAGTATCCAATGTTCTTTTTTTGTTGCTGTTCCAGGATTCTATCCAGGATACCATATTGTTTTTAGTTGCCATACCGCTTTAGGCTCCTCTTGGTTGTGAGTCTTTCTCAGACTTTCCTTATTTTAATGGCCTTGGCATTTTTCAAGAGTACTGCTCAGGTGTCTGCCAAAGGCCCCTTAATTTAGGCGGGCTTTGATGATGAAACAGGGCTTTGGAGAAGAAGACAATACAGTTTTCCTCCATCATCTCAAGTGTTCATGCCATCAACACGTCTTATCCATGTAATGTTAGCAGTCATCTTGTAGCAAAGGTATTTGCGCAATGTACTGTCATCCCCCTCCCCCATTTCCATACTAGATTATTTGGTAAAAAGTCACTATCTGTAGTCCAGAGTTACACAGTGGGAGTTGAGGGCAGAGTGTCAACATAGAGTATTTGCAATTCTTCTGCTTTGGAAAGTGTTCTCTTTGTCCCCATTTACTTCTCTCTTCAGTCATTTATTCATATCTATATGGACTGATGTTTATTTTACAGTAGGTTGTAAATGTCCAATATGTTCAGGTTTGACCTTTGAGAGGACTTTCAGTTAGTTCCCATGTCCCTCTGACATACCACCATGCTGTCTCTAGGGCACTTCCTCATGTTCTGGCACTGCAGAAGCTCCAAGCTCACATTGTGTATTTAAAGCAAAAAGTCAAACATTATTGATTAACAGATAACATGGGTATTTTCACAGGAAATCCCAAGGGCTTCTTAAAACACACTACTTAAATTAAAACATATATTTAGTCAGTGATAGGGCACTATGTAAATTTACAAAGTGAATTATAGTTTTAGACCAGTACCAATGAGTTAAAAAATAAATTACATGCACAATTATATGCACAACAAAAGAAAACCACAGGTTTTAACAAACTATATGCAGTACCTCTCTCTTGGGAGCAGTAAGTCGTTACTGAAATATTAAGAACTAGGTAAGTGAAGATCTATATCATGTTCATGGATATAAAGGCTCAATATTTCTAAGATAACCATTATTTCCAAATTGGTGTACAGATCCAATGTAAGCCTCATCACAATTCTGTGTGTGTGTGTGTGTGTGTGTGTGTGTGTGTGTGTGGTAGAACGAGTGATAGGCTGATTTTAAAATTTATATGGAATTTCAAAGTATCTACAATATCCACAGAAATCTTTGCAAAGTAAAACATTTCTGTAGTAACACCATCTGTTTCCAGACTTGCTGCAGTGCCTCAGTAATCAAGACAACATAATGACTCCTGAAATAGGACAATATGTATATGGTCATTCATGTTTCAGTAACAGAAAATGGGGGAAACAAAAGTCTTTTAAAGAGATGTCATTGACATACACATATATCTCTATAGAATAAAATGGATCTTAACCTCTATCTTACAACATACTAAAAACAATTGAGATAAGCTGTGGACCTGCTTAAAAATCAAAACACATAAAGATTTTGCAGAAAATATAAGACAATATCTTCATGACTGAAGTACACAAAAATTTCATAGACTATAGAAAAGAAAATATATGAAAAATTGATAAATAAGGCTTATCAAAATAAAAACTTCTCACTATACAAAGTCACTGCTAGGAATATGAAACAGAACAGCCACAATTTACAAATATTAAAAAAATGTGGAGTCATTCGAATTTTCAACCATTATTAGTGGGAACGTGAAAATGGTGTAAGTACTATAGAAAAACTTTTGGCTATTTCTTTTTAAAACTAGGCTCTAGAGTTTCCCCTCAAGTTATGATTCATGGAAATTGAGTTAAATGGATTTTTAAAAAATGCACAGTTATGATATTGTGAGAATAAAATAAGTAAAACAAATTAGTCATGTACAGTCCTTTTCAAAATTTCAGAGATATGCTTTAATTTAAAAAACTAAATGTTTGAAAGTTCTATGTAG